>NW_020954562.1:18984462-19127509 GCF_900497805.2 Vombatus ursinus | reverse complement strand
AAAAAAAAAGCAAAAATAAAAGATAATTTTTACCTTATTACAGGATAACATGGATAAGTCTAACAGTCCTGGTTGCACAATACATTGTTTTCTCAAGGCCTTCACAACCTCAATCACACATTTAAAAATAATTTCAGATCAAGCTGTTGACCTAGCTTCAGAATATAGGGCAAAAGAGGAAAAAAAAATAAGAGTAAACTTGAGGAGTCTATGTCTAAAATATAAGTGTAAACACTCTAAACCATTTGGGCCACATGCTTCATGGTTGGAAATAATGGAGGAGCATTATTTCAAAGGAATAAAAATTATAAGCATCCCAACCATTGTAGGCTTAAGAGCATAGGAGAGAGAAGTTGCATAAAACATACCATGAAGGACATATAGGAATGTCCATACTATGACTTGAAGGAAAAGTGTTGTAGTAGAAAGATCACTGGATTAGGCATCTGAGAATCTAAAACTGAATTCTGGATTTGTTACTCTTTGTGGAACTTGAACAAATCACTCCATCTCTCTGGGCCTCAGTTTCCCTAAGAGAGAATTTGTTAATTATAAGGAGATTGGACAAGATATTCTCTAAGATTTTTTCAAGTATTAAAGCCTAATAATTATACTACTAGTTATTATTATGGTCATAATGATAATAATCATTATTATAATTTTAATCATAATAATAATTATTATTATAAGCAGTTTGATGGCACAGTAGATAGAACATAGGATTTGGAATCAGTAAGACTTGAGTTAAAATTGTTTCAGACATTAACTAACTGTGCGACCCTGGGCAAGTCACTTAATCTCTGTCTGCTTCAGTTTCCAGATGAGTAAAATGAGAATAAAAATAGCTCCTACCACCAGGATTGTTGTAGGAATAAAATGAGATATTGGTAAAGTAATTTGCAAGTCTTAAAATGTAATATAAATGCTAGTAGTAATAGTAAAAATTAATAATAATAATAGCTTTGTTGTGTATATTACTTTATTATTTAAAAGTACATTATCTACATTATTATTTGTGATTCCCACCACAATTCCCTGGTGTAGGGAGAGGAAATTTTAAGATTTCCATTTTATAGATAGGAAACTGAGACTGAGAATGGTGAAGTAGCTTACCTATGGTTACGAAGTAAGTGGGAGTGGAAAAACTCTAACAGACATTCCTGACTCCATTTCCAGAGCTCTTTTCACTACAAACTTTGCTACATCATGCATTGCAGTGAAAGAAACTTAATTATAATTGAAGGAGCTTTACAGTTCTAAGAGGTTTATGAGTCTATGCATGTGCATAATGTATATAGGTCCTCCAGAAACATCATCCAGGAAAACATCCTAGATGTTTCAATTTTTGTCCTATTTTATAGAGAAAAGAAATTGCTAAGATGTGCAACACCCAAAATAGCAGTTTATAATTGAAAGCCTAATTCTCTCTTAATTATAGGTATGCTACAGTGCCACTGTAATTAGTGGAAATCAGCAGATCTGAAATGAGTCAGACTCTACCATTTTCTGACTCCCTAAGGAAATGATGGCACTTTAGGCACAGAGAACCCTTGGAAATGAAGATGCAGACTCTGCCCTTTCAGCATCACTTAAGGGTGATAGGCTTACCATCCACTTGCATTATTCCACCTCTGGCTAGAAGAAGGAAATGTGTGTTCATTTACTGATAAATCTTTAAATAAAGATAATTATATTGATCTGATAGCCTATTCCCACAAGTAGATTTTGAGGCTAGTACCTACTCATTACTTCCTTCAATCAGTAATAGTGTGCAGTGTTCATTTCTAAATTCTCTGCCTAGGAATCTGAAAGTACAGATTTTCAACTTGATAATTTAACATGGTATTTGTAGGAGGAAGGAACATAAAATACCAAGTCAAGTATTTTTCTTGTATTTTATGGAAATCATTTTTCTCTTCTAATGAAAGTTTCCAATTTATAAGACAGCTTAATTAAAATTTAGAAGAGAGGACTGGGTTCTATTTTCAAGTGGGCTAGTTGAGTTCTGCCTCACCTTAAATCTATTACTTATCTTTCCTAAGCACTGCTCTCAATAACTGCCCCTGTAGAATGTGTAATATTAATAAATATAACTGCTCTATACATAGCACTTTAAAATTTATAAGGCACCTTCTCTATATTATTTTATTTGAGCCTTATATCCACCCTTTGAGATAAGTGTTATTATTATCCCCATTTTATAGATGAGGAAAATGAGGTCAAATGACTTCCAGGGGCACCTAGATAGTGGCCATAGGGAATTTGATTCCAGACCTGCTACACCATGCTGCCTCATGTTTTAAATTGGTACAATAACTTAACTTCTCATCGTGGTGCAACCTTAACATTGATAGTTTTTGGTATGAGTGAAGATAGGAAGGTGACATGGAAAAGGATGAGTAATTAGGAAATAATTTGCTTCCTAGTATTTAGAGTATATGTGGACAACAAAGTAAAATGTAGGCCTCCCTACCTGACTGAAAATAATAAAGAGAAAAAGCCAGAGTGTGTGTGTGTGTGTGTGTGTGTGTGTGTGTGCGTGTGTGTGTGTGTGTGTGTGTGTGCGCGTGTGTGTGTTTAAACAGCAGATGGGAAATTCTTCTTCTCTGTATAATTAGCAGTTGTGGGTCTGTTAGCAAGCTGGCAGAAAGACAGAGAACATAGAGTTTGCCCCTTCAGCTCTATCTTCAACCCACTCCAGTCATTTATTCACTGTTATCAGGCTGGGCTCCCAGATGAGCCATCTGCCTATAGCTACAAACCAACCACTGGTTTAACCAGTTATCAGTCCCTTTAGGGCCCAAGGACCCACAGACAATGCTAGTGAGAGGAGGTGTAGGCATCTTTGTCTAACACCTGGGAGTTTTAATTTCCAGTGCTATCCCCACCAATACCATAGTATTACTGTAGTCATGGACTTTATAGGGACCCTGGTTAATTAACATCAATTATTCAATAACATGAAAAGATATCCCAATTAAATGTCTTCACCCTATTTGATAAATCTTATTCTGCATGTATTTCTCAGTTAAAAGTAGTATTTTTTAAATGAAAGTTACTGTATCTTTTAGTATTTACAAGCTACTATTTTTAGTATTTTTTTTTTGCATTTTGTAGTATAATATCTTTTAGTATTTTGTGAGCTAAAGACAAATAATGTCTTTATGATATGCAACACTGAAGTCCCAGAAAAACTGAATCAGAGTATCACCCAGAGGATAATGCATGGTTGCAACACATTGCAAACAAGGAAGCACAGATGACATTTAACATAAAGAATATCATCAAAGTAATATATAAGCAAAAAACACAAAGAAATATGTATTGACAGATGGGTAGAGGTGTGGATGGGTTGTGATCTCTATTCCAGGAAGGAATATTCACATTAGTGTTCTCATAAAATCACATTTGAGTACATTTGTGAGAATTTGTAGATAGATACATGTGGTCATAATGTTTCAGGCAGCATTTTAAGGGCTAAAAGCAGGATTTTCTAATCCCTTTGATCAGAGTAACCAAATTATTAGACATTAATAGTGTTTATGAAATTTGGTCAACAGTGCCCTGTGTAATTGCAGCCGTCTTTGTACAATCCCAAATTTAGTGTCATTCAAAAGTGGGTACTTTGTGTAATACTCATTTTATTGCTAAATAAGTTTATTAAATACTAAGTAATTAGTGATGCTTTAAAATGATCAGAAATTGGTTCCATTGTTACCCAAAATTCATCTGTGCAGGTATAATCAGCTGAGCAGGCAATCATGAAATATTCCTAATAGCACTTTGTAAAACTTAAAGCACAATATAAATTCTACCTATAAATATTTAAAGAATATATTTATTACATTATTACTGTTGTTGTTGTTATTGTTATTATTGCCAATATGATGTGGCTATCCAAAAGTATGATAAGCTACCTCGGGAGATGATGAATTCCTTTTCACTAGAGGTCTTTATTAGCAGCTAGATGGTGTAGTGGTTAGACCATCAGGTTTGGAATCAGTTCAAATCCATCCTTAGGTACTTAATACCTGTTTGACCCTGGGCAAATCATTTAACTCTATTTGCCTCAGTTTCCTCTTCTATAAAATGAGCTTGAGAAGGAAATGGCAACCCATCCAGTATCTTTGTCAAGAAAATCCCAAACGAGGTAATAAAGAGTTAGTAATGACTGAGGTGAATGAACAGTAACAATAACAAAGAGATCTACAAAAAAAAAGGTTTCTTGAAGTTCAGCTTTAGTGACATTTTTTTCCCCCCACAGGTTGGACTAGATCGAGGATTCTTAACATGTTCCATGTCATTTGGCAGTGAAGCTGATGGACTCCTCAGAATAATGCTTTTGAATGCATAAAATAAAATGCTTAAAATTACAAAGGAAACCAATTATATCAAAACATGATTTCAATTTTGCAGATAAGCTGGGGTGGAATGCAATAAACATGCAGATGAGTAAATCTGAAGTTCTTTGAGAAGGGAGAGAACAGTACCAGTAACATTTAATCAAGGGAGGCTATGCAGAAGAGCCTTGAATGAAAACAAGGATGCTGAGAGGCAGAGATGTGGAAGGTGTATCTTCCAGAGTTGGCTGGGATATAAAGATGGACAGACTAAAATCAAGGATATGATGTGGGAATGAGGAGTATCGAGCATAACTAGCAAGTAACTTAGGCTGGAATATAAAATGAAAGGAGGCAGGAAGAGTAAGTGAAATATGATGAGGAAGATAAAACTATGTAAAAGTCCTGTCCCCATCCAGAAGGTCACAGAACCATTAGAGGATCTATGAGGTCTTCTTCTTACTGAACTCTGAACTGGTAACTAAAGATTGAAAGAGATTGAATTTTAGTAGTTTATATGTCCAATATCTCCTCCCTACAACAAAGGGGAAATAGACTATCACAACCTCATAATCTATTTCTGAAGTGGAAAAAGGCTCACTTTCTCTAAGATACTGCATGTACCAATTATCTCTCCAGGTCTTCCTTCCTACCCTGGAGGACCTACAAGAAAAAGCCAGTGTGACCCAGAGAAAGGAAAGAGAGCAGAGGGATAGAGCCAGCAGCATGCTCTGCCTGTGATTATGTGGAGAATGCGCATCAGGTCCCCTGGTACAGTAATATGTGTAATATTGTAATATGGTGTACTTTGTATTATGCTGGGAAGTAAACCCCTAGCCTGTGAAGACTATTGAATACTGAGCTATTTGCTCTGTGTGGCTAAGGAATTAAGGATATAGGTGTTTGTACACTTTCCCAACTAAAGCTGCCCTGAAATCTTCCAGCTTGAGCCAATACTTTATGCCAAAAGTACAGACAGTGCTAATCATGAGAAATGTTAGAATGCTCTTAAAACCCTGATCTCTTAGAAAAATTATGGTTACTTCTATAAGCATTAAAAAAAACCTTAATGTTATTTCAAAAGAAACAGATGTAAGTCACTACCTCACCACCCTCAAAAAGGTTTTTTTTAGAGCTAATTCCTGTTAGAACCAGTAACACGAGAGGGATAGTGACTGAATCTTTGACTTTATTGACATAGGGAACTCCCATGTAAGAACAATCTATCTTTAATGAAGGTCAGTAATGTGTCTGTAACTTATAGTCTTACAGAGTTGACTACGTCCCTGAGAAACTAAGGGACTTGTTCCAGTCCACACACAGGCAGGATGTGTCAGAACTCGGTTCTTCTTGACTTCAAAACTAGCTCTATCTACCATGTCACACTGCCTCACAATATCATAAAACAAACAAAGAACAACACATGATGATCTAACTCATTTAGAGCACTTGTCAACACCCCCTATAGTACACATTTTCATTGATAATAATTTATAGTATAATAGCAAGAGTAAGTATTATTTTGAAGTCAAAGGCTCTCTGAATATAGATCAACTATAAGTTTCTGTGTATGCTTTAGACACATGAAGAATAAAGTGTTGAGAATCTTAACCTTTCAACCATACCCAAGCTGGGGTCTTCTATCCTTCTCTGAACCTATTATGAAAGTTTTCTAACCCCAAAAGTTTGAAGAGGAGCCTCATAGGGAGCTTATAGGCAATGGTGCACCAGACATGTACCAGACATGACTTTGACTAGACTCCATTCTGCTATCTTTAGGACTGACCAAATTATTTCCTGAACTTAACAGAGAATTAACATGACCTAGACCTAGACATAATACAAATGTGGCCCGGATTTCATGTATTGATTCAGTCTCAGCTTAGAGTCAAGCTTAAGAGATAGATTAATCAATCTCCTCTATGACTTTAGGGGAAAGAACTCATGTGACAAAATTAATTATAGCAAATTAAATTTGAAGCATTAGTTCCCTGGTGCATCCTCATACAGAAGCAGAAATGACAAAGTACCAATCAAAGAAGGAGCATACATGTTAGATAGATTATAACTCTACTATCCATTTTGGATCTAGTACTTTAAGACCATTATAATTTTTTCTGTTGGGATGCTGGAATAGTAAGCTCAATATTATCATGGAGTTAACATTTGATTCAGACACAAGACTATCCACCAACATTAATTAGAACAGTTTTCTCAACTTTAAATAGTACTTTCTAAGGCCATTCCTTATAACTTGTAGGGCCAACCCAAAGACTGAGACACCTACTTCAAGAGGAAATAGCATTTTATAAAGAGATAATTAAGAAAATGCCCCAATTTAAGCATTTCTTGTTTCAATTATGTTCTAGATATAAGACAATAAAGTACAAGCCAACATGAGAATTCCCCAGGCAATTTCATATGTGGTGCATGTATTTGTAGTACAGTTGTTACCAATTACCGTCTTACAACAACCTTTTAACAGATGAAAAAAGGGAGGAAAATAAAAGAGATTAAGAAAATAAAGAATTTAAAACCAACATAAGGAGCTATAAAATAATATCTTACCCTAAAAAACTCTTTTGTGGAGCCAGAGTCTAATGTTCCATAAGCAATTTCTGTTTGCTTGGAAAGATCCTCAGCACTTTCAATGGGAGACACCATCCTCTCTACGGTCAGGAAGGCAGCTAAGTTAGCCGTGTAGGATGAGATTATGATGAGGGTAAAGAACCACCACACACCTCCAACAATGCGCCCAGACAGGGATCTAGTAACAAGTATGAAATGGATTTGTAAAAATGAAATGAATGTCCTAAGAAAAAGAAAAGTTATCAGTTTTATGCAAATACTGAATTATAATATCAGAGGCTATGTCAGATCATCCTTTTTTTTTGTTTTGTTTTTGTTTTTGTATCTCTGCTTGTTAATGAAACCAGAAATTATAAGGTTTTAAGAGATGGGAGGTAAACAGCTCAAGGAGCTTTTCTAAGAATGGCAAATGTCCAGACTTCAAACATCAGTTTGCTTTGCAAGGTGATAGTGTCCAATTCTTCAGTGTTGTAAGGTCCTGAAAAGAAACTTTTCAAATACTTTGTGAAATTAATGCACCAAATGTTGATATTTTTCTCATTCAACTGTCTATGTACAATTCAAAGAAAAATGGATGATAGAATCACAGAGACAGGAAAATTCAGATCAAAACTAAAAAATAAAATCAATTAACATACATACAAACAGATGCACAACCTCTTGTGGCTTCAACCTGCCTTGATTTTTGGAGACAGCTAGGGAAAGAATAGAGTCAATCAGTCAAGCAACCTTTCACCTAACTGAGAAGAGTACCATTTGACCAAAGAATACCCTGCTTCAGTTGCTAGAAAAATGTTCCCAACTACCAAACTCTAAAGTGCTTTGTGAAATGTAGCCACTGAACATAACTCAAGAGAGGAAATGAAGGTAACTTGTCATTACAAACAAAGGATTAGGAAAAAAATGTAATCCCTATGAAGTATCTGATGCTTTAATTCAGCAGATAAGTGGCTCTGAACTTTTTTTTTTCACTTCCTGCTTAAGAAAAAAGAAAACAGAAAACTCAAGGAAAAACATTGCCAGAAAAAAAATAAATCATTTTAAAACACAATAAAAACCAAAACTGCTTCAATGATAAATCAGTTCTTAATAATACAATAAGGCTTTTCAAATTCCTAATGGACTTTGAAACCATCTCTGTTAGAAGAAGGCTTATGCAAAGATTGCAGTGTGTTGCAAAAAATGAGTGAAAAAATGAGATAGGAATATGAATGTATATGAGGTATGTGATATCCCTTGGTCACTGATATAGCAACTCTCATCACTGTTTTTAGGAACTATGCTTTTTCAAACAATTAAGCCACTCTTTAGTCGAATCTTTTTTTTAAATTTTTTTTTCAGTTGAAGGCCCTTAAAAAAAAAACAAGAAAACAGGTAGATTCTTCAAAATATCACTCTTAACTCCCTTTGTGGACAAACCTATGGAGAACACATTCCTACTGAATCAAATTCTTTGCTGAGAGCCCTTGCAAATAATCAGGGATTTTAATAGTTAAATTATAAGAAGAGGATTAAGAAGGGAAGAAAAACTATGTAACAATACATGGTGGGAGGAAGAAAAAAATAAATATTAGCCAGAAATCACCCTAAATTACCTTTATGATTAAGGTATAAAGAAAGAAAAGATAAAGTAAGTATGATAGAAAAACAAAAGGAAAATGCTGGATAGGGCAGTCCTAGGAGTTGTTCTATTTATATTACAGAAGGGATTTTTCTTTTAAATTTTGGGAAACTCCTAATTTGGAAAGAGTTACTTTTTTTAAGAGACCATTATTTGCCCCTTAACAACTGAAGATTTAATTATATGGCAAGTACCTTGTATTTAAGAAGGCAGATACAGTACCTGGTTATTAGCATCCCTTAAAACAAAGCTCATAGTGCAGGGTAATTTCTTTTGACTTTATAGCCCCACATGTAATAGTCAATATATTACAGGAATAAAAATATTTGGTTCTGTTCCCATTATAAAATGCTTTAAGACATCACACTTGCCTCTCACGGTGGGGTGTTTGTGTGTCATATGTACTGGAATGATATATGCTGGTTTGATGTAAACAGTTGTCCAAAATACTTCAGGAAAAATAGAGATTTGATCATTTAAATTATTTTTTTTTCATTTTCCTGGTTCATCCATTAGTTCTATTCAGCTATTAGTTCTATTCTATTAGTTTTCAATATAAGAATGTGATTTGATGGAGGAAATAAAAGAGTGGTCAATGTGAAATAATGTGAAATGTGAAAGCATTGTAAAAGCAATGTGAAAACAATATCGTCTTTATTCTCTAAAATAAATATCATTGTAGGAATTTTCACTAAATGTGAAAAATAAAATAAGCATATATACAACATGCTTTTTTTAAAATTTTCTTCATTAAAATGGAAACTTCTTACATGTTGGGCTTCTTTTGTTCAGACACTTTGTATCTCCAGTTCCTAGCACAGTACTCAAAAGCCTATTAGACACTTAATAAATGCTCACTGATTGAATGATTCAATAATTGTTCTGAGTGAACATGAATGTGCATATGTATATATAGTTATATGCATGTGTGTTGTATGTAAATCATATACAAAATTATCAATGTACACATGTACATATACATACACATGTATATATCTAATCCATGTGATTTATAATTTATATTTTAAAAGCATATATAATAAAATGTATGCATATATGTGTGGAATTCATATGTATGTGTGTTTGTGTGGGTATGTATACATATATACATGCATACATATGTATGTATACACACATACATACATACATGTTTTTCAAAGGCTGTGTGTGTATATATATACCTGGAATTAACATCTATGGTGGTGGTGGTGAACATCTATGATATTTGCCATTATAGGAGTCCTGTTGCACAACTATAATATTTGCTACCATGAAGACTGAGGACAGTAAATGACAAATTTAGAAGTACTGAGTTGCAGTAGATTAATTTGATTGGGTGTCCACAATAAGTCCAGCACCAATACAGTAATCCATATTGAGTAAGGGGCCACGAGGCTGCCTAAAAAGAAGCAAATCCACCCAGGTCAGAAATGGATCTGGTCAAAACTCCTGTTCCAATCCATAGTGGGATCAGGTCTGTAAATGGCTGCTGCACTTCTAGCCTGGGCAAGATAGGGAAACCCAGTATGAAAAACCGATACACAAACAAAACAAAACAAAACAAACAAAATGCAGGGAAACTCAGGAAGAATAGACCACCTTCAGGAAATCTTTCCTTTCATTTCTGTGTTTCAATTCTTCCGAAGGGTGAAGGAAAACCTAATATTAAACTGAGAGAAAAGGTTTAATTTAGCTAATTCAACAGATCATTCAGATATGACTAGGTTTCAGCATGCTCCATTAAATAATAAATTAGATAATATTTATTTTATATTGCATTTTACTTGTTTCACAAATTGATTTTACATTAGAAATATTTTGGTGAAAGAGATGATAAAGAATTTACCATCTCAAATATTAGCATTTTTATACACCCTTTTATTGTTGATATTCCATCCTTATCTCTCTTCCTAGACTCAAAGAATTCACCGAACAGCTCTGAATCCTCATTTCACACTGAAAAGTTAAAAGTTTTGACTTACTTAAAATATTTCTACTCACAATCACCATTTCTCCCCATCTTTACATCACATACAACTAAAAACAATAGTTGTGCAGAGGTACCCAAAGATACAAATGGGTTCTTGGAAAATATGCCTGTAAATTGACTTTCTGTAATATGAATTCCATTTTCACATTGCCAACAATGGGCTTTTGGAGATGCTTTCTCAAGAAACAATTTTGAGCCCTAAGATAAATAGTTTGTTTGGTTTCAAGACAGTCCTTGTCAGTGATAGGTAACAAGAAGTCTCCACTCTGTAAAAACCAGTAAATATGTTAAGTATATGTACATATTCACATGCCCATTTACCATAGGCACTATCCAAGAAATGAAGATTTGCCAAAGAAAGGGGAACATTTCTATAGCATCAAGCAGGCCTCCAAGCCAAGATATCTATCCTCCTTTCTGGTGTTCTTTCATAGTGCCAGGGTTCACCTCATTCCCCATGTCTCTACAGGTAGATTTAAGATTTCAGCTCTGTTGACAAGCAGTCTTACCACCCCTACTAAGAAGCAGGAGCCAAAATAACTACCCGCCATGGCTTAGTACCTGAGGATAAAGGCCATGTTTTAACACCAGGACCTTTCCATAAAATAGTAATCCTTTAATTAACTGAGAGTATCACAGTGCTTTTGTAATAAGCAAAAGGAGACTTATAGTCCTCAATCATCAAAAAATTTAATTGATATAGGGCATAGAGTAACTCATTTGTCTTCCTTCTAAGTTCTGAAGGTGTTCATATACTAAGACATGCTCTTAAACTAAATTAATCAAACTATCTGCTCTGGAATTCATAAATGTGGTTCTTCATAGATTTAAGATAGGCAGAAGTATTTTCAACAACCGGACTATTTTAGAGGCATCAAGCCATAGGACACCTGACTCAATTATTTGAAATTGAGTAGATTTGTTCCTTTCATTTTTTTTTGTACAATATATTTACCAATTTTCCACTGCCCTGGAAAATTAAAGTATGGCTGGGCATCATGTCATATCTACTTTCCGTACTTCTATCACTTTCTCTTCTGGTTTTTGAAATCCAAGCACATATACTTTAGAGTTAATTTACCTCCTAAAGAGGTAAGAAAAACAATGAATTAGGAATATTATAAAAAAAAAATCCATCCCAAGGAAAGAAAGGACTTCCTATAGATAAAAGCCCTAAGATCTGACTACTCAGCTAAATAAAAACTGGCCTTCTACCTCAAGACCAGGCAACCATTACTTTTCAGTGACCCTTCTCTAAGGCCTAAATCATTCAGGAAATATTAAAATCAACGTGTCCGAAAAAGGGAGGTTCATAAAACCCAGTTGAGTAGTTGATTGAGATTATCTGAACTGGGTACTTCTTTTCTTCCTCTTCCTCAATTTAAGCCACTTCTTTCTATTAAAAACCTGGGTGAATGAAATTTGGAAATGAAGCGATCCATTTATTTGATACACCAAAGGTCAGCTTAATGGCACACAGTGGTCAACCAGTATTTCCTAGTCCCTGTATTCTGGTACAACCATAAAAATAGGAAATGATACAGATACTGGACCAAAGATTCCAATCCTCTGTGCTTTATCCTTACTGACACAAATTAGCCTTACTGTTAAGGAAATATCCACAAATCCTTTTTACTTTTACTTCATGAGTTATTTCATTCTATCATTGTTACTGATATACAATCATAGAATCTTAGAATTGGAAAACATTTCAGATGTCATTTAGTGAAACTATTTGTTATCCAAGATTATTTCTATCATGCTGTTATAAATATTTTGAAAAAAAATTCCATATCCACAGCTGACTACAGAATTAGCACTAATTCTAAAAGGCATAATGTCAGATTGGCATACCCAAAGGTGCCTCATCAGTTCTTACATCCCAACTCATTCCTGAGATGTACTATCCTAGAATGTAATGCACTAGTATATATTAGGACCAGAAATTTAGAGCTTGAAGAAACCTAAGAGGTCACTTGTTCCTACCCTTAGCATTTTAAGGCACAGATATCACTATAGTCCTAAAGTCTCAGGAATCATGAATAAATATGCTTTATATTAAGGATATATTACATCATTATAATGAAGACATATACAAATGATGATTAAAAAAGACAAACCCTTTTTCTTAGGGAGGTGGTTTAACTAATAAGCAAAGCATTGAAACAGGTCAAGGTAAAATAAAAGTATACCAGCTGCATGATTGTTATATCATATAACTAAAACTGGAAGGATACTGAGTCATTCCTCCATAATAGAAGATTGTTGCTCTGTTCTACTTCTTATTTAAGTGTACAATCTGGTAATTTATTTTTTATTTTTACAGTATAACTTCATTCATTTAATTGGATATGTATATATGTACATAAATATATATATGTCCAATATTACCAGATTCAGTAAAAATACTATCAAGAGTACAAGTTTCTGAATTGATTCCATACTATGCCATTCATGTGTTTCCCAACATTTTTAATAAATCATCCTTATTGTGGCCCTGGTAAATTTCCCTAGATTCTTGGAAATTATTGTATACCACTTTTTTTTTTTAATTAACAACCTAAGTTTGCCAAGTGACATCCATGATTTGATCTCATCTCATTGTTTGTTGTGGGTGAAGAATGGGTCAAGGAATAGGTAAAATAGCTTTTGGGGGTGACCTGCTGCTTCTGAAGATCTAGAATCAAGTTACCTGTTGTTCCCATATACAGTTCTGTGGTTTAGATACACAGATAACTGTAAAATAGGAATATGCAGCAAAAACACGGTACCCCTCCAAGAAGGCATAGAATGACAGAGACCTTATGCATTTTATAGCCTCTCCATGGTACTTATAAATTCACCAGAGAAATACATGTTCAGCACTTGTTGAGTGGTGATCAAATATTTCACTGCCCATGACCAACAATCTGCCCTTGCGGGAGTTTAAAACTCCTTGGACAAGAAGTTGGCATTTGGTTTCATCTTTAGAGTAAATCTATAGGTACCACGAACATCTTTTTGAGACCTAAAATGCACAAAGTTGAAACGGGCATGTAACCAACCTTGGCGAAATATCGCATCCTTGCTGCATAAAGGCACCCAGGGAAAACCAGAGACTATTAAATATCCCAAATTCATTAGTTGACTCGTTACTTTGTGTTTCTCGTCCATCTTCAAACTCCTCAGTGTGCCACTCGTAGGGGCTGAATCTGCTGACCAGGAATAAAACTACACTGACCCCAATGTAGGCAAAGACAATGCACATCCAGATTTCATAGGCTAAGGGATCAAGAAACGAAAACACTCCTGGTTTGGACTTCTGAGGCTTCTTGATCATAATTGAGATCCCGAGGCTCATGAAGGGCTTAGAAAAGTCAATCACCTCTTCTCTCACCAGTGTAATAGTTAATGGGGCAATTGCAATATCGGCTTTCTGTAAGGGAAACAAAAGGAGATCAGAATACTTAGAGAGTCATACTTAGTAAGGACTGATGGCCCCATCCCTTCAACTGGAGATGAAGACTAGGTTAGCAAGGAAATGCCAGTGATCACCTTACGGGTAGAGTCCTGAGAAAGGGGAAATAAAATAGCCATTTACTCCCCAAAATATCCCTGCTTTTTCAATATACACAATACACCCATCTGGCTTGACTATGGTAAGCATATCTTTATTCTGAATCTCTATTTCTCTGACATGCCCTTTCCAGAATTAGAACAAAGGATTTGGCCATCTGCTTAAAGGGAGAGGAAACATAAATTATGGTCCTTCTTTCAGTTAATCTGTTTTTTAAATTCTGGTTGAATTTTCCAATCTTTGAAATGTTTATTTCACATGAATATGAGCTTGTTTACCCCCAGTGATGTTATAAGAATCCAGATATATGGACTTTTGGAGGGAAAATATATCAGCAATAGAGTTGAATAGTTTTAATTAAAGTGCAAAAAAAAAATTGTACAATATGTTCTTACCCCATAAACAAGCTCTCCAACCATCCCGTTCCAAATTTTTGTATCTGCGTCCCTGGCCCCATACTTGCCATCCCCAACAATAGTCAACTTGTATTTGAATCCACAGTGTTTGGCAATCTCTGCAGCCAAATCCACACAATAGCCTTCATATCGCTCATTGCCTTCTAGCATTTCATGATTTTTCTTCATCATGACATATGGGGATTCCTGTTTAGAAAAAACTATGCTTCAACTGACTGAAAGCAACTGTGTTCATCATATACTTTAAATTATACCTAGGTAACTCCCAAAGCTCTTATGGGTAGCTGATTTGCTTCTTTGTTCAATCAACTTAACATTTTAGAATTATTCATTAGAAGATATGATGTAGTCATAAGTCATGTAAGGCTATACACATATACATATATGGATATATACATATATATTATATATATGTATATATATATATATATATATACATGCAAATATGTATGTATGTAAAACTTTCCAGGAAAACATCTTTTATCTCACCTCCAAAATAACTACTGTAACTCTTATTAGGATCATTGTAAATATGAAAAATAGAATAGATGTCACACATACATTCTCTTCTCCCATCTGTAAATATGTAGTTTCTAGCTAAATAAGTTTTCCAATACCTTTCCTTTTTCTTTTTCCCCATGTTTTCATCCAATCCCTGATTCTTCTCTTAGGAAAAGAATAACATATGAGCCAGAATTAATCCACATCATCATCAATAAATAAAGGTCAGTAGGTGAAGTGGAAAACAATAAAAGCTTCTGCTCCTCCATTTAAAATTATAAAATGTTGAAGGTATAAAGACTGTTAAAAATCCTCTAATCCAATCTGATCAATTTACAGATAAATAAAGTAATGAAAAGAGAAATAAAGTGAGTTGCTTTAGTATAAGAATAAGTATTTAAGAACAAAACAAGAAATGCTATATTGAGTCAGACCTATGTTCAGTCCAATACTACTGTCTTCCTATTACTGTAACAGCCTTGAGACTTCTGCAGGGACAGTACAGTTACTTCATATTAGCCCAAAAGTTTAAGCAACCTAATTTCTAAATTTTTTTTTAATAATGTTACAAGGATTCCCTATCCATTAACTTGGCTAAGTCTTTTATTATCTTATTCATATTTTTATTTGTTTTTGTTTTTGTTTTTTTTTGGTTAGGCAATAGGGTTAAGTGACTTTCCCAGGGTCACACAGATAGTAAGTGTTATGTGTCTGAGGCCAGATTTGAACACAGGTCCTCCTGAATCCAGGTCCAGTGCTCTATCCACTGCACCACCTAGGTGCCCCTTATTTATATTTTTAGACTGAACAATTTCACAACCATCATCATCATAGTAGTCATTCATTTAACCTCTAACCTTTTAAAGCCTTCATTTAACCTTTAAAGCCTTACAGAAAAGGGCTTTACGTACAAAATCTCATTTGGGCTCAACAACAACCCTGTGTAGGAGAATTTACAAATATCATTGTTATTTACTGATGATGAAACTAAAATTCATAGAGGTTAAATGACTTGCCCATGATCACATAGCTACTAATCATAATACAGAATCAGAACTCAGGTTTTCCTGATTCTAAATTCAGTATTCTGTCTACTATAGCATACTGCTTACCCATGTGTAGAGAATTATTCATCTCCAACCTATGTTCTATTAGTTTTAAGGGATGCCCTCTCCTGCTCCCATAATCTAGGGAACATTCTGTCGTTTTATGCTGATACAAGTGCACATAGATAAAATTCACTTTAACATGCTTTACTGTCATTTATTGCTGTGTTTGAGTGTCCGTTCACTCCTGAGCTCAATATTATGCTAGAATTTGTTGAGAAGGTGTTGTTTGAATGAAATCAGTCCACAAGCATTTATTAAGCGCTTACCATAGATCAAATGAGTGGCACTCTCTATCACTTAAAACATGATACAAACATTACCTACCCATTATAGTTGTTATTGTCATAGCTATGATATGGTTCAGTTGAACCTGATGCCAAATAAAACCCTGTCTTTTGCTTTCTTCCCCCCAAGCCCTTTATTCAGCCACGAAAAGAGGCCCCAAGCGATGGATTTGTAAAATGATTTAATTTTTGTCCCATTTTTAACTTTTATCAAAAAAGAAATAGTGAAGTGCTTAATGTTATGACAGAGACAAAAAAAAAACAGAGTTAATAATTATTTTGCTCGATATCTGAAGGAAATTGGTTTTGTTGTATAGCAGAAATAGACTAAAGGCTATTAGAACACCCATCACTTAAAAAAAATGGTAATAGGGACATTTGCTGAAAATAGAAAGAAATATTGTCCTTATTGGACATCAGGAACACTTATTAGTTTTCCAAAAAGGAACAAAAGATAAGGTTAATTCCCAGTTCACTCTGGGCTGTAGAGTGTGGACTAAATATATCACTCCCTGGAAATATATAGCATAATATAGTGAGAAATTAGGTTCTTTTAATAAATAAAGAAATCAAGGATTCTGTTAGGCTACATAATTATTATAAAAGCAGAAAATGAGAGGGTTCTCCAGAAAAGCCAATATCTGCATCCAGCTATCTGTATTCTTGAGCAAAAAAGGCCAGTCAAATTTCACATCTTGCATAATAGTTCCAGCCAAAAGAAATGTTCTAGGATCACAAATTGAGAACTGGAAGGAACTTTGAATGGTGTTCCATCCTCTCGTTTTGCTGATAAGAAAATCAAAGCCCAGAGTGATTAATTGATGTCAAACATAGAATCTGAACCAGAGTCTTCCTGGAGTCAAGAAGACTTGAGTTCAAATGTGGCCTCAGACACTTCCTAGCTGTGTGACCCTAGGCAAGTCACTTAACCTTGTTTGCCTCAGTTTCCTCATCTGTACAATGAGCTAGCAAAGGAAATTCCAGTATCTTTGCCAAGAAATCTTAAATGGGGTCATGAAGATTGTGGTAAGATGAAATAATAACAACAAACCCAATTCACTATGTCATGTTGGCTGTCATGTCTTCCATCTCTTATTTCTACTGTACAAAGTAAAAGGTGAAAAGCGCTACATTTGGAGTCAGAAGACTCCACTATTATTAACTGCATGACTATCCAATTTTCTAAATCTATAAAACAGGCATATTAATAATCACACTACCATCTATCATGTTTTTATGAGCATTAAATATACAAATATACAAAATTGCAAAGGGCTGGATAAACAAAAGCTGTTGTTAATATATGTGTGTATATGTATGTATATGTATATGTATGTATGTGTGTATGTATATAATATTTGTGAGGGGATCCTAGGTCACTTGATCATATACATTTTGATTGTCTCTGATTTTTTTTCACATGCAGCTACCTTTTCTTCCCAAGTAGGTTACAAGCTTCTAAAGGGCAGCGATGTCCAACTGCAGAGGGATACTTTTGCCTTCTCAGCATCAAGTATAATGCTTTGCACACAAAAAGAATTTGATAATTGTTTTTGGTGTTGATGATGATGATTATGTCATATTTATTATTGTTAACAAGAGCTAAATAATAGAAGTATAAGCAACGAATGTTCTACCCACAAAGGAAAGGGAAAACCAAACAACCACAATGTCAAATAAAGGATGCAAATAATTACCAAGATTGTGGTGACAACAACAGTCTTATTCTCTAATCCAGAGGTGTCATTCCCTGAAGGGATTTCAGTAAGTGTCACCACCATTTTGTCCATTTCACTCCAATATCCAATCTGAAAAAGGTTGCAGGAGGTAAGCATACTGATGAATGACCTTTCTGATAGCAAAGCATTTCAGTACATTCAACTCAGTCTTCCTACACTTAACCTTTTCAGATATTAACTACAGCTTTGTGAATGCAGAAATGCATTCTTTATACACATAACCCTAATAGAAATGGAGAGGAAACAAAAATGAAGAGAATAACATGTGGTCATAGATTTTTATAGAGTTGTGTTGTTCATCTTATTTTCACACACATACATATGCAGAAATACTCAAGCATATTTTTTGGAGGGGGAGCATCTGGAAATATAAATAAAAATTTAGAAAAAATTATATTTTCATCTATACAGTGGACATAGAGACTAAGAAATGCAGTATTTGGATGTTTGCTTACATCGATTGCTCTTTGAAATAACATTCAATACCCAGAAATTAGTAGTCAGGACATGATCATTACTTTTTTTGTCTCATATTTAATTTCTTTGCAGTCTTGGTCTGAATAGAAAAGTATCACAATTCAATTTGCACTTCTTAAAAAGTAAATTAGAGGTTTACAGTACTTACCAGGAGTTGCTGGGCTTATGTTTGGGAATAAACATTGAAAATATCTCTGTACTTTTGAAGACTATTAAAATGTGCGCATTATATATTAAAAGACTATTAAAATCTTTGCAAATATACATATCTGAAACCTCTTGGTTCTGAATCACCTACCTTCCCATATCACATAGCAGAAGACAGCCTTTAAAGGCACTAAGTAATTTACCTTCCGAGGCCCATTAGTTTTGAGCTCCATGATGTTAATTGTGTAATTTATTCTTTTTCCATTCTGGTCAAACTTTATGTTTCCTGAAAGACCTTCCACTTGAACCTACATGAGGTAAAAGGAAAAGGAACACATATAATTTTGCCTCACACACATAATGTTCCCTGATTACTGTTTATGTATTCCCAGGTAAAGAAAAAAAATATTTCAAAGCTTTTCCTTCACTTTTGAACTCTCCTTTCCATAGGTAAGATACAGCTCCCTGCTCGGGGAAAAAAAAGCATGTGATAGAAGTCCAACATGCAGAAGAAATTCTGGGGAACAATATTCTTGCACATCTTCATTCATTGTCATATTAATCTCACCTGTTTTAGTGCCCTTTCTATCTCTACTCCTTGTCCCCAGGGAACAGCAGGGTTTGCAAGACAGTCTCCAGCATTTCCTCGTCTGGAGATTTCAATCCTTTGCTTACGCAGATTACGGAAAGCTTCAGTCATCACCTGGACAGCATCATAAGTCAGAGCAGAAGTATACTGAAAAGAGGTAAATGCATTCCATTAGGACATGGGAGGTCATTGAGAATTTCTGTGCTTTCATGGGGTAGGTTTTATCTACAAAAAATGAACTATATAAAATATAAAATCCCAGCAAGCCAGAAACAGCTGTTGTATTTCACAGAATCATAGAGTGAGAACTCAAAGAGGCAACCTGTATATTTAGCAAGATTGGAGATTGAAAGCTAAAAGGGACTATAGAAACATTTAATTCAACTCCCTTATTTTACACAATAGAAAAAGGAGAATGAGAGAAGTTGTGACTTGCCCTTGGTCACAAAGGTAGTGTGGAAGGATTTGAATGTAAGTCTTTTGGATCTTAAGTGCAGACTTTAGTCCACTATGCCATGTTTCCTGCCAACGCAAACTTAGTGAAGACATAGGATTTTAGAGTTGAGAGGGAACTTAGACAACATCTTATCATTTGATCATAAAAGGGATCTTAGAGGTCACCTAGTCCAATATCTTCATTTAACATATAAGGAAACTGAGACCAAGATAATGGGAATAACTTGCCCAAAGTCAATCAAGTATCAAATAAGAGAATTCATATTTGAACCCAGATCTTCTGACTCCTAAATCAAAACTCTTGTCATTACACCACTTAGTCCAACCCCTGCTCCCCACTTTACAGTTGAAGAAATTGACCCCTAAGGAGGATAATTGATATGTCCAAGGTCACACATGTAGTAATGGAGAGATCAATTATTCTGGAATCAGAACACCTAGGTTTGAATCTTGTCTCTTATGTGTTCTGTCTTTTGGACAAGTCACTTAACCACATGCAGCCTCCTTTTTCTCATCTGTAAAATGAGACAGTTGAACCAGAGGGTCTCAGAAATCTCTTCCAACTTGAGGTCTATGATCCTAAGTAGTAGAGCCAGGATCCTCTGACTTTCATTCCAGGGATCTTACCTCTATTCCATATAATCCCTTTGCCTCCTTTTTACAAATGAGGAAAATTACATTCACACAAGTAAAAAGTGGCACAGCCAGGATTCCAAACCAAATGTTCTTTCTCCAAATCCAAAGGGCTCTTTCCACTACTTTTTTTTAATCACACACAGCTAGAAATGCTATCAAATTCAAAATCTATAACAAAACATTCTAGTTACTGATTTGGGTAGGAGTGATTCAAGATCTACCACTTGCTCAGGTGGGTGGGGGGACTATATACCGTTTATTTCCTTTGTTTCCCTTAATAGTCTAATTCTTTGCTCTAATTCTGGAAGAGTTGGAGTTGAGAGTTGTGTGATGATAGAGTGAGCTAATCACTAATATGCTGTGTTTTGAGGAATGCATAGAAGACAATAACAAATAGATGACATAGATAATAGATAGAAAATAGATGACTAGATAGAAAAATAACAGATAATAGATAGATAGGATATCCCACAAGACCTGAAATTCTTCACTTCCTTGTTCTTTAAATGCAATCTAAGATCTATTTGTTTTCAGCAATTTCTTACAAAGTAAAAAATTCTCTTGTGGGGGTTAAATAATTCACCTTCATTCACCTTCTTATGAATCCTTTTAATCAGATAGCTTTCTAATACTTGGGTGAGATCAGATTAAAGAATGTAGGTTTTGATGGACGATAGGCAGAAATAGATATAAGAGCTCATTTTGAGATTTTTAAGAATCCTGGGGAAGATGGCCTCCAGAGAGTACTGTAAAAGCACTGGGCACCTGTGAGAGGAATATTATAAATTGGAAGAGGGAGATAGGCTGGTATCAAAGAGAAATTTCACCTACTCAGAAATGAAGTCTGGAAAATTTATCAGTTTTTTTTTTTTAAAGACACTACCCAATATTAAACTTAGCAATGTGGATATGATATGAATAGACACACAAGGGGATTATTCCCTCCTATCATTAGCTTAACACTATATTAATTCATATTCATAGAGAAACAGCATGGAATAGTGGAAAGAGCTCTGGGTTTTATATTCCACTTATTCTATTTATCAGCTATGTGATCTTGAACAGTACATTTAAGATCCCTGATCCTCAGTTTCTTCATCTGTAAAATGAGGGGTATGATAATTGTATTTTTTATGTTGTTTGATATTATAGTTATAGACAGAACTCTGATATGACAGGAATCACATAGGCTAAGTGGTCCCAGTGCCCATAAAGCATATAAGCAAAGATAGTTTTTGTACTTTTCTACTGTTAGTTAACTCTGTATGAAACAGTTAATATTTCCACTTCTGAGTGGATATAATTCTTGGCCAACTGAAGCAATCTGAGTCACCCTTCTGCTTCTGCCTCAGATAGCCAACTCAAACCCTCATCTAGTTTTTGATTCTAATTGGGAAACTCTCACTACCCAAGCCTGGCATCCATAAGTGACCCTGAAAACTTCTCCACCACATCTGAGTCTAATTTGGAATGCCACATTCCACATATGGCATTGATTATCTATTCTCTACCAAAACGATTTTTAATATATAAACTTTTCTACCTTAACCCAAACTTTATGCATATCTCCCTGATGCAAGACCATCTTCTTTCTTTCTTTCTTTCTTTTCTTTTTCTTTTTTTTTAGGCAATTGGGGTTAAGTGACTTGCCAAGGGTCACACAGCTAGTAAAGGTCACGTGTTTGGTCTGAGGCTGGATTTGAACTCAGGTCCTCCTGACTTCAGGGCCAATGCTCTATCCACTATACCACCTCGCTGCCCATCTCCCTTGTTTCATGCATCTCTGGGGACAAACTTCTATGTATCTATATTTCCATATTGTGTGTATATATTTGTTTGTTTGTTTTCCTACTTGCTGCTCCACGGTTTGTACTATTGTTTGTACTCTCGTTTGTACTATTTTCCTGAGTACCAACTTCCTATAAATCTCCAAATCCAGGTCTTTTTTTTCCCAACTTATGAATCCAAATAAAGCAAAGGTTTGTACTAGATGAGGGGCTCTTAACTTGGGATCCATGAGCTTACTACTATTGCCACTGTGGCTGCTGCTACTACTACTCCTCCTACTATTACTATTACTGTTACTATTACTACTATTACTACTACCACCACTACTAACTATACCACAGTATAATCTATTTTATAATCTATTTCCTTTATAATCATATGTATTTTATTTTATGCATTTAAAAATATTATTTTAAACAGAAGTCCACAGGTTTGAACAGGCTGCAAAAAGGGGTCCACAACATTAAAAAAAAAAGATTAAGAACGACTAAACCAGATGGATTCTGTCCCTTCCCTTACAAGGGGAAAGAATCTTAAAACTGGACCCAAAAATATTTAGTCATAATCACAGCTCCTGTTTATATCATTAACTAGATGCTTTTCTTTGACATGACCAACTTTTGTTCCTATAGTCCTAGGGTATCATTTCAGATTGATATTTATTATCTTATTCATGAATTTTATGTTAAAAAAGATAGTGACTGGCCATTATAATTAGAAACTGATATTGTAGATTTAGAAGGACCTCCAAGGAACAGTCTATCCATCCAAAGGACCTGAGAGAGGCCATCTACACCAAAGCCCAGGAACACTGAGTGGCTTGTTCAATGCCACATAAGCAGCATTACGTGTGGAAACTCTGACATGAAAAACCAGTCCTGTTTTCAGGTTCAGATTATATAAGTACTTTAACAGCCACCACACTTGGCTCATTCTAAGGTTTGTTCCATAAAACTTGGACTCAGTCTAAAGGCCAAACCCAAGGACTTAGAAGGGCACATGTGACTTGGAGTCTGCAAGTTTCCCATCCCTGCTCTAGGACATCTAGTTTGAAATGTCCAACAGGCAATCAGTTATCCAGGACTGAAGAACAGAGTAGAAACTGAAGATATGTACATGAATAATTTACACAAATATGAAAGTTAAACTCATTTTTTATGACAGCAATGCTGAAAAAAGAGTTTTGTTTTTAATGTTTGCCCTAATTAGCTATGACAAGTATATAATTCTTAAGCAATTTTTGAAAAGATTTATTAGCAAACCTGTCACACTCCTGATTATATTTTTACTAAAACCTTAAGCACCAGGAAAGCTGGCCAAATTAAAAAAGCTTCTAGAAAAAAAATAAATTAATGTTCAAGCACCAAATTATGTTAGATTTAGGAAAGCAGATGGTGAAGTGGGCGTCCACAAAGGATGAATGTGTCCGTTTTCCTTACTCAGGAACTTGTAGTTTAAAGCTACAATAGCATCTAAGTGTGAAATACTGAAATGGGGCAACCTGGTGTCCAGGTGCCCTTTTCTTTTGATTATCACCATTAAAAATAGTGTTCTTCAGTCTTAACTCAAAGTGATCAAGCAATATTCTGCAGAGGTTGGAATATGTAGCAATAGGAAATGCTGAATCCATTTATTCAGTAGGTAAAGAAACAAACTACTAGAAAATGCTGTGAAATTTTCTTCTCTTACTATCTCAAAGAATAAAATAAGCCAACCATATTTCTTAGCTAATTTTGATTTCATCAATTTGAGTCAAGGATGAGATTTCTGCTAAAAGGTTCAAGATTTAGCTTTTAACTAGAGCTAACTTAAGACAAATGATGAAGAGAAATGACCTCCTTGATGATGGCTTTAGCTTTAATCAAAGGAGAGGAGAAGGGAAAGTAGAAGTGGGGAGGGGAGAGGAGAAGAGAATTATAACAAAGAAGTAAAATAAATAACTGGATACAAGTAATCTCTATCACAGGATCATAAATACAGAGCAGAAATAAATGTTGGTGTTCAACTAGTTCAAATCCTTCTTTTCACAGAAGAGGAAACTGAGTTCTTAATATGTAACATTGAACAATGATCACCAAAGTAATTTTCTTTGTGAACTTACACTAGATATTTTAATGGTTTCTTTTAATTATTTATTGACTTTCGGATTCACTTAAATTTCCATTTGGTTTGGAACAAGTTTATGCATAATAGCAATTTTTACAAAAAATATTTTTGTTAGGACAAAGTAAATGATTTTGATGTGCTTAAAATATCAAATACAGTTGTCTGACTGCTGACTAGCTTCACAAAATGGAAAGGAGGGCATTGCTGATTCAGAAAGATTTCTTTGGATACTGGAGAAATGTACAAAAAATAAGATAATCTTACCAAAAAAATGAAATAGAACAACTAGTTTATTTTACCCCTGGGGCAGCTTATGGAAAGGACATCATTTTATAAAAGTCCTTTGCACTCTTCCAGTGAGCCTTGCTTGACCTTGTGAATTTCACTTGATTGTGCAATGGAAATGACCTGACTAATTTGGATAAATGCAAGGACTAAAGACAGGTATTCATTGTTCTAACACTTGTTTGAAAACTAAAGGAGGAATCATTTGACGTCCATAAAAGTTTCTTGGGACATTATATTCTTAAAATGAGGTTCATAACCAGGGGTCCACGATCATTTGTCAAAAAACATTTTTAACTGTATTACAACATAATTTTTTTTTCCTTTGTAATCTTAAGTATTTTTTCATGCACTTGAAAACTTTATTCTGAGAAGTGATTCGGAGGTTTCACTAAACTGCCAAGGGAACTTAGGACAAAGGAAAGGGTTAAGGAGCCCTGCTTTAAAAGGGACATTGGAGTCACTCCAGTAATGAATCATATGTGTGTGTGTGTGTGTGTGTGTATACACACATATAAATACACACTCACATTTCTGAGAAACTGATTTCCTTTTAATATTATCTAATATTTACTTTTAATTTGATATTTTCTAGTTCCATCACAGTAATTGAGGATGAAAAATATTAAAGACATATTCTGAAAAATCTTACTGAATCTAATTATGTATGATCAAAGGGCTACAAAATAATAAAGTTAATAGCTTTTTTCTCATTTCATTTGAAATAGGTAAACATATTCACATATTTGGAAGATGAAATATTTACCCAAAAGATTTTTCCCCTGTCAGTTAAACACATTTAAAATAGCACCTAAGAATAACAATAATACATTTTTTTGGTGGGGTGAGGCAATTGGAGTTAAGGGACTTGCCCAGAGTCACACAGCTAGTGAGTGTTATGTGTCTGGGGTCGGATATGAACTCAGGTCCTCCTGACTCCAGGGCCAGTGTTCTATCCACTGTGCCACCTAGCTGCCTCAATAATACATAGTTTCTTAAAATTAAATGAGTGTTCTTAAAATTATGGGAATCTACTCTAGACAGCAGCTTAATTAAATGTTTTTGTTTCGCTTTTTCTTGGAATAGAGCTTGCAAAATTTCTAAGTTTATGTTACTGCTTTAACTTCGGTTTTCCCTATTTCTCTCTTTCATGACTATAACTTCTTCAGGGTGTCAAAATGTAGAGGGGTATGTTCCCCCCAGACCTCTTGTTAGTCATTTTGTCATCCTTGGCTGAATTCTTGTCATAGTTCTCCATGTCTCAGGACCACAGGAAATGACTGCCTCCATGTTTCCCACCCCTAATCCACCATTCCTATAAGTTTCCCCTCTGTCTTCTCTTGGAAAGTGAAGGTTATTTGTTGCACTGTTAAGGACATAGGTTGGAAATTCTGAACTCCTACTACCTCCCTCCATGAGACCTTACCCATTTATAAGTGGCTCACATAAAATCCACTCATGATGTGATGAAAGTAAAGCCAGCATGCACTGGACTTATCCATGGGTTTTCCTGTACCATAGGTAAGTTACTCCTCAGCATGGCCCCAACTAATTTCATCTCCCAGCTGCATCTCCCCAGCAACAGTTGCCTATCAAAAATGAACCTTCTTTAGCTCTTTACTTGAATTCTCTCATTGATTCATTACCGAACATTAAAGTAACAGTTATAGTACATCTTGGTTTTCATGAGAAATGAACAAGTGTAGATTGTGGACATTTTCTTACAATTAAATTGTTCATTTCCAGAAAAACATTTTGGTGAAGACTATAGAAAACATTTCTATGCTTGTACTCAATTGAAATTAATACCTTTGTTTGATCTACTTGCCCAGACACCATTTTAATACAGTCTGTGAAGAGGGACCTCAGTCTCCAGAATCTCCAAACATAACACAGCTCTTTTAAGGTGCTACAGGAAATAGGACGGATCAAGTACTTTAGTCTTATATTTAAAATTAATGCTTTCTGTCTCCATTCATGATTCTTACAAAAGAGCTTAATGTAAAGCCTTACAACACAGATCTTCATCTACTTTGTAGGTTGATAGACAATAAATTCTCAAATATATTGCACAACTTGTCATAAAACCTAGCAAGAGAATTGTGTTGCAGGGTACAGTGTGACTATTCAGCTGTCTTTGTTCCTTCTTTTTAATCTTACTGGATTTTTTAAATCCCATGTGGCTTCAATACTCTCAATAAACGTCACTCAATCTGACCCAACCTAACTTTTTGCAGAGCTCTAACTAGGGCAGGGGGATCTGAGGCTTTGTCCCAAGGCACCAAGTTTAGATGGTATTGAGTATAACACACTTGCTAGCAAGAATAATTAAAATCTACTTCTATCTATCCAGCTTTTCCCTCCCCATGGCCACTCCCAAGATGAACTCTACTCTGCCCTAGTCCTACCTTGCTACAATGATAACCTTGTGTTCATTTTTCCACTCTATTCTTCAATGAAATCTCTTAAAATTTTGATCTCAGTAAATAATAAGGATTTTTTTTTTACACAATTTCACATGTATAACCTATACTGGATTGCTCACCATCTCAGGGAGGGGTGAGGGAAGAGAAGGAGGGAGGGGGTAGATTTTGCAATTCAAAACTTTTTTAAAAATGTTAAAATTTGTTTTAACAAGGAATTGGAGAATAAAATATTATTTAAAACGATTTGACTTCAGAATATTCTTCATGTTATTTACCTGTTATATCTTTTGTGAAGCTTATCACAGGAGCTAAGATTGTAAGTTAACAACTTTGCCTATTTTATGCCACTTGCTTTCCCACATCCATATCTTTGATTTTACCTTTCTTTATCCCATCTATGCCTATATCCTCTCTGATTTCTTACCTTTGTACTAAACAGCCCTGATGGGGTTGGAATATGGGCCCCAGAAAGGAAAAACCCTGGCCAAAAACCACATGGCCAAATCTCTGGTGTTCCCCTGAGGCTATAATCCCATCAACTGGCCTTTCATTGTGGCTGCACCCAATCTCCCCTCCATTGTTTTACCTCCCTATGGCCACCCCCCTGCCATTTCCCACCCTTAATCCTAGCTAGGCTTTATTCTTCTTTGGCAATGAGGTCCAGGTCCCAGGAGTTCTGTTCACACCAGCTTACTAGCCACCCCCATCCAGATCTCCTTAGGCCCTTCCTCCCATCACCCCAAACTACTTGGCCACTCCTAGATCCCTCCTACAGTCTTTCTGTACATAAGGTCCATCTTGTCTCCATTAAGATGCTCTGATTCTTAGAATCTAGCCAATAGCCCATAGATGCTCAGATTCCTTAAGAGTCTAGCTAATATGATAAATCTTCAATAAACCTTATTTTTGGCTGCAAGAAGGCTTGGGTAGAATTCTTTCAGACAGGACAGACCCGGGTGTCATGATTTTGGGATTCCAGGACCCCTAACCTCTAGACCACATCATACCCAGTTCCTTCAACTCCTTCTACTATGGTAAGATCTCAACCTCCTCTGGCTCTACTCCAGCTTACCATCTTTTCATCTAAAATGTGGGGCCAGGAGGAAACATAACATTCTAGGTGTAGTCTAACCAGGATTGGATTCAAATGGACTATCATAAGGTCATAGATTTAAAGCACAAAGAAACCTTAGAGTCCATTGAATCCAGCCCTCTCATTTTTTTATGGATGAAGAAATGAAGGCACCAAGGTTTAAGTGACTTGGCTAAGGTAACACAACTATTTGGTGTCAGAGGTCAAAATGGAACCAGTCTTTCTGATTCCCATTGCAGTGCCTTATATACTATACCTGGCTGTTTCTCTGTTTCCTCCATCTTTCTGGATGCATTCTTCTGAAAATCATGTTACCTTTTAATGTCATGTCTTACTACTAATTTATATTGAATTTGCAACCTAATAACCCCCTCATTTACTTTTTTATATATTATTGTCTGTGTATGTTTTTCCATCTTATGCAAAAATTTAGGACTTTACACTTATTCCTATCACATTTTTACTTATGTAATTTAATCCATCTTTTTTGGATTCCTTATCAAAGAAAATTTTACCTAATTGCTTTCTTTTTTAGACTTTTTTTCTTGCACTTATTTTATTTTGTAGTATGAGTGGATATGTGTGTGTGTGTGTGTATGTGTGTGTTTGTGTGTGTGTGTATGTGTGTGTGTGTGATTTCTCATGATGGATTTTAAGCTCCCTGTGGCATAGGATGAAGGATTATGTCATATTTGTTTTTTCATCTCACATAGTACCTAGCTATGAATGTTTAATAAGTATTTATTAAAATAAATTGAACTATGAGTATTTTAATAAACAATAAAAAATAATTGTTCAAATCCTGGCATTTACTCAGTTCTTTGATACTGGGCAAACCATTTAACTTTTATTTCAAGTAAGTTTTTGTTTCTACTTTCCCAGAGGGGAGGTAATCTATTGTGTTTGGTTGCACAGTATCCGGCATAATGTCACAAAATATTGGCATAGATACTGAATTTTATAGGGATCTTGAAAAATAGGGCTTAATTAAAAAAAAAAAACTTGAAGGAATGAAAGGGGAAAACTGTGCCAATTTCAATCCATTAAGTTAATACTTAATATCTAAAGTTTTAATTACATAAAATTCCTTGCATTACCAAAACCCTTTATTTGGTCCTTGTCAATGTCAAAGACTTCTGTGAATTATTGCTAACTACACATTTTTAAAAGAAATGAAATAGTTATATTTGCAATAAGCAACACCCATGAAAGCCACACAGCAGTCACCATCTTCTTCCTCTCCATCCTCCTCACCATCCCCATAGCTAAGAGCATTATGTATATTTAGAAAAAAGGTCCCTCAGACATCCATCTCTCCCTCCTAAAAATGCTAGAAACTAATCAAGTATCAAAACTATCATCCATTTGAATTAAAGTCACAATCATAAAAAACACAGATCAGGGCTGAAAGGAAGGAAACACTACGTGCTATCTAGTTACTTTGCTTTACAGTCTACATATGTGGCTCATTACTTTTTGTAACTCAATATGTTCACTTTTTTGGATTGAGTAATTAGATATTTCAGTTTTATTTTGCCATTCTCTAAACCAGACATAAATCAATTGGAATGGAACGTCATCACAACCCAGCTAGTTCTTTCTTTGAAAGAGAGGAAAACAAGCCTTCACATTGCTTGGGTGTTTATGTTCTATAAAATCTCTCTGCTGAATTTGGGCATTTATATTCCAGTAGGGGACATTATGCTTTTGCTATGCTATATTGCATTCACATTATAACTTAACACAAGAAGGAGAAATCTGCTAAAGCATTTTTATGGTCCATTTTCCAAGTGTGCTATTTATTCACTCCTAAAGGCATATTTATCATGCCTTATTTTTCAAAAATCATACTGAACACCAATTGTAAACATGTTTACATGTCCAATAATCATCAACCAGTTTATTCTGCAACTTGTGGTTATAATCACTGATGTCAGGAGCCAATGAGTGCCTTGCCAACCATAGAGTATAAGGAAAGGTGGAGTGCAACTCTCACAACATAGTACAGAGAGAAAAGGGGGGAAAATCTACAAATAAAATTACTTCAAGGATCTGTATTGGTGGGTAGGTGTAAGAAGTTCTCTCACTGATACAGATTTCAATCTGTCACTAACTTAGAAGGCAGCATCAGAGTTGGGTGAACCCCAAAGAGCTAAAATAACTTATACAGAAAGCATGGAGTCTAAAGCTAAACACTGCACTAAAACTAGAACACTCAGTATTAGAGGAAAGGAAGGCCTCCTATAGAAGGTGGGATTTAAGCTGAGTTTTGAGAATTTAAGCTGAGGTAAGAATTTTTTTTAACTCAAATATTTATTAAATGCCTTCCATGTGCTGAGCACTACTGTAGGCACTTTAAGACACAAAGACAAAAAAGAGTTCTTTATGAAAATAAGTCCAGCATTTCATCCACTATGTGCACTGCTGCACTGTCTCTATCAAGGTAAACTGTTGGCAACCAATCACAATGATGCCACTTCTGAATTGGGGGAGGGGAAGGGACTGATGTAAAAAGAAAAGGTTCTCAAACATTTCTTTCACATATACCTTGTTTTATCAGTTCTTTCTCTGGATGCAGATAGTATATTGCTTCATAGGTCCTTTGTGGTCTATCTGTGTTTTTCTAAGATCATAAAGCTGATTGTTTCTTATATCACAGTAGTATCCTACCACAATTTGTTCAGCCATTCCCCAATTGATGGGCATCCCCACAATTTCCAGTTCTTTGCCACAACAAAGAGAGTTGCTATAAATATTTCAGAATATATAGTTTATCTTCCTTTTTCTTTAATCATCTTTAGAAACAGACGTAGTAGTAGTATTGCTGAGTCAAAGGGTATAGGCAGTTTAATAACTCTTTGGGAAATGTATAAAGTGGGAATCTTGGAATAACCAATGTGGATATTATTTTGGTCAGAGCCATAATTATATAATTTGCATAATTATATGTATACATATTCCTATATATACATACATATGTGAATTTTATATATGTGTGTGTGTGTGTGTGTGTGTATAGATATATATTTACATGCACAAGTGTACTAATTCCTGAGTGGAATAAAAGAGGGTTTGAAAGTAGTATGGTCAGGGGCAGCTAGGTGGTACAGTGGATAGAGCACTGGCCCTGAAGTCAGGAGGACCTGAGTTCAAATCCAGACTCAGACCAAACACTTGACACTTACTAGCTGTGTGACCCTGGGCAAGTCACTTAACCCCAATTGCCTTAAAAAAAAAAGAAAATAATATGGTCCCTCAAAAAGAATAATTGAGAATAAGGAGACCAAAGGGATCATCTACTTCAACTTTATCTTATAGAGGAAGAAAATGAGGCTTCAGAGAGGGGAAAGTAACATTATTATCATGAACTTCTCCTTCGTCATCATCAACATGATTATCATCATTATTATTATTATCATTATATTTTACATGCTCATCCAAAGATTTCTGAAATCTAGGTAAAGTTGAAGTGGAGTCAAATGGAACCTAAATCTACCTATAACACGTGTTATCTATGAGCTGCTCTAAAACTGTACCTTTTGAGATGACCTGCTACATGGAACCAAGATGGATTCAGAAGTCAAAGGAAGAGCTGGGTGTCACCATGTGCCAAGTTCTGGGAGCAACTTCTCACAAAATTATTCTGCCAACAGCTGGAGATCACTCTGCCTGAGCAACCCTGTAATCTCCGTCATTATATCCCCTTCCCTTCACTCTCTGTCCAGTCTCTGGGGCTTAAAACTTCTATAACCTTTCAAGGTTTACAAAACTTTGACCCCATTAGAAAATGTTTGAGTGGAAGAAGATGTGAATTGCCTTAATTTCCAAATCTGGAAGTGTCAGCCCCAGACCCAGTGTAGTTATCCTAGTTATCCTAATCTATTTTATTTGTGAAACCTTCCACAAGGTTTCCACTTGAGTGTTTCTAGTTAAACCATATAGTTATTGTTCTTTTCTTTTTTGAATTTCAAAAAAAAAGGGAGTAAGAAAGGAAGGAAAAAAGGAAGGAAGGAAGGAAGGAAGAAAGAAAGAAAGAAAGAAAGAAAGAAAGAAAGAAAGAAAGAAAGAAAGAAAGAAAGAAAGAAAAAGAAATTACCAAAAAAAAAAAAGCAGTGTGCTGTAATAATGGATAGAAAGGTGGCCTTGAAGACCTGGATTCTGGTCCCACTTTTGACATGTACTAGCTGTGAGATTCTTGTCAAGTTTTTTTAGCTTCTCATTGCCCCAAGCAACTCTCTCAGATTATAAATTGCAGAGGAGATAGTCTGCAGTGTTTCTTCACAGAGAAATTCCTACACCAATGAAATCACAGGTCCAATCCAAAAGAAAATGCTGACTAGACTCCTTTTTCTGTGAAGCCCCATTAGACCTAACAGTGAACTTTGACAACAATAAAAGTAGTCAAGGCAGTAGAACCCACATCTCCTAATTATCATTTCATGGTTCTTTCAGCTCAATTGATTGCTGAAATATAGTCTTCTGAGATAGAGCCAGACTCTCTATGTCACTAAGTCCAGGACTCTTGATAGGTCTAGGATATGTAGCAGAAAGGGAGTCTTTTGATTTCCTCTAGGTGCACTCTGAGCTGAATTATCTAAGTCAGGGCAGTCTGTCCAGTAGCTTCCTCCAGAGAAAACAGGGGTCTTGTTCTTAGGGGTGGTAACCACAGAGGGCTTATAAATCCATAACCACCATCAACCTTCTCCCTCCTATCACTTAGAATCTCTGGATAACAGTTGGACCTGAGAAGACCAGCTCACCAAGGCTATTCCAAACTGGATCTCCTTCCTTAATCTTAGGCCAGGCTAGAGTTGGATCCCTCTGCTATAAATTCTGCCCTCTTTTCCCATCTTGCTCAGGAGATATCATCAGGCAGCTCCAGAGTTTGAACCATGGCACAAATGTTGTCCTTGTTTCTTGACCTCTATGCCCATCTTGTTACCAGGCTCTCCCTATTACAGCTCTGCTTAGGCCTCTTCTTTGGTGAGTGAAAGTGATGTCTGAGCCCTCTAAATTCCTATGCCTGTGGCAAATTTTCCATCTTGGGTTGCTTCTGCCTCTGATTGATATTTCTCTTTTAAATTCACATCATTAAGAGAGCACATTTACTGAATACTCAATTATATGCAGTACTGTACTGAGTCTTGTACAGAAATTATTATGAAACATTTTCTTCCCTATGAGTGTTCAATCTAAACAATCAAAACCCATGATTTTAAACACTATGGAGAAGCTATAGCTAATTGGATGGTGAACATTTAACCAATACATAGATTAACTTGTCCATTTTTTCTTTCTTATATCTGTGCCAAGCCTAAAAGATGAAAAAATGTAAAATAAGCCACTACTCCCTAGACTGGCTAATGCCACTTAGCCAAATTGCTCAGGATAAATTTTCTAATTGAGTATTTTAATTTATTTTGCTAAGATGAGATAATAATAAATGAATAATATATTATAATAATGTATAACAAATAATAAAGCAAACTTTAAAGAACCATATAAATATTGGCTATCATTATTAATATTATTATTCAATTGAGGAAGTATGCCACTAGGAAAGTTTTGTGTACTGGAAAGTTTTACATATTTATTTAGAAGATTTCTCTGCTAAAGTCCTATTCTAAAATGGGAGCCAACATGGATTCTTAAAAGCTAACCCAGCAGAATGCAACTGGCATATCCTATCAACCTGGCAAAATACTACACATGATTATGCATGTCTTCTAAGGACAGTAGCATAACTAATTCAAAAAGTCTCATTAACATAGATTTTTTAAAAAAAATTTTCCCAGTCACAATAAGTAATAAAATTCAGTCAAATAAGGCATGGGGGCTGGGAGTGGGAGGGAGTGTACTATTTATTTCGGTAAAATAATTATGCATACTGAAGAAAAAGATGGATCCTTGAAATGAAGTTCAAGTATTTGCAAGACTGAATTAAATGCTAATAAAATCATGTTTCTCGTTACAAATTGAATCCTATTTCTCTAGAGAGGTTTGTATAGTATTATAACAATGGCTGTTTTTTAAAAAATATTTCCAGAGGACAAGAGATGATGAAATTGGTGTTTGGGGGTGAGAGGAGACAGTGGATTTCCAGAATACCCTTTCAGAAAAGCTGTTCACACAAGGCTTATTGCAAATGACCAAGGAATAATCTAAAATAATAATAATAATAACAGCACCAATGTAGATGAATTTAGCACAAATAACTTGGAACTATTGCAAACTATGAAGGCTTAGCTAGCTGAACAACTTATGTTTGAAAAAATATATATTTAAAGTTATTCAGGTTGACTTCATTTAAAATTCAAATGTGGTCCACTTTCTGAAAAAGCTCTGTCAGGGATAAGGTCACCTTTAATTTACTGTAAAGCATATTGAACATATGCGCTTTGAAACTTCACTGCATGAAAGCATAAAATCTTCATTAAATCTCAACTTCCTTTGTAAGCAACATGATGGATATCACATCTTACAGTCATTAGAAAAAAATCTGTTGACAATGAACCAAATCCAACTTCTTTGTCTATTCCTCCATATCAGAAGTGAAATAGAGGTTTTTGGAAATCCATCTTGAAGGAAGAACTGGTACCAAGATGCCCAGTTGGGCAGTAGGGTAGAGGAAGGGGCACACACAATCTAGTTTTGCCTAAAAATTATCTAGATTGGATGACTTGATTAAAGGATTTAGCTATTCCAGGGTAATGGAGTATATATGATGGAGCTATGATTTCTTCACTTTGAGAATTTCACAACTGGCTGTATACATTCTGGGAAATCTCCAGTGGCACTGAGAGGTTATGTAGGCCATTTGCAGCCTAAGGTCACATAGGTGGTAAACCTCAAGAGCAAGTATGAATACAGGTCTTTTTAACCATAAGTTAAATGTTAAATAAGTTAAATAAGATGGCCCCTTGATAGATACTGGTAAATAGATAGATAGATACATAGAAGCAGATAGATCTGAATATATAGAGATATGCATTGCATTATATATGTGGTATTATATATGTGAGTATATATAACACGAATATATGTATCTGTATATACATATACTTACATACACATATATTTGCCTATCTTAAACCACATGTAAGGAGTCATTAATATGGGGAACTCCCAGTATGGAAACTGCTTCTAATTATTCAGGATTAATATCTGTCTCTAACTTATAGCCTTAAAGATTTTGTTGGGGCACTTAGAGGTTAGATGTCATGACCATGGTCCTGCAGTCTATACATGACAGCCTTGAAATCAGATTTTCCTAATATCAAGTGGTCCTCTATCTGCCATGTACTTGGCACATGGCAAGCACTTTATAAGTACTTGTTTACTGACTGTGCCTTTTTGCAGAATTTTAATAGTTTATTTTAAAGAATTTGAGATATCAACATTATCTAAATTCAAGGCATCATCTCTATTATTTTTCCCAATTTAAAATTTCCAAAATCATCAGAGACTACATGTAACCCTACCTTTCCTAGGATCATAGGAGCAAACAATGGACCTAGAGCTGAAAGGTACTTTAATGACCATCTAGTCTAACCTTCTCATTTTATAAATGAAGAAACTAAGGCTTAGGAAGGTAAAGCAACTTGCCTTTTATTTGGTTTGTTACTAATTATGGGGAGGGGATAGAGAGTGTCTCCTTCCCCACTCCTAGGATAGTATAATTAGATGACAGGACTGTGCCTAGGTCCTGTCTTAGAGAAAGGTGTATATGGAGGGGGAAGAGGGTTTGTAGCTTGTGCCTAGGTTACCACACAAGGTGATCCTTGCCTTTGGAAATGTACTATCTTCTACCTATAAGCAGATGCAACCTTTATTTAACTAATGAGGTAATGAAGGTGACACGGAAAGACTCAGCAGTATGGAAGATTCTTAAATGGACACCAACTCTTTGTGAGTATCTAAAATCACAGGATCATGGAAGCCTGGAGTGTTGGAGCTAGCAGGAAATAGTACAAACCCTTGATTTGATACTTTGGAAACTGAATGACTTGCTTAAGGTTACACAACAAGTAACTGCAGAGCCAAGATTAAAATCAAGGTCCAAGTTGTATGTCAGTTTAATCGAATAAATATTTACTAAACTGTTTCTATGTATAAGGTCCTATTTTAGGTCCTGAAGATACAAAGGGAGAACTTCCTTCTAGGAATTTACTTGAATACTTCAAGCATGTATGAAGACCATGTTCCCTCTATAATTTAATAGATTCTCTTCAAGAGTTTTATGGTATAAAAATACATTACACTGCATCCAGCCTGGAAATGACCTTCTCTAAACTTAAGTAGACTAGTCCTGGGACAATAGACTGTACTCAAAGCCTTCCCAGACATATAGAAGCTGCATGAATTGGTGATAAAGTCTTCAGGAACCCAGGGTCTCTCTGTGCCAGGACAAGGCATAGCAATAGCATCCCGGCAGAGACTAACAGCTTACATTCTCCAATAGAATGTTGTTTAGAGCTTGATCCAGTTTGTATATTTCATTCTTACACCAGAATTCTGATTTTTCATCCATTTGGCCACCTCAAGGTGACCATGAGTCCTTGAAGCTTTTGCCAGTAGAGAGTAAGTTCTGATAGGTCCTTTTAAGCAAGGAAACTTTGAGTATAGTCTAAGGACAACCGGCTATCTGAGAACCAACCTGGTTTAAATGAAAAGTTCATTATCAGAAAGTTGTCCAATAGGTACTGAATGCTTTTGGCAGCAACCACTCACAAAATCATTAATAAAGTTGTAGAGGATTACAAACTGGATGGTTAGATAGAGTACATGATCACAAATCATTTAAAATACTGAATTTGTGTAAATACAGATGGCTTATATAGATTTGTATGAATATAGATTATTCAGTTTTTAAATTTGTACTTGGATGTTTGTATGTATTGGTTCTATGCACAATCTTTAGTTCTAGGTATCCAGAAGAATAGATTTACAGAGACATATTTTGAATATTAAAAATTCTTTAAGTTGAGGACTCCTTGAACCCAATTTTTCCACTGCATAAGCTACTCTCTCTGACAAGTAGAACAACTTCAAAACCATTTAAACCTCTCAAGTCCTAGTTAATATACAGACTTACTACCCTATTAATTACAGAACTGAAAGAAGTAACAGCTTTCAGAAACTCGCAATAAACTCTCTGGAGACACTAACTCAGAAACTTTAGTATCAGGGCGTGTAGCAATATGCCAGCACCATGAAAGAGCTAGCATTTTGTAACACAAAGGAGGAGTAGATGATACAGTAAGATTGGATACATCGCATGAGGAGTTCAAAGGGATAAAATCATAACTTGCAAGGAAGTTATTTTTAAAGATCCCATAAGAGTTCATATAAAAAATACCAATGGTAATGAATCACTTTTCAACCAGTGCAAATCATTTTTTTCTATAAACTGCCTCTCTGCATTTTTTTTTTAGAGAAAGAAAAATGTCTACTTTAATTTTACAGTCTATATATTGGTAGAATGGTGTGTCATGTCGAATTATGTCCATCACATTTCATGTCATCAAGGGAAACACTCCTTGCTTTTCTTAGATAGCTAGACAGTGTAGAAGCTCTGCCAACACCTTAATATAGATTTCATAATAATAGCAATAATGATAATAATCATTTTAATATCATTATTTCTGTGTCATAATTTACTTCTCAAAGTATTTTCACATTTAATCTTCTCAAGAATTATTGGGAGAGTTAGGCCCAGTTCTTGCTAATGTGTTACAAAATGCTTCAGCTGAGACTGAGTGTTCATATGACAGCAGACGACTATTATAGTTTTGGAAACAATATTATATCTACTTCAGATGAGGAAATGGAAACTCAGAAAAGACATTCCCAAGGTCGCACAGTAATTAAACCAGTATTAAAATTCAGGTTCTAAGTTCAATCCTATACTTTTCCTATTAAGCCATAACCGAATATAGGGATCTAAATATCTATAATAATTAGTTAATGATCTTTAAAAATTACAATTCAGTATTAAACATGTTTATGTCTTTCACAGAGCCATAATTGCACTGGGCAATTGGGGATATTGCCTCACTTGCAGGTTTTCAAAACCCAACAAGTTACCATCTTTCCTTTTCCATAATTATTTCATATGATCCATAATGATTTCTGGAAGTAGTCTAATACAAAATCTCCAGATTAATAAAAATTTAATTGATAAAAAATTCATGCATTTAATTCTGTTGCACATATGATTTGCATGTCTTAAAAAATAGTAACTTGTGTTCTTATAGGGTACTCCAAAAATCTCAGCACACTAAGACCCAACCAAGGGCCATAAGATACTTGTATAGACTTTTAGGACATCCTATATAAATGTTATTTTTTTTTAATAAAGTACAAATCATAAGGTATTAAAGCTTAAAACTGCACTAAGACTTTCAAGATACCCTGTAAAGTACTTTAAAGTTTGCAAATCACTTTATATATTAGCATATATTTGATCCCCTGGCAATGCTATGAGGTGAGTGTTCATTCTCCATCTTAGAGATGAGAAAACTGAGACTGAGAACAATTAAGCAACTTGCAAAGGGCCAGAATCTTAGAAAGTATCTTAAGTAAGAATGGAATCCAGGTCTTCCTGACTCCAACACTGTATACAGTATAACAGCTAGATACTTCTATTCCATATAGAAATTTATTACTCAGCACTGATGTTCTAGCAATCAACTTCCTATTCACTGAATGAAACTGTTTAATTTAGAAAAATTTAGAAGAACCTCCTTCAGGTCACTAAGTTATACTTTAAAGCAATAAATAAGCATTTTATTGACTCGATAGTGCTAAGGTAGATTCAACCATAAAACTTTGGATAACAACTTTAAAATGTATTTTAGTTGATTCATTGTGCTACAACATAATACCAGTTTCTACTAAAATTTAGGGGCTAGTAAAGTGGATTCAACTGAGAGTTGGGAAGCATGGATACCGTACTGCCTGGATGATCACAACTCATTTATAATATCATCTAATGTTATTGCCTAAGGTTCAGAGAGATTTAATTACTAATCCATAGTCACATATATAATAAGCATGAGGCAAGATTTGAATTCAGATATTACTCAGTCAGGACAGCTAGCTGGCACAGTGGATAAAGTGCTGGGCCTGGAGTCGGGAAAGTCTGAGTTCAAATCTAGCCTCGGACACTAGCTGTGAGACCCTAGCAAGTTACTTAAACCTGTTTGCCTCAGTTTTCTCATCTATAAAATGAGCTGGAGTAAGAAATGGCAAACCACTCCAGTATCTTTGCCAAGAAAACTCCAAATGGAGTCACAGGGAATTAGACACATGTGAAAATGAACAGAAATAATAAATTACTAACTCAATATCCACCATGTTTGCCATTATTCTTGTCTCTTATTATTTCACTTGCATTATATTGCTAGATAATGTCAAGGATCATGACTCATCAATGATTCAATGCCTCAGAAGCAGGCTTGGTCTTACTTGTTGCCTTGGCTTAGTATGGCAGTATGGCAGACTTAGTATGTCAAACTATACTTGATGAATATTGCTCATACATAAAGAATTCTGCAATTCCTTGGTGTGATCATTTTCTCCTCTGCCTATAAAGGTAGAGCAATTTATATGCATTGACATCTAGGACTCTGGAAATATTGCTCTTTTTCAACAATTAGTGTGATTGCAGGCCTCCCTTATGAAAAATGTTACTCTATACAGGAGAATCCCACTCATCCATGCTCAGACAACCTAGTTCTTTACCCTCAATTAGAGTTCTCTCTGCTGCTATCTGAACCCAAAACTCAACTGAAGATTCCCATCTACCTTTAAAAGCTTTAAAACTAAGAGTTTCAAAGACTTTACAAAAATCCTGGTAAATAATCACAGAATGTTATAATAGGAAAATAATTAAGAGACCACTCAGATTAAGCCCCTTCACTTTCATATGAGAAAGTTGGGACCAGAGGAAGTTGCCCATAGTCTCATAGGTCATTCATGATATAGCTACAACAAGAAGCCAGGCCTCTCAAATCCTACTCCTGTGCTTTTTCTACTAGACCAGAAGACCTTTGAACCTTCTCTGCTAGATAGCAGCTCTCTCCAAGCCAAATGAGTGAAAAGGACACAGCAATGAGAGAGAAGATCCATCGGAAGGAGATTCAAGGAAAGGCCACAGGGCACTTGGATGTTGTCAGGTCAAGGCTATTGACAGGTCTCTTGTGTTTTGTTTTAAACTATGTTATGCCTTGGCATTAGAGTTCACTCAATGCATTGATTACAGATTTCTAGTCTCATATTCCATTTTTTTTTCATTTCCATGCATTGAGAACATCAATAATGATTTGGCTTCTGGGAGTTTTTTTTTTTAAGTAACTATTTTGCTTTGATCACTTTCACACCAAGCAGCAGTGTGAGGCTCCAGAATGATTAATAGAAGGTTTGGAAGGAACAAGTTGCTTTCATTTGGAAATGAATGCACTTATGTGCTCTCCATCCAAGACTTGTGCAGCAATATTCATGTGGGCAGATTAAGAAATGCTACAAAACTGAAGTAGCAGTCAAGCCTCTTCCTTGTACTCTAGCAGGATGTTTCCCATCTCATAGGCAAGAAAAAAAGCCAATGTCTATTTGAGTTGTCAGAAGCATGCTTAACCATCTGTAGAAGTGCTAATATCTAAAGATGAATGTAGAGAAGCAGCGATGATTTCAGTTCTTTGAAACTTATATCTATCAAAACCATAAATGCTGTGTCTCAGTGCAGGTGATCAAACCAAACCTTCCTTGGTTCTCAATGAATAGCAGAAAATAAAGCTGCCTTTTAATATAATGTTGGGGTTTTATGAATTTAATTTTTAGAAAAGCATAAGGATCTTTAAAAAGCCAAGAGAACAAAATTCCATGGCTTTATATTTAATGTTTAAGATAAAACATACAGACAGACACAGAGAAGCTAACACATAGGTAGTAAATAGCATAGTGTGGACCTGAACGCAGGTCTTTTGGCTTCAAATTCAGGATCCTTTCCACTGTCTATTGTTATCTATTTTTTTTTTCACAATCACAAATAGGGATTTTTTTTTCTTTTCCACAACCATATTTAGGTCTATTTTAACTTCATATTGTACATTTAAAAAAAAAAACACAAAACTCAACATCCTTCATTTTCTTGTCTTATACTGTCTATCTAATTACAGAATGAAAGAAGGTTAATATCACACTGAACAAAAAATCTCACTCATCTGTTGGTCTCTTATTGAGCCTTCCTAATTGGCTCCCATAGGAAAAGGAGACAGTTCAATAGTCAATCACTGCCTGTACTTTTCAGCAAAGGTTTGTTGTAATTAGTAATGCTACATGAATCCCTACTTGATAATAGAAGCATCCCATATACACTCCAAAGAGTTGATTCTCTCAATCTTGAAAAATTCTTGGGTTCATTCCCCCACCTTTTCTAGACTGAATTAGTACACAATGCCAAACTGCTATGCAAAAGGGTGTGTGGCTCTGTTCCTGCAAGGTCAGGATACATGGAAATGTCTTTGTGCACAAGGAAAAGTGGTTTCAATGTTGACTCAGCTTTTCCAAGTTCTGAAATCTGACACCTTTTCTGGATACTATTGAGTATGTGAGGGCGAATTCCAATCTAATGTTGGTCTGCACAGTGTTTAAAGACTGCTAATCACCATAGAAGGTAAAAGAATAAGCATTTTTAATCACTTTTGTACTATATAATAGGCACTGTGCTAAGCATATCTCATTATATCCTCATGCCAACCTTGGGAGGTAGGTGCTATTATTATCCCCATTTTACAGTTGAAGACTTGGAGGCAGACAGAAATTGCCTAGGATCACACAGCTAGTAAGTGTCTGAGGGTAGATTTTAATTCAAGTCTTTCTAACTTCAGATCTAGTGCTGTATCCACTGCTAATCCCCAATGCAATGGAAAGAATCCTAGATCTGGAACCAAAGGATTGAGTTCATAGCCTAGCTGCAACAGTAATCACTTGGGTGACCTTGAGAGAACGCCTCACCTTGTGACTTTTTTTCCTCATCTGTAAAAAAATAAGATGAGTTTGGACTCACTGACCTCTAATATGTCTTCCAGCTTTAAATCTGTGATGCCAAGAACCTCTCTGGTGCTTGGTTTCTTTAACTGTAAACTGAAAGGGTTGGTCTAAGTGATCTTTAAAATGCCATAAAATTCTAAATCAATGCTTCTTCTATATTGCCCAATATGCAGAGAGAGAATGACTTTGTGCTGGGGAGAAACATAGCATCATACTTGTAAGTAAATATTTCAGTGCATTTTTGCAACTGTGGTAACAATTTAGTTATATTTATTCATTTAACTATAAAATAATTATTTTCAAGTGCATATAAATGGAAGAATTGTAGAGTTTTAATTAGCAGTTCATGCCTGGACTTAGAGTGACTCATATTACCTCTCTAAGCCTGTTTCCTCATACATAAAATGAGGAGTTTGGACTAAATAATCTCTAAGATTCCTCCCACTCAAACATTCTATGATTCTATGACTACTTAGAAATCTTTTTTAAAAAATTCAGGAAGAAAAAAATAATAAATATTCATTGGGAATAATCAATGAGGTAAATATATATGTACACAGATGTATACACGTATGATAGTCATATATTTATACATACAAATATATACACAAATATTATTTGTATAAATGCATAACATTTATATACATACATATATAAGCAAATTCTCCTGAGTTCTCAAGAAAATAAAAGTCCACCCCATTCATCCACTGTAGATATTATGAGACTTTTCAATGTTAAAAAATAAAATATATATTCAAAGTTTAGATGGTCAGCTGCATAAGATACATCAACAAAAGAGAAGTCATTTGACTGATTATTCTCTTTATAAATAAATGAAGAAAAAAGCTTTAGTGACAAAAAAAGAGTTAATATGTGAGTCTAAATAGATGTGTATATATATGCAAAATAAAATATGCACAATACACAAAGTGTAAAACCACTGGATTAATTACTTATGTGCAAAACAAAGATTTCACTAGAGAGATTATTTATGATTCATCTGAGTACCATTTATTTTGCCAAACCCTGCTTTTATGCTTTACACACAATTGACAATCATTTACTGACTGATTCTTTAGTTGTTTCATAGGTTGGAGGAGTATCTTTTTCTAAATGAGACCAAAAGAAGATTCATCTATTTCCTAAAGACCCCCAGGGACCAAGTGATCACAAGGAAATATGCACTCAGTATTCTCTTTGCATTGTGCAAGCCATCTACGTGCAAAATGGGTAACACAGATGGATTTTTTTCCCCTTTCTGCTACTAGATCACATCCCACACAATCTGCCAAAATCCACCCACCATGCCATAAGGAAGCTTAGTTTAGTGCATAGAGCTCTGGCCTTAGAATGAAAAAGATCTTTCTTCCAATACTGCTTCATTAATCTATGATCTTAGTCAGGTCATTTAACCTCTCAATCACTCATCCTTGAAAACTGGGATAATAATGGCATATACCACATAGTTGTTATGGGCACTGTGAGGGGGGGAATATATCTAAAGTACTCTGTGAACCTTTAAGTATTATATAAATATGATATATTACTATTATTATGTAGATTTATGAAGGTGAGTAAGAAGATGCAAGGCTTAGAGAATAGGAACCTGGCCTCAAAATCAGAAAAATCTATTTTCAGATCCCCCCATCTAATAAAATACTTGCTTTGTGACACTGGACAAGTCACCTAAACTCAGAGCTCCAACAAACTGTCTGAGAATGTGATTTATAAAACAGCTGATGATCTTCATTGATAGAGGGAATTTCCTCAGTGAGAAGTTGTCTACAAATCATAGCCACAACTATGTAAATAAATTAACAAACACATAAACTAATAAATAAATGAATAAATAGATGAATCAACAATAGATACATGAATTGATGAATGAATCAATGAATGAATGTAAGGAAACAGGGCACTAATGGACTTCTACTTCATCAGTCCCCAGGAAATCAAATCCCCAGGAAGAAAATAGAGGTTTGATAAAAGATATGGGCCATGTTATGAGCTTTGCTTATTATTTATTTTGTTCTCCACTCCCTGTAAGTAATCATAGTTAAGACAAATGGAATAAAGTAATAAAATCACACTGTCCACAATGTTGAAACCATAAATAATATTAAGCTCATTTTAACCTCTCACTGATTCAAACCAAAAACGAACAAACAAATAAACAAGCAGGCAAAAAGAAGCTAACCTTAATTGTACTCGTGTGAGCTCCAGGATATTCCTTTTCCTCCAGTGTTGACCATCTCTGCACAAACTTGGACACTAGAGAATCTTCATAGTCAACGATCTGAAATCCTGAGACATTTGCTCCTCCAAATTGAATTTTTGATAAATCTCCATCAGTAAATCCCTGGGCAGAGAACATACCACATCAGTTTAGTCGCTCTAGATAAATCCCCAAAGTCAAAAGTTATCCAATCACATCACACTTGCTGTAGGGCCGCATCTTTCATAACACAGGCTGCAAAACTCATGGAGAATATTCCATGTATTTATGAGTCTGTGCTCATATTTGCATTGAGCATAGGACCAGCCACATAGTAAGGGGGCAATAATGCCCATTGATTGATTGCTGAACTAGGTACCTACTCAGTGTTTGTTACTTACGTAACATCCCTTTCATTAAAAGTGATTAGTGGGCAAGTTCTGTCTCTTATTTGTTTTGTTGAGCTCATAGCACACCATACATGGTTCTTGGTTATGGAAATGGAAGCTATAGGGTACAGTGGGTAGATACAGGTCTTGACCTGAAGTTGTTGTTCAGTTATGTCTACCCATGGACCATATTGTCAATGGGGTTTTATTGTCATAGCTACTGAAGTGGTTTGCCATTTCTTTCTCCAGTGTACTAAGGCAAACAGTGGTTAAGTGACTTGCCCAGGGTCACACAGCTACTAAGTGTCCAAGGCTGGATTTGAACTAGGTCTTTCAGACTCCAAGCCCAGCACATGGGCTATAGAGAAACAAGATAAGAAATAAGCAGATGAGCCCCTAGACTGAGGCTGAGGCATAAAAAGAAAACAGACAAGTTCACATTAGAAGTGGACTGAAGTTGAGACCATTCAAATAGCAGATGGCAGTTTGGAAGTGAAATTACAGTTAAAAGCGCCAGTATTTCCCAAATGATATGAAATGAAGTGACTTCCACTTTGAAAGTCATTGCAGTCATTTAAATCTCATTTTAAATATGTGTATTATTTGATAGTGTTCATAAAATACATGGTCATTAATGGTGATTCTGTTTATGCCTCTAAATTTGGGGTTTCATGTTGGGAGAAGAGAATCAGCTTCTTAGAGAAGAGATTTGCTCAGCTTACTCTGGGATCAGGGCCAATTAAAGAGAAGGTTTCTGGAACTTGAGTAATTTCTGAAGGTTTTAAAGAGTTTTCTGACTAGGATACAGAATCAAAAACTTAGAGTTAGAAGGAAATCAGAATTAGAGTTAGAAGGACCATCAAATCCAATTTTCCAATTATACAGATGAGGAACTAAAGACCAAAAAACTTAATTAGCATGTTCAAGGTCACATGGGTATGAAGTAGCAAAGTGAAGATTAGATACTAGTCCTTTGACTCTAAATCCAATACTCTTTCCACTGGACTACACTACTTTTGAACCTGATGAGAAAGGAAATTAATAAGGAGATGATGATCCAGTAGCACTGAGTGAGCTGGGTGTTTTGATTGTCCCTGAGCATACTTTGCATTACAGATATCTCAGAAACAGATTTTTATTCTGTTACAAGGGAAGGCATATTGTGGAAGGTGGGGTGAAAAAAACAATCACAAAAACTTTATGTAAAATTTTTTTTTAATTATTTTCCTTTGTAGTACCATGATCAGACCTTTGCATCTGTGATTTATCTGTAGAGTTGAGTTGCCAAAACCCAAGATGACAGATAATTTGGATAAAGATTCTATAGCTTTCAAGCAAGGGTTGCTAGTCTTTTTTGTGTCAGAGACCCCTTCAACAATCTGGTGAAGTCTATGGCCCCTCATCAGAATAAGTAATTTAAATACATTAAAAATATTTCAGAATACAACGAAAATGAATTATATTGAAATAACATCATTAAAATATTTTAAAAATCATTCAAGGACTCTAGGTTACAAATATCTGATTTAATTGGATCACAGAGGTTTTTTTTCTTTTCAAATTCTTAATTTAACAATCACAAAAATAAATTATGTATATAATAGAAGAGAAAAAGAAAAAATATTATACATGAAACTACAAACATCTATTCTGTGTGGCTTATTTTTTCTTTTAAATATTTCATAAATTAAACAGGTAACTTTAAAAGCTTATCTTCTGGTCTCTGATTCTTTCTGGCCCTTCTTATGCTCTCTTCTGTGCATTTTTAAGTACTTCAATGACGATCTTTCTTTTCCTTTCTTTCTTTCTTTCTTTCTTTCTTTCTTTCTTTCTTTTTTTTTGACTGCCCTCTCCCTGGGCTCCCTTTCCCTCTTACCACTCCCAAAAGCTGAAAAAAAGAAAACTAAAATCATTGTAACAAATATGAGTCATCAAGCAAAATAAATTCCTACATTGCCCATGTCCAAAAGTGTATTTATCGTTCTGCATTACATCTCTGTCAGGAGGTGGGCAGCATGATTCATCACTGCTCCTCTGGAATTGTAGTTGATCAGAGTTCTCAAGAACTTCAAAGTTATTATTCTTTAAATTCTGTTGTTAGTGTATAAATTGAGCCAAGTTAACACTTCATTCTCCCTTCACAGAGACTTTGGGGAGCTTCAGAGGAGAGAATTATTTGAAGAGAACTGACCAGACATTCTGAGAACTGTCCTCCTTTCTGAGGACATACTGAGACATGACACTGGGGCTAAACTGTTGGCATGCTCTTGGGGATGCTCAGATTTTTTATTGTTTGTTAGGGTTGTTGTTTATTTGGGTCCAGTGTTTTTGTAGAAAGACGCTTTCACCCAAGCTTTAGAGCAGCACATAGAGAATCGGAGAAGTGAGAGGTAAGACACCAGCAGATTAGTGCCTGGATCTGTTCCCAAAACTATAGTGGAGATGAGACCAGGCTGAACAGCAGGGGGTGGTTGGTAATGCTTGGTGATGTGATTTCTAATCGTTTTTTCCTTGATTTCCAAGAACTCAGAAGCGAATACATGCTAGAGTTCTATCACAGATTATATAATGCTTATGTGCTTATTTATGTGTATTTGTTATTTGATACTGTTAATAAATCAGATAGCTGCTAATGGTGATTTTACTGAAGCCCAGTTATTTTCTTCTCTCTTAGCTTCCTTGATACTATTCTTTACTGCTTCTCTGCCTAACTACCTCAGAGCTCCTTCTCAGCATTCTTTGCCAAATCCTCATCCCTTTCTCCAAAGACTTGGTCCTCAGTCCTCTTTTCAACTGTCTCAATACTCTTTTCTCTGGTGATCTTGTCTAATCCCATGAGCTCACTTATTATCTCAATGAAGATGATTCCAAAATCTACATACTAAATCACCATGTGATTGTTGGAATCTACTCATCAATGTTCCATAGACATCTCAAACTCCTTAAGTTTAAAACACATTGTTATCTCTACACACCTTACCCCCACTTAAGACTAACCATTCTCCAAACTTTCTAATTTCTGTTGAGGACACCAACATTCCTTTAGTCTCTTAGGTTTATAATCCCAGAATGATTCTAAACTTTTCTCTTTCCCTTGTCCTCCATATTAAATCAGTTGACAATGCCTGTTAAGTCTATTTCCACAATTCTTCTTGCCAACTCTCCACTCAAAAGACTGCTGCCCTAGTTCATACCTCTCATCTGAATTACTTTAATAGCTTTCTGATTTTCCTCCTGTTTTCAATTCCTTCATTCTCCAATGTATTAAACACACAATGACCTAGATAATCTTTTTAGGTGTAGGTCTAACAATGTCACCTCCTTCATCAAAAATTTTCAATCACTTCCTACTGTCTTTAGCATAAAATATGAACTCATCAACTTGGTATTCAGATTCCTCTACTTCTGCTGTCCAGCTCCTATATATCTTTCCAGACTTCCTACTGAACTAAATCATGTACTCTCAAGTCCAGTCAAACTGAACTATTAGCACTTCTTCAAAAACACTACACTTGTCCTCTCTATACATTCATTCAAGGTGTAGCTCATGTCTAAAATACAGTCCTTCCTCATCGCAGACCTGTCTCAGTGCCTAACTTTCTTTAAGGGCAAGTTTATCTACTACTTTCTTCTCCATGAAGCCTCTGCCAATTCCCTCAGTTACTAGTATTCCCACCCCCTTCTCTCTCTCTCTCTCTCTCTGTCTCTCTCCTCATACTAATCTGCATTTATTTTTCTATACATATTGCATATCCCCACAGTAGTATGTAAACTACTCAAGAGGAGGAACTATTTTTCTTGTTTCCTTTTCATAGTGTCTAAAAGATATGGTAAAAGTTTAATAATTTTAGTTGAATTGATTTAAATAAGGAGATGTTCTTACAGGAGAAAATGAGACTTGTCATTTTTAGTATTTGGCACAAACATAGCTTGACAAAGGGATAGATGAAAAATTGACAATATTGATTTATTAGAACTCAGCTATAATTATACTTCTCATAATATGAAATGTCTGATTCCCTCATTAAAGAAAAATTCCTTATCAGGACTCAATATCTTTCCTGGTTCTATTGTAACAGCTCTCCTAGAGGTGGTAAGAATAGCTTGGACCTGCAGAGATTCTGGGACTTAAAGTATTTTGTCCTTCTCCTAAGGCAAGGAAATATCACAATCTCCAAATCTGAGAAGTCCATGAAGGTTCAGTCCAATTTAAATGTATGTTTATTATGTTTGTTACTTAGTTGCTAAGCAATAACTATTGTACATCTTCTTCACATATTAACATAATAAACTCATGCTATTAGTATAGTAAAAAAGATAGAAGTTGACCAATTTTTGAAAATGAAGAAGAGAGAAATAGTTAAGACAAATTGATTATCTTTTTTAAGGCAAAAGAAATCATCTTTGCTAAATATGAATATTTAAATGAGTATTTATTCAAGAGATAAATTATTAAAAAACTACTATGTACAGTGTGCTGTGCAAGGTATGATGGTAGAGGTTAGAGGAGGAAAATACACAGATAAAGAAGACATGGTCCCTTGCTTCCTAGATGATTAATAATTCATATCTCCTAACTACTTTTTCACATTTCTTATATTATTTATAACCAGAGGAAAATGACTAGTGATTTGTAAAACATGAAAAACAAGTGATTTTGTTCATCTGCAGAAACAGATATAATCAAAATAGCTTTTAAATATATTTCTGAGTTGTTCTAGACACATTTCATGCATTCAAAAATACCTCCTCAATTGAATGCTTACTTCTACTAAAATAAACAGTATTAATAATTTCACCTACCAGATTAGCAATGATATAATGGTACCCTTTAACATGTTTTCCAATGGTAATAACCTGTCAAAGAGAAACAAAAATTATCCCTTAATAAATGTTCTGAACATTGATTTAACTTGTGGTGACTGATATCATTAATTATTATAAATTAAACATTATATTTTGTATGTCCTCAGATGAAGTCAGCTTAGTAATAGAATACAAATCAATCACTGTGGTAAACTAAAAATAGAACTAAATTTGGAGTCAATGGAATTGAGTTCAAATCTCAGCTCTGTCATTTACTACATTGTGAAATTGAGCAAGTCATTTTGCTTCTTGGGGACTTGCTTTCTTCATCAATGATGCATCCTATGGTCTTCTGCAAGAGTTCTAAGTTCCCTTGAGGAAAATATGACAAATTTTCAGGCTCTATATTTATTGTCTTGTAAATTGGAATATAAATATGTTATTGTTTGTTTCATATTATCTCTATCTTTCCCTTGAACCCCTCCAAACCTCAGTGACAGAGAGGGACAGAAATCTGTGTGTACTTTTAAGTCACATGAAAATGGAAACAATAGAAAATTTAAGATATTTATACGAAACTAAGAAGTGTCCACAAAAATTTAAAGACTTCTTAATCTCTGTCCTTTCTTAAATGCATAAAATTAGTTTGCATAAAATGTCACAAAACTATTTACATCTGAATTTTAAGATTCAGTGTGTTTGTCCACTTATTCTCTGCTTTCAAAATATTAGACACCCAAGCATATCTTCAAAAATTATAGGTTGAATTTGTGGGAACAGCTGTGGGCATAGAAAAATGAAATTCAGGACTGTAAGACTGCCTCAATTCTCAAAAGATCTTTTTGAACTTTTTATGGTACAGTTTATACAAATATCACTGTTACCAAATTGAATCATAACCTAAAATAAATAACCTCAAAACTGAGCTGATTTTTAATAAAAATTTGTCCAAAATACCTAGACTCAGGTGAAACATGCACTTTTCTGGTGATTCAACTTGTTCACTTGAATTTGGTAGTAGTTGTGAGAAGACGTGAAATGAACAATATGGTCACCCCCTGGTCTGCTTTACTTCTCTGCATGCTAGCATAAAATTTATTGTGATTTTATGTAGGGTTGTAGGCCTAAAAGTCAAAAAGTTAGTTATTAATAGTTCATTTTTACATTGTGCTTTAACAGAGAAAGGGCATATCTTTAATTTAACTGATATAGACAACTTCTAGTGTGGAAACTCATTCCACTAGTGCAGATGAGAACTTATCTGTAGCTTATAGTCTTAGAGATTTGTCTGTGGCACTGCTGTGTCCACACGTCTAGCATGTCTTCCTGACTCCGAAGCTGTCTATCCATACCCATCATATGGTCTCTGTGTTTTGTAATTTAAAATTATTTTTCCTCAAAAATTCTTATTATGGAGATGATGCAAGTGTTTTTCTTCCCATTTTGCAGATGAGAAAGTGAGTCACAGAGATGTTAGATGACTTGTTCTTATTGCTGTTCAGTCGTTTCAGTCATGTTCAACTTTTTTATGACCACATTTGAGGTTTTCCTACAAAGATATTGGCCTGGTTTGCCAATTCCTTCTCCAGCTCATTTTTACACATGAGGAAACTGAGGCAAACAGGTATAATTACATACCCAGGGTCAAAAAAACTAGTAAGTGTTAGGATTTAAACTCAGCTCTTCCTGACTCCCAAGTCCAGCACTCTATCCACTGAAGCATGTAGCTACCTATGGTACTTAGCATAGTACTTAAGTTGTTAGATTTGGGGTCAGTGAGACCTATGTTAAGCTTCAGCTTTTGACAGAAACTGGTTATTAAACACTGGGCAAGTCATTCAACTACTCAGTGTGCCAGAAAATACTCTAAGTCTATAGAAGAAGATGCCAATCTGCATTGGCAAGGGGCTTCCTCATCTAGGAGTTTCCTATACCAAGGAAATATAGACTATGTATATTTATGTGTTGGCGGTGGGGGGGAGGGTGACAGGAATGAATCTGCGATGAGAAAACCTGACCATTTCATACTAACAATTGCTAACTGTGCTTACAAAATCTTAAGAATATCAAAAAAATCAAATCTTTCTTTCTGAGTGATGAGATAAAATACGAGGTTAATGAGGAGCCTGCATTTTAGTGTCTATAAGGAAGAAGATAATGAAGCCATGAGAACCACTTTTCATTGACATTTCTTCAGCTTATAAACAATTAGTAGCATTATGTTAACAAGAGACATTATACTGTATGAATGTGACAAGCCTAAATAGATCCAAATTAGAAAGCAAAAATTTAGAGCAGGAAGGGACCTCAGAAGTGATTTTCCCTCCCCCCAATCTTCATTTTATAAATGAGGAAACTGAGGAACCCAGTGATGATGTCATATGTCCAAGGTAAGGAAATACAATTTGGGAGTGCCAGAGCCAGGATCCAAACCAAAGGCCTCTGATATTGAATCCAGAGCCATTTTTACTTCACCATAATTACTAATTTGCAGTAAGAGGTTTGAATCTAGTGTCTGATGTTTATCAATTAGATTGCCATAGGCAAGTCACTTAATCTCAGTCTTACTCAGTTTTTTCATCTATAAAATAGGGATAATAATAGCACCTGCTCATGGGGCTGTTGTTAAGATCAAATGAAGTAATATATGTAAAGTATTTCATGAACTTTAAAGTGTTATGTAAATGAAAATAATAATAATAAGTTCTCTTCCCCTCAACCTACATGAACCAGGCAAGCTATTATATCTTATAAATGAATTGGCAACAACAATACACCATGCTTTCATATGAAGAAATTATATTCCTTACTTTTCCCCACCTACAGGGAATTTTTGTACTTCAAAATGCATGCTACCATGGAAACCATTTTTTGATGAAAGGACTAGTGACAGCCCCCTATGCTGTGTAGAATCATTAGCACAAGGTTTTAAAATGTATTCTGAAATATGTATCAGAGCTCTGTCAAATTCCTATTTTTGATGCATATTACCAAATACTCTGGATTCAATAGGTATAATAGGGTATGTTGTTGATATTATATGTATTATATGTGTGTGTGTGTGTGTGTGTGTGTGTGTAGTTTCCAGCTAAGGTGATAATGTATAGAATTGCAAGAATATGAAGACTAATGCTTTGCTTGGAGGAATGAAATTTTAAAAGGGTGCTGACAATATAAATTCCTTTAGGAAGTTGAAACAACAGAACTTAGTGTCTGATTAGCAAGGATTATGAGGTAAAATGGTAATGTACTAGCGGTAGTTTCATCTAGGCTTTCATCAGATTTTTTTATGATAGATGATAACTATCTCTTCTATAATCTTAGGACTTTAAAAATATTAAAATCCAATCTAAAAAGTCACTCCTGTGAATATCTAACCAGGTTCTAGAATTTCACATATATATATAAATATAAATATATATATATATATATATTTATATATAAGGGCTCCAGGTTAAAAGCAGTTATGCCTTCAACTCCAGAGACTAGAAAAGATTGACCAAATTGGACATCTCTCTGGCATATACCATTTTGATATTTTTTCTCATAATCATTTTGTTTTTTTTTCTCATAATCATTTTGCTTTTTTCAGTTATTTGAAATTTAATGGGAGTCCTATTCTGTGTTTCTTAGGGGTAGCATACTGTCTGTTCAGTTGTTTTCAGTTGTGTCTGGCTCTTCATGACCCCATTTGGGTTTTTTGTGGCAAAGTTGCTGGAGTGGTTTACTATTCCCTTCTCCAGCTCATTTCACGGATTAGGAACTGAGGCAAACAGAGTTAAGTGACTTGCGCAGAGTTACACAGCTAGTAAGCATTTGAGGCCAGATATGAACTCATGTTTTCCTGACTCCAGGTCTGACACTGTATTCACTGAGCCACCTAACTGTCCTAGGGAAGGTATTGTTATATATCAATTAAGACTTTATTGATATTTATGTTTGCAATTTTTTTTGTGCTTTACAAATTAATGGACCTACTTTTCATTCTCAGCCTAAAAAGAATTCAAGCATTGCAGCCAGATCCTTTCACCTTTCCTTTTAGTAACTTCCTCAACCTCCTGTTCCAAACCTACTCTCAGATGGTGTCAGTAAATGATTCATCTAGTGATTCATTCAGGATGCTGTATAGTGGTTCTAGCTCTCCTAACCATAACAATTTATCTGCCTGCCTATTTAAATATCTATCATCCATTTGTCTAACTATGCATCTATTTATCATCTATCTGCATATATTTAAATGTGTCTCTACTATGCATGTTTTCATGTTATTTTTTTTCCATTAATTGACCTTGATCTCATCAGAGAGAAGGGAAAAAAAAAGTAATTCTTGTGTCTGGGCACACACACTTAACAAAAAAAAAATAGATATATTTATTGATAAAATGTTAATAGGCAAGGGTATCTTCATCTCTCTCAAGAGAATGGGTGATAACACAAAAAACAGGCATTGTTCAGATCATGTCACTCCCCTAGCTCAAGAAACTTTGGATAACTAGTGGAACACTGGCCATGAGCACAGATTTCACAGGTGTTTATGTGTCCACAGGTTCCCAGGTCAGCTAGGGTTAAAAGGCCAACATTTCAGGCACAAGGTAGTAGGTTTTCTTGTTACCTAATGTGTGTACATGAAGATAAAACCTCTATAACCACACAACTCTAATCTAAGAAAACCCAACAGTCCTATCACCTACTTTGTGCTTGACTCCTGCAAGTGACATGGGTTTATTTAGAAAATTACTTCTTGGGGCAGTTAGGTGATGCAGTGGATAGAGCACCAGCTCTGAAGTCAGAAGGACCTGAGTTCAAATTCGTCCTCAGAGCAAACACTTGACACATGCTAGCTGTGTGACCCTAGGCAAGTCACTTAACCTCAATTGCCTAAAAAAAAAATAGAAAATTACTTTTTTCAGTGCTGTAAATAGGAAACAAATGTTCCAAAACACAAATATATCCCAAGAATAAAAAAAAATTGACTCCTTTATCATCTATGGACTTTGGAGAGCATAGGGACAGTACAAGGTCATTCAACTGTTGGGTTGAGTCCCATAAAAGCCATGTTCCAAAAACTATCATCCTTTTGCAGAATGTTTTTAAAGTACCTATCTTTACTGCTATACAGGGAATGGAACCCCTAAAAGGCTAATTTTAGAGACTATGAACTATGGAACCAAAGGAAAACCAGCTATATGGCTAACTGCTAAAGGTGAGCATTCTTTCTGAGTCCATGGGGTACAGGTGATAGAGCAACAACTTTGGAATCAGAGTCCCCTTCCGACATTTTACCACTTCTGCGTTCTTAGGCAAGTTACTAAACCTCCCTTGGCCTTGGCTCCCCTACCTATAAAATGAGTGAATTGGTCTGTGATATCTCTTCGTTTTCTAGACCTAACACGCTCCAAGCAAAGTCTCCTTTTGTGATGTAACATTTCATATATACAGTGTATACCTTGTATATAACCAGATATTTGCTTATTGATTCCCCTACTAGAATGTGGGCTTCTTGAGAGCAAAGTCTGTGTTTTTGTCTTTCTTTGCATCCCCAGTGCTTAGCACAATGCCTGATATATAGGAAAGTGCTTAACAAATACTTGTTGACTGACTATGATTTAATTTGTCTTTCTTTAATTGTAGCAGAAAACTTTTGCAATCTAAAATGCATAAATGGCAAGTGTCCATGAAAAAATGTCCAAATTTGAGAAATATTACATAAAATAAAGACCAAGCATGGGACAAATAAAGGCCAGGTATTAAATTTAGATTCCTCATGGGGCAAACAAAAGCAAGGTAATTTATAAGAAAACTCATATTATACTAGGTTTTAGTTAATAGTCAAAATCATCAAGCCGCTGGGTCAGCATTATCTTAGAGCACTGCTATTGCCAGCTGATGCCATGGATAATTTAAATGATGGCTTATGCTGTGTCACACTGAAGCCATAAAGCAAAAACTGCTGTTCATGCAAGACTCCCCCCAATGCTTGTTGTAGCTGCTGACTTTGCACCAGAATTCTATATCTGGGGGTCATAGATGAAAAAAAAAGTAGCATCACCTACTTGGTCTACAATGTCATTGACTTTGTCACGCTCACAGTCGAGAATTACGCGCCTTTCCTTTTTCACTTCTAGATCTTGAAACAGGGACCGGTAGGTTTCATCTTTCCTGTCATTGTTAATATTCCCTACATTGATAGCAGTCACTTGCCATTTCTTCTCAGCAGCAGAATCCAGGACAGCTTGCAATGTTGATAAGCCTGGGAGGGCACAAATTTAAGAAATAAAAATTTAAAAAACATTAAAATCATTTGAATAGCTCAGAATCATGTTATGCAACTTCTAATTATTATGCCTCTAACAAGCTTGTTAGATAAGTAGATGATAACGTTTCTTCCTACAACTAACATCTTTGATAGCATCTGATTATTTCAGAACCACATCTGTGAACTAAAGTGCTTAGATGCCACACTGCTAAGCAAAGGGGGCATTCTTTGGCAGAAAAGGCATATTCCTTCTTCAGAGGCAGATGTCTGCTTTATAATATTACTGAACTGTGAGTGCCTTTATTACTTCATATTTCTGAAATCAAAGGCCTAGATCACCTGTTTCTTTTCTTACTGCTTGAATTGAACCTCATATCTTTTCTATCTTCTTTCTAATGCCCCCACAACACTACTGTCTTAGAAGGATCAAGTAAGTTATTGACAAGATGAAAGCCTGTTCAATTGTAAGAGCTAAGGATGGTATTTACCCCATGGAAGCTGCTCTATTAAATTCTATTGTGCTTAACTCAGCAATTTCAAGGAAGCCTTTTATCATATCATGTAGTAGTTTCACATTATTGGGCCTGATTCCACAGTAAGGAAACTATGGTGCATAAGTAAAATCTCCATCTTCAAGACACAAATCAGTTCTTTCAGGTCACCAGAGTACCATTTCATATCCTGGAGTGTACCATTTAGCACAAACAAACTTATTTCCCAAGTGGGGGAGTATTTTAATCCCTAATGTAAGTTTATTGCCAAACCATTATAACTTTATATCAAATGTTTTCATAGTATGTAACTAGGATTTTAATTGTTCATTTATTCAATCAGCATATAATATGTTCTAGGGAACAGAGGATTAAAAAAATACACAGACAAAAAGGTTCTTGTTCTTGAGAAACTTACATTCAACTTTGGTAAATAATATACCTACAGGTATATCAATACAAAATATTTACAATGACAATACACTGTAATTTTAGTAGGATGGGCACTAAGAACAGTGCACTAAGATGGGCACTAAGATCAGGAAAGACCACAGGCAGGAAGAGAAACAAGTTCAACACTGAAAAAATGCTAGAGATGTAAAAGGCAGAGATAAGAGATTAAAAAAAAAAAGAGAAGAGCCAGGCCCATGATTGGGGGAACAGCACGTGCAAAGAAAGGACCTAGAGATAGCAGATGGAATGTTGTGTATGGACAACAACACATGAGCCAGACTGGCTGAAGGGAAGAGCACACAAAGAGGAATTAGGTAAAGTTTGTCTGGCAAGCTAGGTTGGGGTCAAAATGTGAAGAGCTTTAAATGACAAAAGAGAAGTTCATATTGTGGTTAAGGGTCAGTGGGAGCCCCCTAAAGTTTCTTGACCTAGGGGAGTGATACGATCTGAACTATGCCTCTTGTTCATGTTATAACTCAATCTTTTGAGAGGGAGGAAGACACTAATTAGCTTGATGGATTAAATAATTCACCCAAAACATAAACCTGCATTCCATAAATACATGTAGTGACCTATATATATGAATTAAAGCCATATATGTAAATTACAATATAAATCTATTTCTACTTGATGTCACCCACATAAAGAAAGAAATCAGCTGGTCATCAATGGTAACACAGTGACGACTCATATACTTGAATACAGCTATTAAGCTTTCCCTTTGCCTTTTCTGCTACTGCAGGCCACTAAAAGAGAAGAAGGGAGGGAGAAAAAGAGGGGAGAAAGGGAGAGGAGGAAGGAGGGAGGGAAGGAGACAGAGAGAGGGGTGAGGGAGGGAGAGAGAGGGAAGGAAGGAGGGAGGGAGGCAGAAGGAGGAGGAAAGAGAGAATGAGAGAGAGAAAGAGAGAGAGAAAGAGAGAGAGAATAACTTGGTCTTTGACATTATTTTTACTATATTCAGCAACAGAGAAAACTGTCTTTGGCAGCCAAAATGTGACAATTCTATGAAAAGTCTTCCATGACAACACAATATCATAGTCCAAGAAGACATTGATTAGAAGATTTTTTTTTCTAATTATTCCCCTGTCTTCAGAAAGAACAGAGTTGGAACCATCTCCAAAAGAGCATTGTTAATTTTACTATTAATGTTTCTGTGAATTGTAGACCTCATTCAGTAAAATCAGATATATTTCTGTGACATTTAGTCCCATTCCAGATTCCAATGTAATCTATTTAGTGCTACAGAAAGTATTTACACACTGTGGAAAATAAAGTTCACTATTTCAAGATGGTGAATGAAACCACTATTGGATCTAAGTTGCAAAGATAGTAGCATATATGGTATATTTTTGTAACTTTTTGGTCTTTTAGGAGTACTAGTAATTAAAAAGTGCACATATAGTGTCTGTGTTTGTTTTGGCAGGTTTGATAAATAGAAGGATACATAGAATGATTGTGTATAAGTATATATATATGCACATATATGTATGTATATATGTGTATATTTATGTGTGTATGTGTATGTATGTGTATGTGTGCATATGTATTTTTGTCTAATGGCAGTCATCTCTAGGGCAGGGGAAGGGAGGGAAGAAAAAAGTTACATGATAACTTTATTATATATTTAAAAGGAATAATAATTTATACATAATGGATTTGTAGTTTCACATGCAATCATCTTTTTTTAAATTCTACTATGTTAAGGAAATGCTTGTTTTATTTAATAAATTAAAAATCAAATAAATTAAAAAAATTAAAAGAGTGTACATATAAACAAAACTCAAATTTAGTCAGAATCATACAAAGCCTTTCAAACTTTTATGGGGCAAATGGAAAATACAGAAGTTGATTTAAAATTGAGATCGCATTTCACTTCGTCAAAAATCTTTCAGAAAAAGAGATAAAAAAACTCGTGATAGAACATTCTCAATACTTCATAAATTTCACAACTTCACTATGTGTAAATGAAATCTTCTATGTTACAATATAAGCTCATTTCCTTTCTGTTCAGCTTCAGTGAAGGAGGAAATCAGTTAGTCATCATGCTTAGTACAGTAACTATTCCCATACTTGAATATACATATGATTCCCCTCTGTCTTCACTTCAGCAGGTTCTAAAGACTAAATCCCTTTATCCTTTTCTTTATATATACATTTCTGAAATCATAATCATCTTGTGTCTCTCCCTTGATACTCTCTGAAATACTAAAATGATTCTGTGATCTCATCATTTTAAGTATTAGTTTGGATGATGCATATCACAATCCATCCTTACTTGCCCATCCAGTGTACCTCTTGCATGTATCCTCCCCTAAGTTCATAACAAGGGGCCAACCCATTAGGATTATGATTTTCCATACTTTATCTTCATAAGATAACAATGGAGCAAAGGATCTGTCTATTGTTTATCTCTTTATTTCTTGCTATGGTGATGTGATTACTTCATTTCTTTTTTGCTCATACATTTCTTTGACAACATTTCATTCTTGTTCTCCTTTATAATTCCTTATTTGACATGCTCATACCCACTTATATACCTACTCACTATATACTTCTACTCCTTTCTGGATAATAATTATTCTCAGTTCTTTGGAGATTGTAGAGTACCATGACTCATGCCCTTAAAGTAGTAACAGTAATTCAATGGGAATCGCCATATACCATCTGCAGGTTATATCTACAACTGCTAAACAGGCACTCTCTTTGAAATAATAGCTGGTGTGGGAAATGCGGATTAAAATTAAAGATAACTTATCTATACCTTTTTTTTTAATATTAAGGCCATCTGAAGGATTACTGAAAGGTTTAAACAGAAATGGTATTTGTAATCATGGAAATTCAGTGCTATCATCTGACCGGCACTACTAGGAGATTCAAGCATGGAGGGCAATTTGTAAATGGATTTCATCGAGTGATAATTCTCAATCTGTTCCTTGGCAGTTCTATCTATCAATGAAAATGTAAATTATGTTTTTTTTTCTTTAAATCAGAATCTATTCAAGAAAGTGGCAGACTTTCAAACTAATTAATTCCACACACCAAAACTCACTAATGGTCAGTGCTGAATCTCTGTGACTTAAATCTGTCATTATTAAAGTGGGTAATTTGTAACTGGAAAAGCTAACAAAACTACCATTTGTTACAGAGCTAAATCTCTACTAGAGTGGTTCATTTTTAGACTTGATTGATTTAGTTTAATGGTAAGTCAATGCTAATATTATTAAATCTATATGTAGGGCAGTAGTAGCTAATCCATAAATCGGTGGACTATTTACTATCCTTTATTATTGGAGATAATGCTACTGATTAACCATCAGAGGAATAAGGAGAAATATTCTCCTCTCTCCCATCCCCAGAAGTGGTGATAGATTTATACTTAGTCATTCAAATATTTCTACTCTGCCCATTTCCTTATAATCACCAGTATTCACTTTCCAAGATGGCTGTTAGGATTAAGATTATAGTTTGGGGTTAGGAAGAGTCAGCAAAGCTAACTTCCAATAATACTCAGACCTGTACCTCTAACTGTTCTTATCTGGAAAATGAGATGATCATACTAGATTATCTACAAGGTTCCATCTCCTTGCTCTAGCTATATGTTCCTATTACTTCATGATTCTGTGACCAACCAAAAACTCTAAAATTGCTAGAAAAAAGCATAAATAGGAAGTGCTAACACTCAAACTGTGTCTTACACATAGGCAGAAAATCATCACACTCATTTTATAATTCAGAATGCAAACTTTTATAGGGTTAAAGGCTCATAGATCTAAAGCTCTAAGAGAGTGAGTGGTGCTAAACACAAATGGAAATGGAGACCACTAAACAATAAATAAGGATCCCAATGGCCTGCATATTGACTTAGAATACCACATATTAACATTATCTAAGTCTATTATTTTTAAATTTTATTTTGTTAAGTATTTCTCAATTACATTTTAACGTATTTCTGGCTGCATTTAGGAGAATTGCTAGCTGAACATGCAGCCAGCGGTGGGTCCACATATGATATGTCTGCTCAAAGGGACTTTAGAAGTTATCATGTCTAACTATTTGATTTTACAGACAGGAAAACTAAGTCAAAGAGAGATTAGATGATTGACCCGGGATCACACAGCTGGTATGTGTCTAAGTGGAATTCAAAACCAGGCCATCATTATTCCAAGTTTAACATTCTCTCCACTTTATTAGAATTGCTCTCAAAGTCTCTCATTACATGGGTTCTTGACAAAGCTTGGAGTGTGATACACATGGTAAAATGGAAAGTGGGATTGATTTTGAGTCAGAGGACCATGATTTTAATCCTAGCTTTACATGTTACTGTTTGTATGACATCTTTGGGGCTGTTTCCTTTTGTCTAAAATAAAGGAATCAGAATGGATGGCCTCAAGTGTCCCTTTGAGCCCTAAGATTATGCTCTTTTAATAGTAGGATCACAATTTTAGATCCTCAAGAAATATTGATCATCAACTCTAGCATTTATACACATTAGGAACAGATGTACGATCAATAAGGATAACATTAAATGTCCACCATAGTTGAAATGACTATCTCATCTGGATGCAAAGATATTTAATGGACCAGATGCCAACTTATTATTGCCAAAATCTTTGCAATGAATTTCTGGGATAAAACAATATATGAAAATGATACAAGCAGCAATGTAACTCAGGCAAGGAGACCAAGGCTTAGTCCAAGGGAGTTGAAATTTTGTGAGTACTGACTATATTTTTACTCCCTCAGCAAGGTAAAACAACTAAGCCTAACACATAGTTAGCTAATAATCATGATACATTGGTAGCTAAACCAAAGTCACATTTGAAGGCACTGGGATAGATTTATCAAGACCAGGTGTGATGTGGCTGATTTTTTTGAATTTTTTTTTTAAATTTTTTTCCCCTATCCTGTAGTCCTAGATCATGATAAAATGTTTAGGGTGATTCTCATTCTAGCTTCTCTTACATTAAACAAACACACACCCTATTAACTTTATGAAAAAGAATGGAATTATATATAATGCATATTATTAATGGTATTCTTACCATATCTAGACACTACAAAAAATATAATTTGGTAAATTCCATTTGGTCCAAATTTGTGATTTTTACCAATGTAAAAATCTGCCCCCCCCATTGCAGAAAATCTCCACACATCAGCAGCTCTTTTTGGTATTTATAATCTTACAGAGGTGCCTGGTTCACTGTGGTTGAACGATTTGGTCATGGTCACACAGAAATCATGTATAGTGCATTTCAGAAAACAAGACTTGTATGTAACTCTTTCTGACTCCAAAGTCAGTCACTGCTCTCAAGGAGCCCACATTCTAACCCATTATATTTTGTAATGCCAGAAAGAGAGGGAACTACATGGATTTTTAGTATAGGAGAAATAGTTTAGTTTTTCCCTTGTTTGTAATAAATTACAGGGTGAATATAAAATATATTTTCAAAATTTGGATAATTAGCTAACTAAAGTAACAGTCTCCTCTCTCTCTCTCTCTCTCTCTCTCTCTCTCTCTCTCTCTCTCTCTGTATTCCCAGTGTATAACTCCTAACTCATAGCAGGTACTTAATAAATTTTTGTTGAATTGTTGAATCATTGCTCTATAATGGATCATTTAGGGAAACTTGGATTTTTTTTGGGGGGTGATACATCTCTAAGGTTTTAGGCTGACTTCAAGGAGCATAACCATATACTCTTGGTGTCATTGTCAGAGATAATGTGATTGAAAGAGAATAACAATTGCTACGCTGTATTTGCCTTTTTGTTTAAAATAGGTGTTAAAAAAATACAAAAACTAGCTTTCTCATCCAAAATGTGACCCAAAGGAAAAGGAAGCAAAGAGACAGAAAAAAGCTACGGCTTTTAAGAGACAAATAACTCATTAGGTAGAGGAGGTCAGGCATTTCCCAATTACTGTGTGAGAGTCCTTCTGAGAAAGGTTTCAGAGACAAGACCCACCATCTTAATGCTCAAATCAAAATTTATCAAAAGCTACTTGACAATGTCTTTAGATTAAGTGAAGGGTTTTTAATAGCACTTTAGTATAGGATTGGTTTCAACATCCTTCTATTATCAGAGATACTTGAGCTCAATTGTATTTGCAGATTTAAATGGTTCAAACCTTACCACTTAAAACTTTATTTAGTATTTCCAGAAAAGAAGGTGCCAATCTATATTAGTAAAAGAAATTCTAACCAAGAGTTCCTAACATGAATTTTAAGAAGAATGAATAGAGGCATGTAAGAAATGTTATGAGTCCCTCCATTAGTGTATTCATCAACCTGAGTTCAACTTCAGGGAAGAACACCTTCCACACCCTCCTACACAGGGAAGCTTTTCAGGCTGCAGAGAGGACAAGAGTTGGCAAAAAGCAAGACTGGGAGGGGGCGGGGTTGGGGTGGGGGAATTGTCAGTAAATGCTGAGCTATATAAATACTAGTCTCACATTTGTAAGGTATCTACTTTGGAATAATTCATCACATTGGAATCAACATTTGGTCTAGATATTATGCCATCCCATGAGAATAATAATATTCTCCCTTCCTAAAGCTGAATGAGAAATTTGTTGACACAAACACTTTCTTTGAGCTAATGTACTGGTTGTTCAGTGGAATGTTATCATTTTCAGGACCAGAAGGATATCACAGAATCCTATGTGATTCCTTAACTAAATAGTCCTAACTCAGAGGAGCCTGGCCCATGTGGGCCAACTCATTGATCAATGGAGAATTGAGTGGCATCTACCATTTTTTCTGCCCTTGCTGGATGACCAGATGTCCTATCTTGTGGCAAGAACATTTTCCAGTTTTCATTTGGAATTGTTGATGTTCTAGATGCCTAATCAACAAAGTATGCCTGCTAGGGAGAAGTTTACCCTTTGTAAAAAACCTCCTTGTCTCCACAGACATGGAGATTTGACTTGGCTTCTTTAAGAACTAAACCTGACTGAAAAGGACAGAGGGAGCAAAGAGCAAAGCATTCCAAAATTGTTGAAATTGCACAAGCACAATGATTTATTGTTGTACCCAACTAACATTTTCACTAGAATTCTTCCATGAAATAACAATATAAATAAAATGTTTCTCGGTATGTATGTGTGTGTATATACTTGTGTATGTGTATAGGCTTCAGGAAAATCTGAGTTCAAATACCACCTCTCGTATTTATTGGATTATGGCAATGATCAGATCAATTAACCTCTCATGGCTCCAGACAACTTGCTAAAACTATAAACTTCCAAGTAGACAGGGCTTCTTCTTTAGGAGTTCCTGATGTCAATAAATCATAAGTATGTTCTAAATATGTATATGTGGAGTGCATACCCTATTAGTGTACTTCTTTAGAACTATAGGGACCCCAATATTCAGGCCATCAGGGAAGAGGGGGAGAGAGAAAGGTCTATATGTGCATGTGGTTTCATATACATATATATATAATATATATATATATAAAATGCATGTATATGTATGTGTATATAGAGAAAAATTAATAGATATAGATATACAGTGTGCACATATATAGGTATGTACATGTATGTAGGCATATGTGTATGCATGCAGGTACATGTGCACATCTATCTATATATGTGTGTCTATGTGTATTAATACATATATTTATACATAGAAAATTAGAAATAGGGAAAGAAAATTAGACTGAAATTAGAGATAGAGAAATAAAAATAAAATCATATAGATAGATAAAGATGAGAGGGGGGATAGAGTGAGAGGCATGCACATACATTTATATCTATTCATTCATGTGTGTATACATACATATAGGTATCTCTATATTATATAAACAAATATATATATATGCATCTATGTGCACATATGTATATACATACATGCATGCATGCATACATAAATGCCAAGGATAATGATTTCATCAATGTAGTGGGCTCCCTAATGTGGAAATTCCCACCAATGATACAAATTAGCAACTGTTCTAGCAGTGATAGTCCTCTAGATTACCTTAGGATACTGATAGGTAAGCCAACTTGCCAAGGTCACACAGCTATTATGTGCCTGAGACAAGACTTGAACTCAGGACTTTCTGATACTGAGGTCAACACACTATCCACCACGTCAAGGCTCCTCTCTACCATGTTCTTAGATAGACTCTTAGATAGATACTTATACACATAAGTGTGTATACACATGGCATACATACATACATGCATACATACATTCCTATGTTTTGCTTATTTGAATTTTATGTAAGCCTCTCAGAAGTAGCCATCATCTTATTTATTATGTAAAGTAATTCTTGACTGGTGCTACATAATATCCAGTGCACAAGTATATGTAACACTTGGGAACATTAGAAGTATTTATAGGTTTGGTATTTTGGGCAAAATATCTGACTGACACACTGTATTTTTCACTTCATATGAAAACATATCATCATTTTATAGACAGTTACACTAAAATTTAAATCCACAGATTTACTATTAGGATACTCCCCAAAGCTGTGGAATGAGTATAAAATTAAAATATTAATTTCTCATGTGATTTTTATCCTTTGTCCCAGAACTATTCAAATTAATATATATCATTGAGGTTCTGTAACTTAGATATATTACCATAAATGTCAGGCAAGCTGTACTCACCCCAATCCAACAAAATCAATGGCCTCTTACCTCGATCACTGTCATAAAGGTATGCAAATTTGTCCCACTGGTAGTATTCAATCAAGCTAAGAAGAGCTCCTTTGAGGTCAGGTCTCATCTGAATGACAAACGGATGTGTTCCATCTGTTGGGAAGCTGGGAGTGATGAAGGAGACATGAAGAGTTCCACAAAAGGATGTAATGGTATTTACAGACTTCTTGTCATAAAATCCAAAAATAGCATAGACACCTCTTGAAAACTGGGAGCAGACTAGAAGAGAAAAAGAAACACAGAAAGGGAGAGACTGAATCATTACAGAAATACACATTGATTTATTTGAAATCTGATGCTCAACAAGGTGTGATGACATGCATCCGTAACTCCTCCTACTGGTACATTGACACTAGAGGATTACCTGAGCTTGAAGTTCTAAGCTCCAGGATGGATGAAGCTGATTGGATATCTAAAACAAAGTCCACAACAAAATGACAAATCCCTGGAGTGGGGGAACCTCCAGGCTTTATGATAAAGAGCAAACTGGCATTGGTCAGAAAGGGAGCAGGCCAAAGGTTCTGTATTGATCTGCAGTGGGATTGAGTCAATGGGCCACTTTACCTCTAGCCTGGGTAAGATAGAGTGACTCAATATCAAAAAATTAAAAAATAAAAATAAAAAACCCTCCTCTGACCCCAAACCTTTAATGTTGATTGCAAGTTATATGCATATATATGTACATATATATATATATAAATTCTCAGTTTCTTATATAGTCCTCTTTTTTCCAGTTCTACCAAATATAAGAAAATACCCATTTTATTTGGTGTTTATCAAGTTCAGAATAAAATATTAAATTGAACGTTTACATATGTATATATATATTAAACAGAATGACTTACATAATTACAAAAATTAATATTTCATTAAAAACTTCATCGATCAAATAATATTTTCTGAGTCAATATTTTGAGCACTCTGTTAGATGTTATAAAGAAATGAAAATAAGGATGAGACCTGGACCTGGATTTCATTAGTATGAGGAACTGACAGATGAAGAATCTCTTTCTCTCAATGCAGGTCTATACCTTCTCTGGTACTTATATTCTTAGAAAGTGGCCTACCATACTGACATGTTAAGTGACTTGCCATTGGTCACACAGTGAGTCTATGTCAGAGGAGGTCTTAAACTCATGTCTTTCTGGCTCCTAAGCTAGCTGATTTATCTACTATACCATACTCCTAATATATGGTCCCTACTCCTAAGGAACACATATTTTAATTAAGAAGGAATGCAACAATGACAGAACAATCATGGTGAAATGGTATAATACTGAATCTAAGTAAAATTTTAAAGACCAGTGAAGGAAAGAGTTAACATATGTTGGAGTAATGTACACAGGGAAAGCTTCTTAGAGGAGATAAGGTTGGGATGAGACCTTAAATGATGACTAGAATTTGGAGAGGTGGAGAGGAGGGGTTTATGCCAATACATTATTAAGTTAATAGAAAAAATACTCCAAAAATGAATACAATATTTCTCCATTTATCCAGTTGTCTGATTTCTAGTAACCTTCACCAATCACAGAACAAAGCAATGAACCTTGAGGGAAATGACAAAACTTCTAAGTAGTTTGGAAGAGGGTTGTCACAAACTCCAGGCAGGGGGATTGAATTGCTTTATCCTACAGTCTCTTTTGTTTCCCCCTTTTGAATTTTTTTTTTTTGGCAATTGGTGTTAAGTGACTTGCCCAGGGTCACACAGCTAGTAAGTGTGAAGTGTTTGCTCTGAGGCCAGATTTGAACTCAGGTACTCCTGGCTTCAGGGCCAGTGCTCTATCCACTGCATCACCTAGCTGCCCCTCCCCTTTTGAACTTTAAAGTATTTGCCTAACATTTTATATTAGTGTGTAATATTTCTCTACTGAAACTAAGGAATTCAATATTTTTTCAATGATGAGTCATGCTTTTAACTCTAGGTAAATTCTAGATCATTTTTACCTTTGAAATTAGTCATTGTGGAAAGTCAAACTTAAAAAATTTTCATTTGCCTCTAATTATAATAGTTTGGTTCTCAAGAAGTGAGTTTTTGTTGTTGTTTTAACCAACATGACAAAATACATAAAAAAAGTAATAATGGATAAATACATAAAAGGTAATAAGGATAGAGAGCTAGCTTCAGAGTCTGGAAGACCTGGATTCAAGTCCTGCCACCAACACACATTGGCCATGTGACAGTGGACAATTTCTCAGTGCCCCAAGAAACTCTCTAAGACAATAAATTATTGAGCAGTTGCAGATCCACATTGATAATAGCAATTTCCTCCTAGAAAACTGCATATACCAATGGTTCTAAACATGAGGCCCAGAGACCCTTAGGGTCCTCAAGACCATTTTAAGGGGGATCTGAAAAGTCAAAACTATTTTCATATTAATGCTAAGGTGTTTTAATTTCAAACATGGGAAATATTGATGGATATAACCAACATAAACAAAAATTCTTGGGGGGGGCTCAATTATTTTTAAGAGTAGAAAAGGGGGGCAACTAGGTGGTGCAGTGGATAGAGCACTGGCCCTAAAGTCAGGAGGACCTGAGTTCAAATCCAGCCTCAGACCAAACACTTGACATTTACTAGCTGTGTGACCCTGGGCAAGTCACTTAACCCCAATTGCCTAAAAAAAAAAAAGAGTAAAAAAGGGTCCCAAGACTAAAAAGTTTGAGAAATATTTGTACACACCAACGAAATTACAAATCTTTTTTTTAAAATTAAAAAAAAAATAGAACTTATAAATGCAAATGAGTGTGTTTCCCCTCAAAGTTGTCCCCTTGAAGTCTATGCACATATGCCAATGGTGATAGCGTGCTCAAATCATTCTGGTAATAAATGCCTTCCAGAGAAATTTCTCTCAACAGATCTGGCTCCAAATGACTTCTGACTATTTCTAAAAAATAAGATACCTCTTCACAGTATGAGGACAGCACCATTGTGGACTGTCAGAAGAACATGCCGTATACTCTGAAGGAGGGATTCTGAAAGCCCAGTGAATAATGGCATCATCATTAGAATGTGTGTAAAGTCACTCAGGGCCGCAACTTCAAAGGGAACAGCATTCATCTGGATACATTCCATCTGCCATGCTTAGTTTAAAGAACACAAAATCATCCATGTCACCCATCATGTATATGGCATCCTGGGAGGCAGAGAAATGGGAGAGATACTCTTTCAATTTCCCTTTTGAGTCTCAGTCTATCTAGTAATTCTGTAGAGCAATTTAAAAAGGCCTGGAATGATTGACGGATTAGTAGCATAATTGTATTCATGTCTAGAGAAACACAATCTCAGTTCTAATCACTAAGGAGTAAAGAGGCTTTCACTGAGTCATGGTACTTTAATTACAGGTTTAATATCAGGTGGTGAAGAAATCAGCAAAGGCAAATCCTTTCAGAAGACACTTTAAGTCAAATGAGAGAAAGGATAATCTCCTGGGTGTAAATATCTTGCTGATTATTCAGTTTCTGTCATAAGCCCAGATGACAAAATTCAATAACAGTGCTGATCAAGGCAGTACAGGCACATCTTTATCCCTTGGGTCATTCTGTTCATTGCTGTTTCTTGTCTGGCACCCATGGCACTGTCTGGAGAATTGCAGGCATCTGTTTAGAGGGAGGGATGGTGACAGGGCATATATCACTCTTGTATTATGTTTTTCTATTACTAAATCCCCTGACAGATGTCTACTTGGAGATTCTTTGGGATATGTCTAAAGTATTACAAGCTTCTTCATGGAAAATAGAATTTTCACTACCACAACTTATGTAGAGTTTTCTAATCTGTAATATTGTAGGAGTATTTAACATTGTCTATCACTTGGGCAGTTGGGTGGTACAGTGGATAGAGCACTAGCCTTAGAGTCAGGAAGATTCATCCTCATGAGTTCAAATATAGCCTCAGACACTTACTAGCTGTGTGATCCTGGGCAAGTCATTTAACTGTGTTTGCCTCAGTTTTCCCATCTGTGAAATGAGCCGAAGAAGGAAATGGCAAACCACTCCAGTATCTTTGCCAAGAAAACCCCAGATGGGCTCATGAAAAATCAGACATGACTGAAATGACTGAAGAACAACAAAAACAGTCATCACTTGGCCATTCTATCCCCAAGAAAAAGAAAGACTCAACTGAGCTTCTCTCTTTTCTTCCATTAACCAACAAATTCATCCAATACTGTATTGTTTGTATTTCCATTGCCTCACCATGCACCCATTCCTTAATATCTTCCAATTTGGCTTCCATTCTATTAAAATGGTGATTTTGAGCATCCCCAATAAACTAATCACAAAATTCAAAGGCCTTAATTTCAAATAGCAAAACTTAGTAGCATGCATTACATCTAGGCTCACTCAAAATTGAATTTCTACCTAAAACAAATACATCTACAAAATTTTATTGGTAACTCCTATATCTTATATTCTATTTTCTGTTCATTCATTCCTAGTTTGTTTGTTTGTTTGTTTTCTTTTTGGATAGTCAAAGTGTTTATGTAATTCTTTTCCTTCTATTTTCTTTGCTAAAAGTTAATTTAAATAATCATTTTCCCAATTTATTTGTAGTAATCATATATATATACATATATATATATAAATGACATTTATATATTGGAGACTTCTATTATACTGATATATCATGGTTCATTTAGTCAGTATCAATTCTTGGACATTTTAATTTTTTATGTACTTTTCAATTACTCAGCTGTGAGATAAAGCAACCAATAACTAAAGAAAATATTTTTTTCTTAATCTAAGAAATCCCCTATTACCTGATCTACAATAGTACTTTATCTACAATAACTTTATAATTTCAAGGTAGACTAGTCCATATTAACAAATGTCACATAAAATAATAGGGCTAAAAAGACCTAAGATAGACAGTCAATGGGACTACCAGCATTGAAATAAGAGATGATATGTAGCTTGGGCAAACCTTAAGAGTAAGCTAATGCAAAACAGTGTGAGAAGACATCAATATGTAAACAGAATTGAGGATTGCCATCCACCTGAAATCACTGAGGCCTGCCTAAGTGGCAAAAGATTACAGTAAGAAAACATTGCCAATAGGATGGTGAGAGAAACTGGAAAGTGACAGAGTATTTAAAAAGCAGGGCAGATTCAATATATCTGAAAAAAGAGCGGAATCTTTTATCAAGATGTGTATGGTACAAACTATTTGGCTTACAATGTGAAGAAGGAAATATTCCTTTAATAAAACAAATTGTCTGCCACTCCTATAGAATTTCTAGATGAGATGAACCTGTGGAGAAAATGTGTAGGTTTACATACAAATATATGTAACTTGTAACGTGTTTGTGTGTGTATGTATACACACAAGTCTCCATTTTCCATCAGCAGCTCAGCTTACTTTCAACTCCACAGAACGTCATGTCCCTGTACCCTAAGGTGCCCCACCCCTTCTTATCTTCTCCCCCTTAGATTGTAAGTTCCTTGAGGGCAAGGTCTATCTTTCTTTTTCTTATTTGTAGCCCCAGCATTTACCATAGTGCCTAGCACCTTGTGGTAATATGTTTATTATGTTCATTAAAATGAATTTAATTTACACAAGCAAATTTAAACCCAGAGAGATTAAATACTTATCCAAGTTCATACAAGCTATCTCTACCCCATCCCTTCATTATCTACCTGTGGTCCCCTCTCCCAATGTTGAGTTCTTCTGGAACCTCAGTTTTGGGGAAGGACCACAGACCATCCATCCGTAATTCTCTGCATTAAGTCATGATGCCCCTGACTAAGTACATTCTCATCCGCCACCTTCTCTAGCTTTTCAGGCTCCATAACATGTGTTGTCTTCCCTCATTAGAACATAAGCTCCTTGAGGGTAAGAATTGCCTTCCTCTTTTATTTATATTAGTGTTCTAAGCACTTAGCAACTGACACATAGTAGGTTTTTAATAAATGCTTGTTTGCTGTCTGAATCACACAGGTTGTAAAAAGCAGATCTAAGATTCAAACCCAAGCCATCTGACTCCAAAGCTGGTGGTTACTACAAGCTGCTTTGTTCTATCTAGATCAGGGGTAGGGAACCTTAGGCCTCAAGTTCCTTAGGTGACCTTCTAGGTCCTTGGGTGAGGCCTTTTGACTGAGTCCAACTTTTACAAAACAAATCCTTTTATTAAGGGGATTTGTTCTGTGAAGTTTGGATTCAGTCAAAGGTCCAAACTTGAGGACCTAGTGGCCTTGAGACTACAGGTTCCCTACCTCTGATCTAGATCATAACTAAATGGAAAATATGGACTTTATCTTATACCTCTCCACGGCTCTCACTGCACTTTGCACAGAGCTCAGTGATTTTAAATTAACTTGATGAAAAAGTTGGGGAAAAAGTAGGTGTTCAGTTTTAAATAGAGGAGTCATTACTTTCAGGCACTTTCCAGAATAATCTTTGTCAAAGCTGAGAATAAAAGGTTCTGTTCTTCCTTCACTGTCCATGCCTCATGATGACTATAGCTGCTTCACTGGTGTTTTCCCATTCATCATGGCTCACAATGGCCCTGAGAGAAAAGCTCCTGATCTTTATTACTGTGACAGCACAATCAAAATCTTTAGGGTAATTACTGCAAGTATCCCCATTTGATAGTTGTTTCCTTGTTTGTTTTTAATTTTTTTAATGGAGAAAAGGATACACAGAAGTAACTTTCCTCTCAAAATATTTGTGTGAAGTGGCAAATACAATCAGGAACGTCTGGATTAAATGGCTTTTTGACAAATATGACAATTCTCTAGAATCTTATCCTTTATGTTCATGCTGATGTTAGCTTTATGATGATGTGTTCTTTATTGTCCAATGCTTCTCAGTATAAGTGGACAAAACAAGTACATAGACATTGATGAGAATGATTTAGTAGTAAGGAAATCCCTCTCCAAGAAACATATTGAATATCAACCCTGGAAAAATGCCTTGGATTTAGCCTCTGTCTTTTCTTCATAAGTGTTTGCAAAAAAAAAATCATTTCAACTATCCTCAATATGTCATTTACCAACCTTTCTGTGGTGTATAAGGACAGAAAGGGGAGCATGAGAAACAGTATAGTGTGATAAAAAAAAAAAACGACACTGTATTGAGTAAGACACTTAACCTCTATCAGTTTCAGTTTTTGTATATTGATCTCAGAATGTTGTGAGGTTCAAATAATGTATGTAAAGTACTTTGAAACTTTAACATAAATGTCATTTATTGCTATCATTAACATGGTAAAATTGAAAGAACATGTGAGATATTACACAGAAAAAACAATTGAATAAAAATGTTGCACATAGATAAGCTAAGAAGTAAAAGCCTCTCAGAAGAATATGATGAAATAAACAAAATAAAACCTGAATAACATATTTTAAGAAATCATAAAAGAAAATTCCCCAGAAATAATAAAACTAGAAGGCAAAGTGAAAATCAATTGATACCGCTGAACAGTTATCTCCAAGTTATCTCACTCAGAAATATGATTACTAAACTGTAAAGCTCTCAAGTCAAAGAGAAAATATTCAAAATAGTTAGGAAAAGGCAGAATACATACTGAAGAACCTCAGTCAAAATCACAGAAGATTGCATATTAGACTAAGAAAAGAAATACTACGATATGATGTACAAAAATGGAAAGAAAAAATAGATTGCACTAAAAAATCACATCCTATAAAAGATGATCATAATTCTACAGAGAAAGAAATTGAGCATTTAATAAAATGGATGAGTTTAAGGAAGTCCTTTTGAGAAAACTTGAGTTGAGAAGAGTGACAAAAAAAACTTAAGAAAGGTTGAAAAAAACTGAATAACTTGAAAGACTGAAGTGTTGGTCTAGTGCTGATATGCTAAAAGAAGGAAGAAAAAATATGGTCCCTTTAGAGTCCTTATTCATTGAGAGAGAGAATAAAGAGAAAAAAATCTCTGGGACACAGTATTCAAAAATAAAATATTAAAAAAGAAACATATTAAGGAAGAAGAAGAGAAAGGAGGAACTAACTCTTTCTTATAATTAGAGTATAACAGAGAATTGATTATTCTAACATCAAGGTGGGTATCAATTGAGAGAAGACATCATGAGACTTCTCCTTATGGTCTATCCAGGAAACAAAAAATTGTGTGTGTGTGTGTGTGTGTGTGTGTGTGTGTGTATACACATATATATTTATAATAGTGGTAGAAGTATAAAAATGTAAACAGGGGACTGGAGGAGTATTTGATCAGAAGGGTGGTGTTATGGAGGATATTTCCTCTAGCAAAACTAACTATTATAACTAAAGAGGGCTGATTAATAAAGGAGGCGAAAATGAAAGGTCTGAGCTGAGATGGGAAGGGAAATAAAGCAGACTAGGATCAGCCTTTTCTAAGCATTACAGATTACAACCATCTAGTACTGATTGTTTTTATTTATTTCAAAAGGAGCGATGGCGTAGGAAGAAATAGCACAAAGTGTTCAATGGAGGGGAAAAATCTTTAAAAGCATAATATGAATGCATAAATTAGCCTATTAAAAGGATGTTACCGAATAGATTAGAAGACAAAACCCAACAATATGTGGCAAATAAGAAACATATATAAAGATTCTAGGTAATTTCAAATAGTCAAATTATGATGTATCACCTGAATCCAAAAAAAGCAGAAACATCAATCATGATCTCAAAGCAACAGAAAAAAATACATTCAAGAGACATGATCAAAGCACATTTACATTAAGCCTACAAGGACCATAGAAACTGAAAAGGGCAGCATAGGATAGGTGAGTGTAGTATCATAGATCAAGAATGGGAAAAAAAATCAGAGGTCATCTATTTCAACCCTCTCAATTTATAGATAGGGAAACTGAGCTCCAGGGAAATTGAGTTATCTATAAAAGGTCACACAGATAATAACTATCTGAGGTGGGATTGAAGGCTATCCTTAGAAACAAAAACTTCTATACTCAATTATATGCCCAGAAAACTGAACAACTAAATAGAAAATTATTTCAACACAGGAAACAGAGAATCTAAATAATCCAACTTCAGAATATAAAAAAAAGTGAAGAAAAGATGAACTTTCAAAGAAAAATATTTCCTGTTGCAGATGAATTTACAGGTTAATTCTATCAAACATTTAAAGGACAAATAAATTCTATGTTAAATTAACTCCACAAAAATAGAAGGGGAAAGGTATTTTGCCAAACTAGTCCTATGAAACAAATAGGTCGTGGTTCTCAAACTATAGGGAAATATTGCAGAGATTGAATAGACTAGCATAATTAATGGACATTAATAAGAAAATAATAAATAATTTCTTGGTGAAGAAGAAATCAATCTGCAAGTCTACAGAAGTATTTTAAAATTATATAGTATAAATACCAGGAATGCAAATATGTTTTAACATTAGAAAAATGAAATATATCATCATAATGATGTAATTAAACATGATTACATTAATATAGAGAGAAAACTTGAAAAATATGGCATTCATTTATGCTAAAACAGCAAGACATTAACAGAATTTTTGCTTACTATTATCAAACAGTATCTATAGCATGCCATGAATTAATCATATGTGAGATATACAAATACTAAAATAATCACTGATAAAATAAAGGGTAAAACAAGGCCTTATGATCTCTACTATTATTTAACATAGGAGTAGAACTGCTACCGATAGAAAGAAGACAAGAAAAAAATTTAATGAATAAATGTTGAAATTATTATTATTTGCAGGTGACATAATGGCTTACTTATAGAATCTCAGAAGTCAACAACAGAAAATCATTTTAATGAATAACTTCAGTAGTATATATAAATATAAAATAAACCCACAAAATTATCAACTTTTGTGTATGTTGCTTATAAAATCCAGTAAAATAGAGATTCTGTTAAAATAACTATTAAATAAAATACTTGTGAATTAACTTACTGAAACACACTTGAGACCTATATAAATGCAATTTTAAAGCACTCTATACAGAAATAAAGAGTAAAAAATATCAAGGAAGATATTCATTGCCAGTGACTGGGCTAAGGCAATGCAGTAAATACCAAAAGACTATCTAAATTAGTTTACAATTTTAGTGCTAAGGGAATCAAACTGCCAACTGTGCAGGAGAGTAAGAAAACTTATTTGGAGGAATCAAATGTTAAGAATATTAAAGGATGTTAAGAAAAAAAAAAACAAATATTAGAAAAAAGGGGCATTGGAACTACCAAATGTCCAACTATGCTACAAAGCACTAATTATTAAAATGGTTTGGCAATAGATTTAGAAAATATAAAAAAGGATCAGTGTAATACTAACTTATTAGATACAAAATAAAAATATAGTATTTTCATTTCACTTTTAAGAATTTCAAATCATTCTTATATGTGTTATCTATTTGATCTTCACAATTACCCTGTGAAGTAAGGGCTATTATTATCCCCATTTTACAGAGGAGGAAACGGAGGCAAAGAGAGATTAAGTGACTTGCTCAGGGTCACATAGCTCATAAATTGTCTAAGGCAGAATTCAAACTCAAGTTTTCCTGAGTATTAAGCTTTATCAGTTGTGCCAGTTAGTGGCATAAATAAGTAAGAAAGACAAGCAATTAATCATACCATCAGAGTTTGGATCAACCCACTGATTCAAGCTACTGAGGAAGAAATGCCTTATTCAATATGAACTACTAAACAGCACTTAAGTTACAAAAAAAAAAAAGTTAAAATTAGCATCTTACATATCCTATCTCCATAAATCTCAAGTGGATAAAACATTTAAATATATATAAAAATCATACTTTTTAAAAGAGAAAAATGAAAGATATTATCTTTCATAATTATGGATAAGCAGAATTTGTAATAAGAAATGGGACTAGAGGAGACCATAAATGACAAAATAGGCAATACCAAGTATATAAAACAAAAACATATGGATTGGAATAATTGCATTAAACAACTCTGATGAAAGCATTATATCTAAAATCTACAGATAACTGATAGATGTAGAAAATCAAGAACCATTCCCTGATAGATAAATGTAGTCTAAGTACATGGGCAGTTCTCAAAAGGACAAATAGAAATCATTAACCTGAAAATATACAAAAAATACTAATAATCAGATAAGTGCAACATTGCTGTAACATTCATGAAATTATCAAAAATACTAAATACCACTAAATGCACTAAGTGGTGCAGTGGGTGGAGTGACACAATGAAAGATAGAGAGTGCCATTTGTGAAAGAAGGCCAGTTTCACTAGAGTTCAAAATTTAGGAAATGATGCATGTAAAATGAGGCTGACAAAATGGAGGAGGGAAGGCAAAAGCTACCTGACAGTCTTTAAGAGTCACATGGGGGCAGCTAGGTGGCACAGTGGATAGAGCACCAGCCCTGAAGTCAGGAGTACCTGAGTTCAAATCCAGCCTCAGACCAAACACCTAACACTTACTAGCTGGGTGACCCTGGGCAAGTCACTTAACCCCAATTGCCTAGAAAAAAAAAAGAGTCACATGGAAGAATGTATGTATCCTAGAGGGAAATGATTATTCAAACATCTATGGGAAGAGAACCACACAAAATGATCCTGGTGACTCCTTTAATCAGTTCACTCATTGTGGAAATTAATTTGAAACTATGCAAGAAGTTACTTAATTGTTTATACTGTTGACTTGGAAAACATATACCTTTGGAATATATCCCAAAATGGTTATCTAAAAAATAAAAACCCAATATGTACAGAAGTATTCATTACAGCACTCTTTTTTCTCACCAAAAAAAAAAAAAAGAAACAAAATATATATCCAAAGTATTGGAGAAAAGATGAACAAATCATGATTTATCGCTATCCTGAAATATTATAGTACTTTCAGGAATTATAAATATGTAAAATTCTGAGAAACATGGAAAGATTTGCATTAAGTAATGCAAAGTGAAGAAAGCAGAGCCCGAAGAACAATAAATTAAATGATTGTAACAGATCAAATGAAATCAAGGAAAGACAACAAAACTCAAGTCCATTGCAGCAGTTAATAATCAATGCTCAGCTCTTTATCATATGAATATGTTAATAATATTTTTATGTATTAAATGAAAGTTTTGTCTTTTAATTTTGGCAAATGATACTAAAAGATCTATGTAATAGGGATAATAAAAGGTATATTACTTATTTCATAGGGTTATTGTGAGTCTAAATTTAGATAATTCATATAAAGTGCTTTGCCAACTTTAAGGTTCTCTCTCTATAATACTTAATTGCATAATATAATAATATTAATATACTTGTCTCTAATATTATAATTATAATAATTTAACATAATATGTTACATTTAAAACTAAATAATTGTGATAATTCAAATAAAGTCATGAAAGACACCCTAAGCATTACCTTCAGTTTTATCCTAGGTTCCCTTCTCTCCATATATTCTTTCTCTTGTTAATCTCATCCAGTCACATGGATTATATTACCATGTCTATGAGGATAATGCCTAAATCTATGAAACTGGAAGGATTCTGCTGGTCTCACCAGAAATATGGAAACTTGGTAGAGGAGTGGATTTGGGGACAAAGGCAAGGAGTTCTGTTTTGAGCATGTTTAGTTTTATATTTCTATGGGTCATCCAGTTTGGAAATCCATAAACAATCAATATTATAAAATGTGATCTCAGAAGAAAAACTAATTGCATGTATACATAATAAAAAGTTGTCTGCATAGAGATAATAATAAAACTAACAGGAGCTAATGAAGTCACCATGTTAGAGAGCATAGAGAGATACTAGAAGAGGGCCCAACATATACATTACAAGAAAGCATAAGAGGAGAATTGGAACCTAAGTTCTCTCACTCCAGAGTTAGTTATTCCCTGTAATACTGTGAATTCTACTTGGCAGCTAGGTGGCACAATGGATAACATGCTGACTTTCTGAGTTCAAATCTGGCTTCAGACACTTACTAGCTGTATGACTCTGGACAAGTCACTTAATCATGCTTGTCTTAGTTTTTTCATAGGGAGAAGGAATGGCAAACCACTCTAGAATTTTTGTGAAAAAAAATGGGGTCATGAAGTGTTGGACACAACTGAAAATAACACAACAACAACTTTCTTGGTGAAAAAAAAGTATTAATTTCTCACCATTTAAGGACAATAATTATGATTCCACTTACTGTTGGAATAACTAATTTTATGATCTCATTCTGGTGTGGAAGTGACCCTTGATTCTCAAAGGCTGGGACAAATAAGTACAACCTTAGGCAAGCTAAAAAGTTTCAGAGCAGGGATTCTCCCCTCACCCCCCTCTCTCTCTCTTTCTCTCTCTCTCTCTTTGTTCGTATCATGGACCTCTTTAGTAGTCTGGTGAAATCTATGGACCTTATCTCAGTATAATGTTTTTAAATGCATAAAGTAAAATACATGTTATTACAAAGGAAACCAATGAAATTGAAATATAGCTATCAAAATATAAAGAAAATCAATTTCATGGACTTCAAGTTAAAAATCACTTGTTTAGAGTGTGGTCTCAACAAAGAATATCCATCTACTGTCTGAGGAACACAAGGTTTGGTACAAGATGACACATTTTCAGCCACTGCAACGTCCAAAAAGCCATCCGGTAGCCAGTTGGCACAGTCAATAGAAAACTGGACTTGGAGTCTGGAAGACCTGAGTCTGAATTCCTCCTCAGATACTGACTAATTGTATTACTCTGATCAAGTCACTTTTCCTCCTATCCTTAGTTTTCTCATCTATAAAACAGGGATCACAATAGTATTTACCTCACAAGGTTGATGTGTGTCAATTCAAATTAGATAATCTACATAAACCACTCTCCATACCTTAAAGTACTAAACAAATGTTAGCTACTATCTTCATTATTATTATCTAGGAAATCATACAATAACTCTTATCTGTGTCAATGGACTGATCACCCAAATCTGTGGATTGTAGCATCTTTTATAATCTAGTGGAAAGAAATGCTAGATTTCACCTCCAAGGACCTGATTCCAATCCTATCTCTGCTCATCAGTACCTATAAGGTTTTGGACAAGTTATTTCACTTCTGCTTCCTCATGTATAAAGTGAAGAGGTTGAACTAGACAATCTCTAGAATCCCTTCTGGCTCTAAATCTATATTATTTAAAAAGCAATTCTCTGTCACCAGAAGGGGTCTACAAGACATTTCTTTTGCATTCAGGAGCTACCTTCCTTTACTTGACTCTGAGACAAACAGATGATTCAGTCCTTTTGTTTAGCTATTCCATTGACAGGCAAGAGATTTCACTTTCCAGAGCTGTCAGCTCAGCACTTCTCCCAAACACTCAATTTATAAAAGTAAACATGCATCGAAAAATAAACATGTTTCAAAATGACATTTTCTATAAATTTTCTCTCTGATGATTGTCTCTATAGGCCTGCTACAAATCTTTACAGTGACAAATTGCTACTCCTTTACATACATTCAACTCCCATTTTTCATCCCGATACTAAATATGATGTGGCATCATCATCATTCAGTAGGAGAGGAATATGAAGTTATAATAATGCATTTTTCTTTTCCTCTAACAAACATTTATCCTTTCTGACCTTCATGTTATGTTTGCTGACTGAGGTGAAATGTCACACGTTTATTACTGTTACTCACATTATATGCAACTTAAGAAAATCTATATCGTTTATTCTTGCTTCATTCATCATTAGGAGGGAGCAGGCAATAATAGTAGGACTGGCAGAAAGTGGCCATAAGTCTCCAGTATATATTAAAGATAAATTCAAGGCACATAAATGAAACAGAACATCTGAATTTACATATTCATAGGCTGATTTCACAAAAGATACTCATCTCTTACCCATGTACATGAATTTTCACATCCTAAAAATCACTCAATTCTAAAATTTACTACTCTTGCTTATTTATTATTGATCTACATCAGTAGACAATCAATGTGCTAATGCCAGTGTGATAGAATGGCAAGCTCACTGGACTGCGGGTGAAGAGACCTGGGCTTGGTGCCTCTGCTACTAACCAACTACGTGATCTTGAAAACCTTGTGGACTAATTCATTAAACCTCTCTAGTTGGTCAACAAATATTTATTAAGCATTTAGTATTTAGGCACTGTGCTCTGCACTGGACAAAAACAGGCCTTATCCTCAAATTGATTATATTTTAAGGGAGAAAAATGGCCCTTTAATAAGTAGGTATATATAAGTTATGTATGGAATAGATAGAATATAATCTCAAAGGGGAAGGCAGTAGCAGCTGGGACAGATCTCCTACCAAAGGTGCTACTAGGAAAATTGAGAAGTGTAAATGAGGAAGAAGAGAATCCCAGGTATATGGAATAGTCTGTTCAAAGGCATAGAGAATGAAGATGGAATGTCATGTGTGGAACTTCAAGTTGGCTTCAAGTTGGGTAGTATGTTTGTATTAAAGTATATGTAGAGACATGCAAGAAGGCTGGAAAGATAGAGAGGGATCAGTTTATGAAGAACTTAAAATACCCAAGAGAGGACTTTACATATGATCCTGGAGCCACAGAATTTAGTGAAAAGGGGGATGACATGGTCAGAGCTACATTTGAGAAAAATCACTTTGGCAGCTAAGTGGAGGTTGGATTGGAGTGAGGAGAAACAAGGCAGGGTGACTATTGACTGTTGTTCGGAAAAGAGATAATGAGAACTTGAAATAGGGATAGTTAAGAAAAGAAGGCCTGTTCTGAAGCTAGAAACAAGAATTGTGGACAGATTTGGAGATGTGGAATGAATGAGGTTGAGGAGCTAGAAATGACACCAATTTCAGCCTGAGTGACAGAGATTGGTGGAGGCCTTGACAGTAATAGTGAATTTGGGAAGAAGGGAGCATTTGGGACACATTGATTAGTCTACTGAAGGCTCATGCGTCTATAAAATTCCACCAGGTGCTACATCTTATCATGATATATTATTTTCTAAGTGCTTAGATACCATGGTGACACTAAGGAGCACAGCACAGTAGCAGATAGAATAGCAGACTTGGAGCTAAGAAGCCCTGGGTTCAAATCCCTTCTCAGATACTTACTTGCTCTGTGACCTTAGGAAAGTCACAAACTCTCTAAGCTGTAGTTTCCTCCCTTGTAAAATGGGGAAATAATAGCATCTACCTCACTGGGTTGTGAGAATAAAATGAGATAATAATTGTAAAGTACTTAGTACAGTGCCTGGAACATAGTAAGTGCTATATAAATGTTAGTTGTTGTTGTTGCTATACAGATAAACCACTTTGCAAACTTTAAAGCTCTAAAATAAATGTTATATAAGTTTTTATTACTCTAAAGAACAGTCTAACCATGTCATTACCTTGCTCAAAAAATATCCAGTGACTCTATAATTTTAAAGATCAAATAAAAACTCATCTCTGTGACATTGATGGGACTTCACAAATTAACTTCAACTTCCCTTTTTTAGTAACTTTTTTTCAGTTAACAAGCACACATTTTCTCTCTCCTACCTCAAATCAATGAACAAAAGAAAAAAAATAAAATAAAACTTGCAGTAAATATGCATAGTTAAGCAAAACAGATTCTCACATTGTCCGTGTCCAAAAATATATGTTTCATTCTGTACCCTGAATCCATCACATCTTTGTCAGTCCATGGGTAGCATGATTCATCATTATCAATTCTCTGGAATTATGGTTGGTCATTGCATCCAACTTAGCTTTGCAAGCTTATTAAACATCATTCCTGGTTGACTCAAATTGACCTTTTTGCTATTAATCACTTGCTACATTTTCTTTCCCATCATTTTGTCTTTATAAAATTATACTTCATGCCCTGAATGTACTTTCTCTTCACATCTGTCTCTTAAAACCTCTAATGTCCTTCAAAGCTCAACTATGTCTTCTAGTTGCTAGTGCCTCCCCTTAAAAAAAATCAACTTTTCTATAGATATCCTATATATACTTTTATGTGTACATATTTATTTCCTGTTCAATGGAAGTTCCTTGTGGCCAGAGATGGTTTCATTTTTCTCTTTGTATCTTCAGTGTTTAGCACAATGCCTGCTTAGTAGATGCTTATTTAGTGAATGATTGATCTAGACTGGCGTCATTGGCAGCAGCATTATATGGTAGTTAGATGAGACAAATTTAGGAAGATCTGGGTTCAAACCCCTCCTTAGATATTTACTTTCTCTGTAAGTCACTTAACCTTTCTCGATTTCAGTTCCAGCATTTATAAAATGGGGATAATGACTAGCAGCTCCTCCTTTCACAGATAAAGAAACTAAGGAAGAGAAAATTTAAGTAATTTATCTAAGTCACACAAGTAATAAGTGAAAGCTTACTCAAGCCATTCTTCCTCTTTTCCTTAGGTGGATTTTGTGGTTTTAACCAAAAGCTGACTAATTGGCTTAGCTCTCTGTCATATTTATTTTATCATTCTTAGACAATGAGAGGGGTATGAAAAGTGTTGTAAAAATTTTAGAAGAATGTCAATATTTAGGCATCACAAATGTAGTGTTATAATTATTCATACCCCATGCCCAGAAAACCAAAGGTGAAATAAGGGAAAGACAAAAGCATTAACCAAGCAATAACTCTCCAATAGTAAGGGTCAAGGACAGAGCAAAAATAGACATAAGGAAGGGAGGTAAAGAAAAGGAAGTAACATGAAAAAATAATAAATACATGACAATGAAGAGAAATAGCACCAATGGTCAGCAATAACTTAATCATCAGGAGTGGCTTAATGTCTATGCAGGATAAAGTTGGAAGAAAATGGTGATGAGAAAAAGAAAGAATAATTGGGAAAATTCATATGCAAGTAGTGCTTCTATAACTACAGAATGAATGAGTGAAAGCCTATTTCTAATTTAGTTGCCTTAATGATCATGATTAATTCAACTGAAGTTATCAGCCCCTGAGGGTACCCTTGCCTGGTATAAAAATGAACAAAATGAATGTTCGAGTCATGCTAGAATTTTTTGTCATGTATAGATATGTCAAAGTAGCAAATGGTATTTATGTAATGCTTTAAATTTTTTCAAAGTGATTTACAAATACTATGTTATTTGAATCTTACAACAACCCTGTTAGATAGACACTTCATGAATATTATTCCTATTTTGCAGATGAGAAAACTGAGACCAGGAAGGTTAGTGACTTTCAATGGCCAGACAAACAGTGAGGATTTGAACATAAGTCTTTGTGATATGTAAATCCAACTTTGCAGCCACTACATCATGCTATCCTACTCCACATCTAAGGGTCTGTCCATAATACTTAGAGTAAATTATAATATTTTGCAATTTTCTTTTTACTTTCATCAGTATAGGCAGGCAAAACAGATGATAAAAACCAAAACAGAAAAAAAAAACGTAATGGACCCTGCGCTATCTACATTTCTTATCTATATGGATCAAAATCACTAGATAATTGTCAAATCCCAATTTAATTCTGTGTGTATATTATTAAAAAATCATGCAGACCGGCCCCAAAGATGAAAAGAGAAAAAATATCTCTTTTCCTTGTTTGAAGACATGGGGAACTATGCTTATAGAACATTATATATTCTATAATAACAACAACAATAATGATAATAATAGTATTTATAAGTACTTACCATTTGCCAAGAGCTGTGCTAAGTACTTTACAAATATTATCTCATTTGATTCTCACAAAAATCCTGGGAAGTAGGTACTATTATTATCCTTATTTTACCAATAGAGAAACTGAGGTAGACAGAGAGCAAGTGACTTGCCTAGAATGACACAGGTAGTAAGTGTCTGAGGCCACATTTGAACTCGTCTCCCAGACTCCAGACACAGGGCTTTACTCGCTAAACCACATACTTTCCTCAGAAAGGAATGCAATGCTAAAACAAAAAAAAAAATTTTTTTTTTAGAATTCAAAGCAAATATATCTACTTAAAAAATTAATGATATACAAAGATGAAAATAAGAACTGTCCAAAAGGGAAATCCCCACACAAAGATTAGGGTAGGAGAATATGGCACAAATCAAGGCCTAGATATTAGTTTCATATACCATCAACAGCAAAAGAGACAGCCTTGGATGATGATCGAACCAGAGTGAGAGAGAAATTTATCATCAACAAAGCTTCTGTTTCAGATTCTAAGACTCAAAATGAGCCTTTGCATGAACTGGGAAAACATCTAGGCATAATACAGACAAATGAGAGCAAGAAATGGTCTTAGTAATCCTCTCTATTGTTTAGTTCCAGATAATAGTGCAAAGATACTGCTGAAATTCACCTGGCTGAGAGGGTTCGGCACTTCTCCCTTACAGAGTATCAAAGAAAGACAGTAATAAAAGATAATTATAGCAAGCTGGGTGGTTTTCCAATTTTTTGTACATACCCCAGAATCTTATCTTTCAATGAATTTCAAATTTATCCACCCACTTTGTGTGGACCTAGACATCTTCCCACCCCATGGAGGATTTCCTGGGACACCAAGATCAGTTTATCACAGGATGACAAGGTGTGAATGGGTTGCAATCTGCCCTGTTGGAAGGAATATATTAGATCAATATCCACACCAATGAGATCACAGAGGAATCAAAACAGGATTTCCCTTAGAGCAGACAGAATCCAGAACTACTACATCACCAGACACCGTGCTTCCCTTTAAATGCAGCAGCTAAAGTTGCTTGGAAAGACATACATCTGAACATTATGTGACCATTACTCTTACAAGTAGTTGGAAATAGATAATAAAAAAAAAAACAGTATACCAAATAGAAATAGATAGAGAAAATAAATCTCATCACAACTTAAAATATTCTGGTCAAGCACGAAAAAGGAAATATCTATTTCCTTGGCCAACCATCTAATAATGTCTCTACAAATATACGTAACTAGAGCTCTGTATCACTTTTTCAAATCTCTGTGGGGACCTTATGGCTCAGATGTTTTCTATAGAAGGACACATAGTAAAATATGATAAAAGTAGAACCAGACATGAGGCTGTTCTGTCTTATCTAGGATAGAGAGAGATAAGCATAAGCTGCTGTGCTTCAAGTGAACTCTTGGATAGGAAGCCATGGAATAAGATAGAGGGTCACCATATAATACTGCAGGTTCTACTGTTCACTTCCAGTCTTCCTTCCCCTGACCTGTTTGTTTCTCGAGGGTGGGGGAATAAGCGAAAAAGAATACTAGATGGTGTTTGGAATAACCATTGATAAGCTCATGTGTAGTGGTGCATAATCTGTGACAAGTGCTGGACCAGCATCTTCTATTCTATGTCAGTAGGGTAACTGAAATACATCATAAGTGAGAGAAGTCTTACTCCTGAAGATGAGATAACAATGACAAGAAAAGTTTCAGAATTGCTGAGACTTACAACTACTGTGAATTTCTTTGGGCTCATGAGCTGGAAGAAGCTGATGTCTCTTACCAACTTCACTGCTTTTCCTTGTTTCTAGTCTGATCCTGAGACAAGGAATAGGTGCTCTTCCTTTTATTCTTTTCCCACTTGTGTCAGGTGAATTAAATTGGCATCCATCCAACCTATCCCCCAGCCCCAAACACACACACACACACACACACACACACACACACACACACCTAGAATGCAATGTTAGGAAATGGAGATGAACACCTTTACATAAGAGTGTTTGATCACAATAACTTTTCATTTTATTCTATGTGTTCAGTGGTCTGGGAAGTGAATGAGAGTGTGAGACAGATAGGGCAGGGGCTCATGAACCATATACATGAAGCAGATTTTACATTATAATATTTTGTTAATTTTATTTTTATCCTCTAGAGACTAATTTTGGAGCTCTTCATCAAAAATTGTTATCCAAGCTACTAAATGCTGCCTCCAAAGCTACAGTGGGGCAGGGTGTGGTGATAAGGAATTTAGGCATCTGCAGACTACACAGCCTCAGGTGGCAACAGGGGCTACTGCTTTTCAAACAAAGATGTGTCACATGTACTGGAGGAAATAATTCATGAGTGGGCTTGTTGCTCAACAAAAATACCATCTTAAAGGCAATTCAAATAGTGCTTACAAATAGTTAAATTCCTTTGCTTGATTGTACACACACACACACACATACACATACATACATACATATATACATATATAATACATACATATACATATGAATATAACAGATTGTCTTTCTTTAGATTTAAGGAAGGCAGCATTCAAGCAACACAAATCATGGGCCCCAGGTGGAGGAAGGAGGTTGTGGAAGTATTAGAAGGGTTACACATAAACTCATATATGTATATCCATGCACACAACACATATACACATGTATCATCATATGTATGAAGCATATATGTAGAAAGTTTTTGCCCTTGTGTGTATAATATACTCGTATGCATAGAATACCTGTGTTCTATATAGTGCATCACATTTATACAATGCCAAGGTATTTAAAAAGATCTTCATCATTATGAGGAAAGATATATAAAGAATGCTATCTTCATTTTACATAAAACAAAATAGTGCCAGAGGGGTTAAGTGGCTGTGGACTCTGAAAAATACTCCTAAATACCTAAAAACACTTTGGTTTAATGCCCTAATATGGTATAGGCTCCTGAATCAGCCATCTCTGGGCAACCTCACTGTCCCTCATTTTAGTGTTGCCAAGGAGATTAGACAATGTCAGAGGAATGCTGATTCACACAAATAAATATTTATTCTTTACTTGAAGACAGGCTCAGATACAAGAGGTTGAATTTCATTCTTGTGAAATAAGCTCCCTAAGAGAACTGTTTCCTATATAACATTTAACCTGGTACCCTGTCCATTAGGGAAACCCAGGCAAATCTGATTTTAAGTTTGCATCCTTTTCCCACCTTGCCAGGTCTCCTCATAGAATTGAGCATCTCTTTACTTTGTGCTCCTTCACACTTGGATTGGACTCAAAACAAGAGACTGAAGAAGCAAAAACAAATGGCTTAGTCAGTATTTCATGTAGGACAAGAAAAGTATAATTGTACTTACATTTCTTTTCTGTGTTCTAGTTCCAAAAAGTAATGACTAATTTAAAAAAGAAGCAAAAACTTAGAACTTTTACCAAGAATATGTTGTCAAGTAGCTATGCTCAGGACAACAACATTTGTTGCACTTAGAAGGATATCTGGGACAAGATGCTCTTGCTTTCATTAGTCTTGGTCAAATGCCAGTCTTCTACTTTGGTGGGTCTCCTACGGTGCATTGGAGTCTACAACATCATTGAGGAAATGAAATACAGTAGAAAGTGTGCTAGATTCAATTTTCAGGCCTGGATTCGAATACTGGTTCTACCATTTATTATTTCTATGACCTTTGGAAAATTAACCTCTATAAATCTCAGTTTTATCGTCTATAAAATAAAGGAACTGTTAATGAAGCTTTTTTTAAATGAAGTTTATGTTACCATCCTATTCAAAATGCCACAGTGACTTCTAAGAAGAAATTATATTGGAGCTATCCACAGTAGGATTATATTTATGATGCTAAGTCTATGATCCTATGGTCTGATTAATCTCTCTCTCACTTAGTTTCTTTACCAGTTAAAGTAAAAGTTTTCAACTAGAAAAAAACAAAAAAATGTTGGGATATTTTTATACAAAGATACTGAAGGATCAAAGTTCAAGCCCTGCCTAAGACTTAGGCTTTTTCCTGTCTAATTGCTGAGCCAAATTGAGACAATGAATCTAATGGAATTGATTATTAATAACGTTTAATAAACCTCCCTAAAGGCAGCACCAAACTGGATCTTGGGTTTTTCCTTTGTTTGTCCTTGTTTAAAAATGAGTCAGAGAACCATTATGGGATAAGGCTGGGTGGTCAGGACACATGGCCTCATTGACTCCTTACTTCCCCCATCCCTGGTTATGAAGAACTCCTCTGCAAAGTCTGAGAGTTAAGTTCCTGCAGAGCAGGAGAATGGTAGGAGAAGAGGCATGACTAGACCTGACCAACAATAAGCACATTCCAAAAATGGTAGCCATAGTAGTAAGTTGCCTTTTCTTTTGTTTTCCCACCTTTACCTTCACCTCCTCCTTCAAATCGATACCCAGACAGACACAGAAGACATCAAGCCAGGGCTCATTTGAAAGGATTAGATTTGGGGTCAAAGGACCTGTATTGTCTTGCCTTTGACACACACTAGATTCATGACTTTAGACAAATCAATTAATCTTTCAGTGTTCCCTGACAAGTCTAAGATTATAAACTGCAAAGGAACTGATCTTCAGCCATAAAGTTTCTCATCCTTTAGCACACAGTCTTGCATATAGTAAGTGCTTAATGAGCATTTGGTAAATAGAATTTTTAAAGTTTTTAATATAATTTTATAAATGTTGAAGTTGAGGCTGAAAATAATTCTGTGAAGCAGTTAACCCAGATAGTTTCCCTACTTCACAGACAAGAATCTTGGCCAATGATTTTTTTTAAAAGAAATATTAATATATTTTTGCTTTTATATCATCTTAATTATCAAATATGCCTGTCTTCACTTCCTTACCTAGGAAGCCATCCCTTGCAGAAAGGAACAAAATAAGAAAGAGGGTAAAATAAAACAATTCAACAAAACTGACCAATATACCAACTGAGTCTGACAATATATGGGTTCCCACTTTTGCAGTGAATAATGGTAGGTGTTCTTTTCCTGAATTCTTTAACAAGGTGGCAAATAGCTTCAACATAAAAAATATTATCTAAGTTAACTGGTGCCAACCAAATGAAATATTTTAGTTTATTTCATAAATAAGGCCTAAAATTCATCAAATTGTTGCCAAATTCAAGACCAAAGAGTGGAGTAAATAAAAATGTGCATAAGAAATCACCAAACAACAAAAACTGAAACAAAGGTCATCATCAAGTAAATGACTTGGAAGACATTTTCAACGGAAATTTTTATTTCCATGGTTCTCTTAAACCAAGAATAATATAAAAGAATGATCTCCAAGTATAGAGCCAACGATTCATCCTTTACCAAATGAAGTTTGCACCTGAGGGAACTGTTTTTTTTCTCATTAAAAGCTTATCTTAATTTAACTAAACTAAATGTGCATTAAAATGTTTATAATTGCTACTTTATAAATAATGTAATACTAGGAAATTACCAGCAAATCAGTGCCATTTCCTTTGCTAATGTTTGCCATGTTAACTGGTATTTCGCATGTTATGAGATTGTCTAACTTTATTTACTCATGGCATATGATTCTTCTCCTGGGAAATTATATTCTTTTAGCTCGTTTCAAACTTCACTTACACTTGTTTTTTCTCTACATCTCACCGAAGATCTCATAATACACATTTTAATAGGCTATATAAGCCTTCTCATCACCTACACACAGTGTTATTAAAAATAAAGAAAAGACCAAAATTCTATTGTACTAGATTAGTGTCGGTTATAATAAACTGTGAGTATGTAGGGCAGTCACTATTTTTAAGATGTTTCTATGCAATAAAGTAGCACATGTAGGTGGTCTCAAGCCATTCTAACTAATTTGAAGACATTTTCAGCTTCCAGTCTCTTACTTTCATACTACCAAAATTTATTCTCATCTTGATTCTTTTTTAAGTGTCTGTCTTGACTATATTTTAGAGAACAGAAAAATATCTTCTTATATTTTCTCAAGCTAAACAAATATGGGCTCATAAAACATAGTTGGCCCACTTTATTTCCATACTATAAAGACTGTTGAAATCAATGCATTGTGTTTTGAGTAATACAACCCTACTATATTTTGTACTTCCAGTCCACTGATTTAAAATAACTCTACCTTGAAATAACACTAGGACTATTTCTATATAGGCAGACAGAAGGATGTTATTTATAAAGTCTTCCAGAATTGGATTCTTAACAATATTAAGCCAAGCAAAGCAAAGCTATCAGTGTACTTTCTAGAGACATCTAACCCTGTCCCAAGAGCAAACTACAACTATGTAGGTGGCCCAGAAGAAAAGTGGACTGGTGAATGTGGGGACCCCATAGAACCAAGGTCAGCAACTATTTGGGCTATTTGCTGCAAGGTAACTTAAAAAAACGCATAGCTAGACAAGTTTATGCAAATAATGTTTTAAAACCATATTAAAAAAAAAACTTGATTGAGAAATCATGAGTAGTAGCTTCTTTTTACCATAAAAGATGTGACCAGAGTGTTGAGTGCTGTACACGTTCTCACTGAAAAAATAAACAAAATTATTGATTGAACATTTTGGCTACTGTGAATAAAGAAATTAAATGATCTAGTTAATAACAATTTAGGAAATATTATATAAAGCATCAAAATAATTGTTTTACCAGCTAAAGACACTACAATTTTGTGAAACACATAAGAGATCTTCTGAAATTAATAACACCTCAGCCTCAGAAGAAATACCTAAAGGTGTAAAAATGTGTTTGAATGGGAACCTATACCAGTATATCATTGTTTTAGCCACAGAAAACCAATTTACCCCATAGTTTCCTTGCCATTTCAACCACATATAATCTCCAGTTAACTGGTATAACACACTAAAGTAGTAGTCAGAGTTTCCCTAATAACAGGGGGATTTGACCAACTGTTATTTGATATGATTTCTAAAGCACTGGGAAGCCACCCTACCTAACCCTTTTCCCAACTACCAGTTGTTGCCTGAAATTCTACCATCACAACTCTTCTATCCCATTAACTTAAGGCTTTTGTTCCTATTGAAATATACAAATATAAGGCAATAGCAACACCTTTAGCTATTATCAGTAATTTATTTCTTGGTGAGAATGAATGTTTGACAGGAAGTTTTTATAATAGTGTGTGAAAGTGAGCATGAGAGCTCTGTACATCTGAAAAGCATAAAGGTACAACAGAAGACCAAAAAAAAAATTAAAAGTCAGGGGGAAAAGGGTGGAAGTCAAGAAACATTGAATTGAAAACAAATATTAAGGTAGTGCTGATCTGGATCAGAGTCAAACCAGCTGCCAATATTGTGGATTAATAATAACAATAATAACTAGCATTTATATAGTACCTTAAGTTCTACAAAGCATTTCCAAATAGTATCTCATTTGTACTACAGAGCAACCCTGGGAGTTAGGTGCTATTATTATGCTCATTTCACAAATGAGAGAAACTGAGTCACAGTCAAGTTAAATTATTGTCCAGGGTCACAGCTAGTGAGTGTCTGAGAGTGAATTTGAACTCAGGACAGCATGACTCTGAGTTCAAGGCTCTGTCAACTGTACCACCTAACTGCCTCAAATGTTGAAATCAATTCAATGATGTTCGATTTCTATAAAATGATCAAGTTTGAGCTTTAAAAAATAGTATGTATATTGTAAAGAGCATTAGGTATGAAGACAGGTCAAGTTCAAGTTCCTTCACTTACTATATACACTTACATTGAGCTCTCTGAGATCAGGGACTGTTCGGGGCCTTTCTATGTATCCCCAACACTGAACATAGCATCTACCTCATAGTGGGTACTTAATAAATGCTTGAGTTGACTTGATTTGACAAGTCATTTATTATGTTTGAGCATCAGTTGCTTTTTCTTGCAATGCCTATATTACAGGTGTGATAGAAGTAGATTATCAGCTGGAACTTACTATATGAATGTGTTCTATTTTGTGTAATTGCTAATGTTTTGCATGAAGAAGATATGATCATTATTTTCAAATGTTTGAAGTGATGCTACAGGAAGGAGAATCAGATCTGTTTCATTTGACCTCAGAAAGCAGAAAGAGGAGCCACTAATGAGTGAAAGAGGCAAGAGGTGAGGAAGGAGTAGGAAGGTAAATCTAAGTAAGGCTCTTCTAAAATGCAATATTATACCATGTAGTTAACATTTCTTCCCTGCTAGTCATCTTCAAGCAATGGATATTTTCCAGTATCATTTTCACACAATTCAATGATTTCAATACCACTACTCTAGGCATTTAAAATATCTTGGTGTAATGAAACATTTCTAGCAGGTTTCAACAGGGACCTTCTCAGGACATAGTTAATGCCGCTATATGCTGCAGTACTAATAGGCACTAAGCATAAATGTTAGTAAGTTTTTTTTTACTGTGTGTGTATATATGTGAATGTTTATAAGTATGGATCTCTGTCTCTGTTTCTGTCTCTCTCAGTCTCTCTGTCTCTCTCTCTTTTTCTCTCCTCCTCTCTATCTTTGTCTCTCTATCTCTCTGTCTGTCTCTGTCTCTCTCTATCTCTCTCTATCTCTGTCTGTATCTGTGTCTCTGTCTCTCTGCCTAATATAGTGTAATGTCAGCAATTGAAGAAAAACACTATATTTAGTGCTAGTAAGTTGTGGCTTTCTAAATTCAAAACATAGCTATTTGTGTTTATAAAGAAAATTTTTCATTCCTCATTTTCTTATAAACTCTTTTAATTTTCAGTATTTAGACAAAGCAAATCAAGAGAGAACAGGATTAGACTTGAAAAATAGTATAGAATGTATAGCACCAGATTTCATGAAGCATACTTCCTTTGAGTAAGAACATATAAATTCTATTTTTATTCTTGAAAGTATTCTAGTTTTTAAAAATAGAGCTAGTTTTAGAATTGTGTCTTCTAGAGTTTAGTCAGGAAGCAGTTGAAGGCCAAGGATGGTGTTTTTATTTTAAATTCTCACACCTTAAACTGATTCATGCTACAGTCTATCTAGAATATAAAACCCAATTGACTTAGGAGTCCATTTTTCTTATCCATCCACTAAAGTGTATAAGTAACTATCAAAATCCATGCTCCAGAGACTCCTTTCTGGTTTTACACTGATGGATCTTTATTTTGAGAACATATTTAAAATTTTGTCTCTTTATATCATTCCTCCCTACTTAGAATGTCTCTCAAGGAACATCGGAACTTGGATTGGGAATAGGACTGTTCATAAATGGTTAATAAGAAAGAGTCCTTAGGTACTAATTAAGCACTGAGGGTATATACATATATAATATATAATATAATACATATATAATATAAATATACACATATACAAACATATACTCACATAAGTATATATATGTGCATGTGTATGTATGTATGTATGCATGTATAGTGTATAGAGTGCCAGGTTTGGAGTCAGGAAGACTCATGTTCATCAGTTCAAATCTCTCCTCAGAGACTTACTAGCTGTGTGACCTTAGGCAAGTCACTTAACACTGTTTGCCTCCATTTCCTCATCATTAAAATGAGTTGGAGAAGGAAATGGCAATCTTTGCCAAGAAAACCCCAAATAGAGTCACAAAGAGTTGGAAAAGATTGAAAATGATTGAACAACAATAACTCTGTGTGTGTGTGTATGTGTGTCTCTGTGTGTGCATATGCATGTATCTATGTAAGAAAGGTTTTATTTTATTGGACATAGAATGCCAAACCCAAAGAATTCACACCAGAACTAATAAATAGACTAGATAAATTTCATCTTTCCAATGAGTCTTATCTATCCCTAGAACCAATACAATTCTCCAGACTACACTGTCATTGAAGCTACTTCATCTTGGTTAACCATTTTGGGTTGATATATGGTTGATCATCAACTGTACAATACTCCCATCAAGGAACCCAATATATTAAATGTTGAGAAAGACTTGACCAAGTAATGTTCATAGAGTCTACCTATGGAATTCTTATTATTTTTCTCCATTTTTCAAGTCTCTAAACTCTGGATCATCCATACCCTCCAACTTTTTGTTATGATTCCCTCTTTCTATTCATGCTACTTGTTAGTACCTTCAAGAAAGGAAAAAAAGAAATTACAGAATCATGAAATGCTAAAGCTGGAAGAACTGAACATTGAATCAAATTTTTATGCTCATCTCCAGCAAAACATATTTGTCAAAAGGGAAGTTGAAATGGATAGATTCTATGAGCTATCAGTTTAATCCATAGATTTCTATTTGTTATGAAATCCTGAATCCTTATATCCATGGAAAATGTTTAAAAAAAAAACCTTATGTATTCCCACAACTTTTTACTTTGACTCCAGAGATCAAAATCCAAAGACAAACTTTAAACTTGTTATGATAATTGTTAGTAAAAGTTCAAGATGTTTTAAGATGAAGACCTGGTATATACTGTTAAGGGAAAATAGAAATGATTAATTAAACCATTCTCAATATTTTTCTGGTAGATGGTTGATGATTGAAAAAAGAAAGATGCCATGATACAGTAAATAACATACTGAGTTTGGAGTCAGAAAGACCTAAACCCTGCCTCTGATACTAACTAGATATGTGATCCTAGACAAGCCAGAGATTCGTAGAATCATATATTTTTAGATGGCAGATAACTTAGGAATCATGTTCTTCACCTCTTTCATTTTTCAGTTGAAAAAACTGGGGTTTAGATAAATTAAATGACTTCCCCGAGGTCATATAGGTAAGTAACAGAGTGAGAATTTGAATGCTTCTTCTGAGTCTAGTTCCAGTACTCTTGACTTGTATGTGCCTGAGGGAACTGCTAAAACTTCAATATTACATTATAAACAGATTGCTTTCTATGTCAATGGAAGAGATAATCACACTGAGAGTTTCCCATACTCACAAAATCACAGATTCTTTATGTAATAACAACAGAAGTTAGTTGAGTTCTATTACAAACCATCCCTGTCAGTGACAGAATGCTGGAAGGGATCCAATTCAGTCATGCATTGCCTTTTTTTTTTATTCTAAGGCAGAAATCAATGGAAAATGTCTTTATGTAATAATCAAATAACCTGAAAATTGACACTTAGCTATCAATATGTCTTCTAGGCAATATATAAAATTTAAAAAAACATAATGAAGAAGTCTTTGTTTTAAAAATTGTAAGACTAAAAAGTCACTCAAAAATTCAAAACCATAGCCACCTAGTTTTAAAAAAAATTATCTTAAAATCTAACAACAAAAAGAAGGAAGGGAAGGGAAGGAGGAAGGAACACAAAGAAAATATGAAGTTCAAAAGGGGGCACAAAGAACAATTCTGTTTTTAGTTTGTTGAATTTATTACCAAAAAAAAAAAAACCAGCATAAAACATCAGTTTCAAAAGAGAAGTCTTTTTGTTCTTTAAATATTGAAATATTTGTGTTATTTAATAAAATCAGAAGCAAAAAGAAAAACATTAAACCATAGTGCAAAAATGTCTGAAGGAAGCATCTATCCAGAGTTCGAATTTTTCAGGACCCCTTAGCTTAAAGAAAGCCTTCTGAATTTCATGCCCAAGCTGGGGCACACAGTTGGAACCTGCTCAGCAGGTACTGAATAAATATCCTTGCACAATGGCCTTCTGCCTCACCAAGGCATCCAGGTGTCTTCCAGAAAAGCATATTTAGAGTAGTTCATTCTGTACGGAACATAAGATTCCTTTCTTTTCATAAAATAAAGGACAGAAGGGGCCAAATGCTAAGGGCAAGTCAGCTGCTCCCTTCCTGAGTGTAAGTCAGGCACTTTGTTATGTGTGAAAGGGGGTGCAAGTAGCATGGGCACTCACATTTCAAATGTATAAAGAATAACAATCTTCAAAAATTGAGTGAAATTAACACTCATCTTAAAATTTTTTGACTATTAATTCTATGATTTTTAATTGATGAAATACCTATTTTCCACAAATACGCATCACTAAGGAAGAAAAAAGCACCCAAGATAAAATTGCATGTCTCAAGTAAAAGGTAGTTATGATTATTAATCAGGAAAAGAGTATTGGAAACAGGAAGCCTATGTCCTAGTCCATCTCTAGCCATTGAACTAGACCTTGGACAAGTCATTTAATTGTGTTTCAGTTTCCTTATTCATGATATAAAGGGGGTGGGCTAGAAAATCTTTTAATAACTCCTTCAGAGTTGGATTTTGATTCTATCATCCATATGCTCACCAAACTATATCCTAATTTGGCCATAGTATTTTTACTGTCAGGAAAGTTCAGATATCGTGCTTTAGAATTGGGACTCTCATTTATTGGCCAACAATAGGTCCCAGCCCAAGCACCATTGAGTGGTCATTGTTTGGGTCCAGGTGGCTCAGATTAAAAGTAAATAGTAATTGTTTCTGTTTTGGCCAGAAATCTCCAGGGTCTTCCCCTCCCAGATTGATTTGGTTTCTTTTTGATTAGATAAAAGGGGCCATTTCTTGGCTCATTTCTTAACCACGCTTAATTACTATTGCCTCAGTGAAAGGGAGAACTTGAAAAGATTTTAGCTTGAAAAGGCCAAGATCTCCCACTACATCCAGGCCGTCTCCAGTCTTCCTGATCTATATCTTGCTACTGGCCCTGGAGGAGAAAATGAGGCTAGTGACCTTTCACAGCCCTCCCTCACTTGATTTAAGTCATGACATCATCTTCCAGGTGTCTTGGTCTTCTTCAAGAATGAAGGACAGACTGGGGCAATGAGGTGGCACAGTGGATAGAGCACCAGCCCCGGATTCAGGAGGACCTGAGTTCAAATCTGGTCTCAGACCAGATACTTGACACTTACTAGCTGTGTAACCCTGGGCAAGTTACCCAACCCCAATTGCCTCACCAAAAAAAAAAATTGTAAGACTAAAAAAGTCACTCAAACAACAATAAGGATCCTGGGTAAGTCATTTAACTTTTCTGACTCTTAGTCTCCACATATGTAAAATTGGGATTACCATACTATCTACTGTAGAGGTTAGGGGTGCTGAGACCCCAAAATCATAACATGTGGGTCCTGTCAAAAAAAATTTGACCCAAGCCTTCTTTCAGCCAAAGGCAAGGTTTATTAGAACATCTGTCATATTGGGCAGACTCTTCTGAACATTAGTGAGCTATTGGCTAGATTATAAGAATCCTGGCAATGGCTAGATTAAAAGAATGTAAGCATCTTAATGGAGACAAACTGGATCTTATATACAGAAAGACTATGGGAGGGATATAGGAATGGCCAAGTAGTCTATGAGGTAACAGAACTCCAGAGACCTGGACCACAGTGGCCAAAGGAGAATAGAGTCTAGATAGGATTAAGGGTGGGAAATGGCCTGGGGCCATACAGAAGGGTAACAGATTGGGTGTAGCCACGGTGAAAGGCCAGTTGATGGGGTTATAGTCTCAGGCAAATGCCAGAGATTTGGCCTCCTGGGAAAGTCCAGGGTTTTTCCTTTTTAGGATTTCCAGGTTTTTTCCTTTTTGGGATCTAGCTCCCATCCTCATCATCTACCTCATAGGGTTGTTGAGAAGCTCAAATTGATGGAGTTGGGATCTGGGCCCCAGGAAGGAAAAACCCTGGACTTTCCCACTTGGCCAAATCTCTGATGTTTGCTTGAGGCTATAATCCGTCACCTGGCCTTTCATTGTGGCTACACCCTATCTTCCCTCCATTGTCTTACCTCCCTATTGCCCCTGGCCATTTTCCATCCTTAAAAGTAGCTAGGCTCCATTTTCCCTTGGCCTTGAGGTCCAGGTCCCAGGAGTTCTCTTCACCCCAGTTTACTGGACACTCCTAGGTCCCTCCTGTCCATCTTGTCTCCATTAAGAGGAGTAGATTCTTATAATCTAGCCACAATTTAAATTCTTATAATCTAGCCGCTGTTTAACCAGGTTTCAGACTCCTTAAGAGTCTCCCCAATATTATGGATGTTCTAATAAACCTTGTCTTTGGCTGAAGGAAGGCTTGGATCAAATTCTTTTGGGCAGGATCTGCATGTTGTGATTTTGGGGTGCCAACACCCCGAAGCCCCTAAACTGTATCATTTTGGTGGCCTGTGCGGGGAAACTGCCTAACCCCAAGTTCTTCTCCAGCCAAGACTGGAAGGTATGTAAACCTCCTCTCCCTCCCTTTCTTGCTTTGCATTTGTGGTCGCTCTCCAAGCACCAAGGCTTGGAGGTGCTTTTCGAGCAGACAGTTACGAGGCTGTCTTGCACTTGGCCTGACACTCTCAGGCTCTCAGTCCACTGGGTCAGTTCAAGGCCATGGACCTGGGTACACCTTCCACAGCATAGAGAACAAGGATGGACGCCCTATCGGGAAGTGTATCTGTGAATTCCCTCAGCGCTAGGGAATTGGGGAAAGCTGCAGTTGCTTTTTGGTTCCCTGAGGCTTACTTACTCCCTTCCCTCTACACCCCTGAATTCTCCTTCATAGAGGTTACAGGGGAAAGTTAGAACACCTGAAAATACCTTGGCAGATTCTGGAGGTTTTGTGATTGATCATTAGGGAGTTTTGAAAAGCCTTTGATTTTGCCCCTCCCCCCTCCATCCTGCTCAAGGTAAAGAAGCTAGCCTTCCAATTTGGGTAAGCACGCTCTTTTAAATTTGTAGTTTTAACTGTTAACGATGAGATGTTGATTCTCTGTGTAAAGTAATTTGGAAGTGCATTTAACAAAACTGAAGTCACCTGATTGGTAATGGGTTTGTTTCAAGTTTCAAATTGGTGAACTTTCTGTATCAGTTATGTCAAGCAACTTTTCATAATTTGGTTACCTCTAAAATAATTTAGCTATTGTTGGTTATTGTTTTAATGTGTAAACTAGCCAAAAAGATTTTTTGGGTTGTGTATGGCTTGCTGAGAATTCACAAGTGTATAGAATGATTGGCTTTTTACACCAGAACAAATTTAAGTTTGAGATGTAAAATTTGCTGTTTGAGGTAAAAGCTCAAAGGATTTTATTTTGAGTTGTCTGAGGGGTCATAATCCATCGATAATCAATGAAATGCCACAAGCTACTCAGAGAAGGTGATACTGGTGGGAAGTCAGCACTGGGAAAAGCTGAGAGGACAATTTTAGCCTCAGTCTAAGGTGGGATCCTCCTGGCTCAGTTTCCTTGTTATGTTCCTTTGAAAGGGAACGTTTCCCACCTGGCCATTCCTGAGTCTGGCTATGAGGTGGATTTGATACTGCATGGTTGGAAAACTGAAGTATCTGAATCCAAACAGAGCTAAGGATGTTTTATCCTCAAAGTTGAGCCCTAAATCTAGTCCCTGCTTTATATCTGGGCCCTGCAGTTTTTTTTGGTTGTTTTTTTTTTTTTTTTAGGCAATTGGGGTTAAGTGACTTACCCAGGGTCACATAGCTAGTAAGTGTCAAGTGTTTGGTCTGAGACCGGATTTGAAGTCAGGTCCTCCTGACTTCAGGGCCAGTGCTTTATCCGCTGCGCCAGCTCGTTGCCCCGGCCCTGCAGTTTTTTCTGTCAGATTTATGTCTTCCAGACTATGGACCTTTCACCTACAGTTGGTAAACTGCATCAAAATGAGATAATGTATGTAAAATGTTTTGCAAATTTTAAAGCATTATAAAAGTGTCTTGTATTACTAAATTTGTATTATGAATATTCCTAACTTGATGAATTAATTTATGCAAATATTCCTTGAATCTATTATAGATGTATATATACACACTTGTGATGCAGTTTAGAGGTTTAGGGGTGCTGGGACCCCAAAATCACAACACGCGGGTCCTGCCCGAAAGAATTTGACATATAAGTTCCAAATGGATACATGTCCTATTTATGTCATATCATTTAAAAAAAATAGAGAAGGGAAGGAGATTCCCTTCAATACTGTATAGAAGAATTCTTGTCCAAACAATGGATGAAAAGAATTACAGGAGGTAAAATTGACTATTTTGATTATATAAAAATGAAATATTTTCTCACAAACAAAATCAATGTAGTTAGAATTAAAAAGGAAATAATTAACTGGGAGAAAAATATTTGTATCAAATTTCCATGATAACTGATATCCATAATATAGAGGGAACTGATACAAATACGTAAGACTATGAGTCATATAGATAGTCAACACATATATTTTTAAAATGCTTCAAGTCACTAACAATAATGAAAAATGAAATTAAAATAACTCTTATTATACTTTTTACCTCTGCTTTCTGACATGCAGCTGTAGTTCCATGGGCAAATCACTGAACCTCCTATTGTCCCTAAGAACCTCTAAAACTATGAATTGCAGATTTGAATCTAGATTAGCCAAGAGATTATCTTTATTTGATTATGAACTGGAAAATAAGAATAAATATTACCATACATAAAGAAGATTGGAAAGTGAAAGTTATAGTATATGTGTTCCTTTTTAATATATATTAAATTTAACCTAATAGCAGCATTGTCTTGCTTATTTGTGCCTCTCTATTAATCCTGCTTTGATTTCTGTGTACTTCTTTATCTTTCCCAAAGTAATCCACTCTGAAACACTGACTTTCATTACTTAGAGAGAAAATTTAAAAAAAAAAATACCTTCAGGTTTTTAGGAGCCCATTCTCAATTTTAGGACTCTGGGGTTTAGTGAACAACCCCATGCTACATGTTCTCTCTAAACCTTAGGATTTTTTTTTTCATTAAACCATGATCATAATTTTCAATGGAAGGATGTACACCTGCTTCCTAGTTATGTCAAGCAATACTTACAGGTTTTTAAAGGAGTTTTAAAGACCCTGGTTCTTTAGGTCTTTGTACTGCCCACTGCCCTAACTAAAATTAGGAAGCTAGGTGCCACAGTGATTGAGTCCTAGAATTAGAGTCAAAAAGACCTGAGTTCAAATTCCACCTCAGACACTTGTTAGCTTTGTGACCCTGGGTAAGTCACTTGACCTCTCTTAGCCTCAGTTTCCTCATCTATTAAGTGGTAATAATTAAAGCACCTATCTCGGGGTTGTTGTGAGAATAATATTTGTAACATTTTGCAAACCTTAGTACTCTATAAATGCTAGCACTTATTGTTGTTGTTGATTCTAAAACATTCACCACTTTTGTTTCTTGAGTCAGAAGTGCGCAAAGAAATCATTACAGTAATTTGTCACGCATTTTCCAAATCAGGTATCTTTTCATTTTCTGCGATGTTGGCCTACTCATTTGTTTGGTGCAGAGACCATTTTGAGTTTTTCTGTTTCAACAATAATCTATGGTCATGGCAGCCACTGTAGACAGCTAACCTTCCAAATACCACAAAGCCTGGTGCTTATTTTTTTTTTTGCCCTATCTTTACTTCATTAGCATCCTACACCTTTACTAATGCTTGCATTTGTTTGTAGCATCAGTTAATTCCGATGAAGATGATATAGCTGTATGGGAAATTCACTTCATTCAAACTACTTCACCTCACAAAAGATTATAAGTTTTTGAGGGAAGAAACTATTTCTTTTTTTTTCCTTTGTATCCTCAATACACAGTGCCTGGCACATAGTTAGATTCCAAATTTTTCTTGTTGATGTATTTGTGAATATATGTTTATGTATGTATATTATATACATAATTATGCATATTCCTATATATGAATGTATCCTTTCAAATAATGGATATATGCATATTTAATATCTTTTCAAACTATATATATATGTGACTAGATATGTGTGTGTATATGTACGTATGTGTGTGTGCATGTATACACATATTTGATTGAACCTTTTGGGTACAAAAAGTACCACCACCATCTTATAATCCTGAAAGACCTAATTACCCAGTCCCTGAATTATCAGGAATATCTTTGTCATGGCTCCTTTTACTACTATACCTGGCTGCTCTGATAGCTGCCTATTGCTCATCTCTTTGCATGCATGAATGACCATGAATAATTGAGAATTGTCTGTATCTCTGTGTCTACAACATTTCTAATTATTTGTGATATTTCTTTCCTTTGTCCTCAGTGTAAGATGATTTATTTCAGTGACAATGGGACTTTAAATCTATAATCCTTCCTGTTCAATAAGCAAATTTCCACATGTACAATTGTTTGGACATAAATGCTAAAATTTGTAGTCAATCAATCAATCAATCAATCACAACAGTGGCAAAAGTTGGAGCAGTCAGGAATAAGGGAAAAGAGAGGTAGAGACATTGCTATGGATTAGGCAAAAGGACCACTAGAGTAGAGCAACCAAAGCTTTGCCTCAAGGCATTAGAATTTGGAGTTCACAGGGAGTACTTGTAGTACTTTCCCGGAATAAAATCAACAGATTAGAGCACCAACTATTTGAGAATAATTAAACAAATTAGGAAACTACCAGATAGTTTTATTTCTCACCCAGTGGTTGAACTCCAATTGGGTTTCTCCCCATTTCAACAGTTTGGATGAAGGGTAGTTGTGAAGGGGGCAGCTAGGTGGTGCAGTAGATAGAGCACTGCCCCTGGATTCAGGAGGACCTGAGTCCAAATCCAGCCTCAGATACATAATATCACTTACTAGCTGTGTGACCTTGGGCAAGTCACTTAATCCCATTGCCTAGCCAAAAAAAAATAAGAGTAGATGTGAGGGCTTGTATGTTACTTCTTGCTCTCAGACATGTTTTGAGCTGTTTACCTTGATGAAAAACTTTTGAATTATGGCTTTGGCATCAAAGCCTTTAAATGCTCAAGAACCAAATACAGAAGAACATGTTCACCAATATTTAAAACCCAAAAGAATTTCATGATCTGATTCCCAACTTAAGTAATAGGACCCCATTGGAGACATGGGAATCATGAGACATGCTCCATGAATCTGTATAGTGCAAACACAGTCTCAAACAATGTGGAATGTCTCTATCAAGAGAGTTAAACCCAGGCACCTGACTCTCATTATATTGATTCAGTGCAACAGGAGGAAAAAGCTGTCACACCTTTAAATGAACATTTAACCATATGCTATGATCCACTTATATGTAGATCTTGCTCAGTGGTGTGCATCAACAGCAGAAGAACTTTTGGATACCACCTGGCCAGCCATATTTTGTGGACAGAGCCCAATAAAATCAGAAAGGGCCTTTAAAAATTATCTTTTTTTTTTTAAAAAAAGCAATAAAGAAAATACAAGCAGAATTTTTTAATATATTTGGTATTTAAGGGTAAAATCGAGCTGCTAAAGAGAACTCTCCAAGTGGAGAGATGAAAAAGGACAAATTTTTTCTTCTCAATCAATGTACATATTAACACATTCTGTGAAACAAATTGAGAAAAAATGTCCTCATGTAGACAAGGTTTTCTTTGGTTGACTGCTATGGGTACACCTGATTTGTGGTAAAAAGTCTAGAAAGAAAAAGGTTATGCTAATGGTTCCTTGGAGAAGAAGGGCTTAATATAGTTTTCCTTCCTGCTTTCCTACTTTTGAGAAATAACTATGCAAGACGAATGACCTTGTTTATGAAAATCTAACTATTCTCAGTCTTCCTTGACAAATCTAAATGACAGCCATGAAAGTCAAATTTTAAGCAAGCATGTGTTAACTACCCTAGGCAAAATTCATCACCCAGCATTGTTTATCTTTTCTGTCAAAATGTGGCTTGGCTGTTGTTGGGGGTGGGGATTGGATTATTGTTTGTATTTTCCAGGTCTCTTCTAAGAATCTTCAACACAGAAATCATTTGGAGGTATGGCATGCCATTAAGGAATAGCTCTAAAGGTCACACTACGAATCAGCATCATTTTCATCATTTGACTTTCTTTCATTCAACAAACATTTATTTATTTTTATTCCCACATCATTTATTTTACATTATTCCATCTCTTTATGATTTATACAGTAACTGCTGTGTTCTTTTAATTATTAGACATTAGATAAATTTTGTTGGTGTTTCCTTAGCCAGTGAACATTTTGTGACTTAATTTGATTTAATACATGTACTACATACTCTATGCAAGGTGCTCTGCACCAAGATGAAAAATGACACTGTCCCTGCCCTCAGGGATCCTTCATTCTTCTAGGATGAGAGTGGAAGCCATACATATAAATAACAAAAAATAAAATGTGATAGGTACTATAGAAAAGTCTAAACAAAGTAATCTAAAAAAAAATTGAAGAAGAAAACTTATTTGACTAGAAGAATCAGAGAAGTCTTCCTGGGGCGAAATGACACTTAGGACTAGAAAGAAGAAAAGGATTTTAACAAGCAAAAGTTCAGTATCAAGGACAGACTATCTGGCTAGTAGTCTAGTTTGCTTGACACAAGAATATATGAAGGAGACTAATTAAATGAGGTTGTAAAGATAATTTGGAGGCAGATTGTGAAGGATCTTAATGCCAGATTAAATATGTATCTTGCCCAATAAGAAATATGGAACCATTGGAGCTTTTTAATCAGGGAAGTAAGAAAAGCTTTAGGAACATCATTTTAGAAACTATACAAATATAAATTACAAAAGAAAGATACTGGTGATAGGAAAAGCCATTAGGAGGATATGGCAATGGTCCAGGTAAAAAGTGAGGAGATCCTACATTATGGTGAGAGTCATATGGGTAGAGGAAAGAGAATAAGTGGAAGGATTGTTTCAGAAGAAGAATAGACTAGATTTGACAAGTCGTTGGATTTAGCAAGTGAGAGGGGGAAATTCATTATGGTCAATTTTACTGACATTTTACTTACATTGCATAAGATTTTAAAATTATTATCATTAGTTCGTTACCTAAGGTTAATTAGCATTTTGACCAGGAAACCATTAGCCTCATGGATTTCTGAGGCAGACTTTCCTTAGTGAAAAGAGCAAGACTGATACATATTTCCTAACCATGAAAACATAACTTTTTTAGCCTCTCTCAAGTATATTATTTGTGCATGAATTTAAATTAATTTCTTATATTTCAGTCACTAAGACAATATCACAATACTCTTTCATTGAAGGAAAATTATCCAGGCCTTGAGAAGTACCATGGCATACTGGACAGAGGGAGACCTAGGTTTGGATTCTGCCTTTTATTCCTACTGGCTACTGACCATAGATAAATCCATTGAATTCTCAGTGCCCCCAATCAACTCCCTAAGTACAAAAGGCACAGAGAATTTGCAATTGCAGGAATTCCTCACAAGGATGATATCACATCTGGTTCCCATCCTTAATGTACTCCTCTTCCCCCCCCCAAAAAAATATCCAGTGCTCCTTGAACTCTTTGTGTTCATAATATATCATAGAATCTCTGATTGTTCCCTTGTTTCTGGGTGGTGAAAAGGTGAATTCACCTTTTCAGGCACTGTCTCTTTGAATACTAAATGACTTCAGTGGCCTGCCAGGGTGAATTAATTTCCTTAAACATGTGATCTCCAATGTATCAGAAAGAACAGAGTCTGAAGTGTATTTATAGCTTTGCAAGAGATTGTCATAACAAGAATTATGTATGATGATAACAACAAATTATCTAAGTATTGTGGTATATTTTACCCACTAAAACCTTTCAATAAACCTTACAAATAACATTTTTATTTTCATTTATTCAAGCAATACCTTATTTGTTTCTGCTCTTGGAAGATGACATACTTTTTATCAGATTATTCTGAAGTCAGAATTAATAGTGAAATTCCAAGTTTCTAATCCCTTTTCTTGTGGCATTCTGTGTACTTTAGAATCTAACTTCAATCTACCTTTATTGCCACTACTTTCTGATATAAACCCTCACTCCTAACAAAATGAATCAATTTACCATTCCTGGACCTTGTCTTAAAGTTTCCAACTCCGTGATTTTATTCATACTCTCTCCTGACCAGGAGAAAGAAAGAGTAATAGACTGACAAGGGATGGGAACTATCTGGGATTCACAATCCTGAATGAATTCTCCCTCATTTTGAAAATAGGGAGAAGGAGAATGTGGAGAACTCCTATTCAGGTGAAGCACAAGAAAGCAACATAGATTGATTTTCAGAAAAAAAATGATCAGAAGAACTGGCAGCCAGAGGTAGAAATCATTGTTTGGAGTAGAAGCAGAGTCAAAACCATAAGGCCAGAGAAAAGGCTAACAATACTCAGTGTCAAGAGTTAAATTGCCAACATATGATGTTGGATGAATAGCAAAATTTAGAGGTTGAGAATTAGTTTTGATTTGTCCTCCTTTACTGACCTCAGGGGCATAGCTAGAGAATTCCAGTGCTTACGTAGTTATGTGAGCAGAAGCAAATCATTAACATGGTTCGCAGGCAACTCCCTAGGATTTGTCTTATTAAGTCATAGATTATTGAAATATGTATTGGTGATCATAGTTCCTTAAGCTGGAAAAAAAATCACAGATGCTTTCTTCAGTTATTTTCTTGATTTAAAGCTTGTATGTCATTGGTCAAATAGAGGCAAATGGTCCAGTATGGCCCTATCATAAGAATTAGATATTGTGTCAAAGATCCTCTGACTTGGGATATTTTGTATTGAATTATAGATCTGAATCAAGAGCATACATTTTTTTTTTACAGTTGAAGAAAAAATGCCATCCAGGGCATATCAGTGCTCTTTATCCTCCTTTAGGCTGATCAGAGTACACTAGCTCACATCATCCCTCTAAATTTCATAGAGAGACCCCAGCCACAAGTAACGCAAGAGATAACTTCATCATAGTACCCTTTGCTACTAACAATATTTTTTGGAGTTGCATTCCTCTCTGCTTGGCCTTTTTATTGAAAAGACACACATCTTCATTAGCCTTACACTCCAACCATAACATCAGCTTTATTGGTGGGCATAAAACACTTTGTCATTACTACAAAAAATGAGGTAGAATTAAGGTAAAGTAAGTTTTCCCAGAAGTAATACATACATACACATGCGCACACACACACACACACACACACACACACATATGATAGAAGGAGGTTTAAAAGATCATCAAGTACAATCCTTTAATTTAACAGACAAAAACAAACAAACAAACAAACAAAAAAGAACTGAGGCCCAGGTCATTTAAGTGACTTGACAAAGGTGGCACAGTGACAATTCCAGGTTTTAAAACCAGTCCCTCAAAATATATGTACAAAGTTCTTTCCACTTTTATCACTCAAGCGTTAATGAGGACAGGGAGCTCAATTGTCTTCAGTATGAAGTAAATCCAATAAAGACGCTACATGTATAAATAACATCCGTAGATTATCTAAGAATTGTCTTTATAAAAACATAACCTCAAGGCTCATATATATTATTAGGGATCACTGATTGGACTTTAACTCCAATTTTGAAAAAAAAATACCTTAAGGTCACAATAGAAATAGCTGTTGACTCTTAGGAACTGGGTCTAACCAGATATTTAAAAGGATAAAATGGGCAGAAAGAAGATGAGACAACTTGGAAGGGGAAGTAAGAAAGGGGAAAAAAAATTAGGACTTTTCAACAAGGGTGATTTTCACGTCCAACAATTGTTTCATATTCTTATGGTTAATTGAGGAAATATTGAAAATAATTATACTACCAGTTGAAGGGCAGGTTATGGATAAACCCTCAGAAGAGGAATGAATGAGTGAGTTTCTATTAATATTTAGTGAACAGACAAGAGTTTTGAATATGAATAAACTTAGTACCTTGGTAAATCATATACTAAATAGTGAATAAACCATATCAGATACTTAAAAATGTCCATTTTTCATGGGGAGAAGGGATAAAAGCTAATAAAACATATCTATTACTAAATTATCTGGATTACAAAACAAAACTAAAGAAAATGTTATTTTACCTTAAGGGATTTTTGAAAGTATTAGATATTGAGACATTGACTGTTAAGAGGCGGGCCATTCTATTTTTTTTTCAATGACATTCACAAAGTCCTGCTTCACTGCTTCTTCAACACTAGAGATGACCCTAGGTCCTCAGAGACAAGGCCAACAGAGTAGAAACTCTGGTGGATGCTATCAAGCTGAAAAGATGAATATGAGTAATGGACTGCATATCTGCCATTATGATGGCATAATGATGACAAGTCTAGCTAAGTTTAGACAGGTTCATCAACAAAGGTTTGGTGAGTAGAACATTTTTTTTCTAGTCACATCTCCTGAAGATGACGTATTAAGGTATGGAGAGGTTAAAATCTAAGAGAATCACAACAGCAATAAAATCATACATTTATTTTAATGATGCTGATGGTCAATTTAATTTTATCCATTTATCACTGGAGAGGTAGTGCAGTATAGTGAATAGAGAACCAGCCTCAAAGACAGAGAGATATAGGTTCAAGTCCCAATTCTGATACATGTTGTCTATATAACCTCGATCAAGTCATTTGATCTTATAATATTCAAAGCAACTTTGTAATATTATAAATTGCAGAAGAGATAACTGGCCCGTCTTGGTAAATGGAGTTTCTTCATGTAATGAAATTACAGGTCCATTCTCTATCCCTTTAGTTACTCTATTTCTAAGATCCAAAAGCCTCACAATAACTTTCAAGTAGTTTTCTATAGAACACCTATTCTCTTAGAAATCCCTTCTTTGTGGAACACACACACACACACACACACACACACACACACACACACACGTATTAAACTAAGCTTGCTAGCAAAGAATATGTCAGCTATTCTAGTTTATAGTTCTTTGATTAAATGAATACCACATTTAATATTCATGAACATTTAGAACTTTCATTTACCCCAGTATAATGTCAGACAAATCCAGTTATATCAGAAATTTGTTCAGATTATCTCTAGGAGAGAAATGGAAGAAGGAGAGAAAATTGAAATAATAAGAAATGGACAGAATAAGAGTTGCAAAGAAGACAAAGAAGGAATCAAAAGCTTAGTTGGATGGAGAGAGGGGACATTGGTTGTTCCAAGCAACTAATAGAATAAGGATGATGTCCATTCCTTAAGATTTCAGACAGAAAATTAGCTTCAAACAAACTCCTCACAAGTAAATTGAGCTTTTTCATCCTCATTTTGGTGAGGTGCATTAATTATTGTAGTTGGGAAGGAATAAGCTCTTATCAAGTACGTACTAGGGCAGCCAGGTGACACAGTGAATTTACTGAGTTTGGAATCAGGAATTCATCTTCACTAATTCAAATCTTGCCTCAGATTCCTACTAACTGAATGACACTGGTAGCACTCTTTCTTTACCTATTTTTTTTTCAAATGGTTTATATAGTATTGAGATTAATTGTTCCTTACATATTTGGTAGAATTCACTTGTAAATCCATCAGGTTCTGGGTATATTTCCTTAAGGAAATGATGGTTTGTTCAATTTATCTTACTAAGATAGGATTATATAAGTACTCTATTTCTTCTTCTGTTTATCTTGGCAGTTTACATTTGTGTAAATATTCATCCATCCTTGTATTGCCAGTTTTTTCTGGCATATAATTCGACAAAATAACTCCTTATAATTATTTTAATTCCATCTTTATTAGTGGTACATTCATCCTTTTCATTTTTGATACTGGTAATTTGGTTTTATTCTTTCTTTTTTTTTTAATTCAAATCAACCAATGGTTTATCTATGTTATTGGATTTTCATTAAAAGGTTTCTAGTTTTATTTGTTAGTTCAATAGTTTTTACTTCCATTTTACTAATCTCTCCTTTGATTTTCAGGATTTCCATTTTGGTATTTAATCGGGGATTTTTAATTTGTACTTCTTGTAGTTTTGGTAGCTGCATGCCCAATTTATTGATCTGCTCTTTCTGTCTTTTATTGATGTAAACATTTCAAGATATGAATTTTCCCTAAGTATTGCTTTGGCTGCATCCTATAAATTTTGGAATGTTGTCTCATTGTTGTCACTCTGTTTAATGAAATCATTGATTGCTTCTATAATTTGTTCTTTGACCCAATCATTCTTTAGATTATTTAGTTTCCAATTAATTTTTAATCAATTCTTCCATGACTCTTTATTGAATAGAATTTTTATTGCATCATGGCCTAAAAGGGATGCATTTAATATTTCTGCTTTTCTGCATTTGGTTATGAGGTATTTATTCTCTAATATATGTTCGATTTCTGTAAAGATCCATATACAGCTGAGACAAAAAGTTACACTCCTTTCTATTCCCAATTTTCTCCTCCAACAATAGCTAACTTTTCTAAGTTTCTATTCTTGATTTCTTTCTTATTATATTTTATAGTTTGATTTATCTAGCTCTGAGAGGGGACAGTTGAGGTCCCCCACTAGTAAAGTGTTAGTGTCCATTCTTTCCTTTATTTCATTTAACTTCTACTTTAAGAATTTAGATGCTATGACTTTTGGTGTATATATGTTTGATATTCATATTATTTCATTGTCTATGGTTTCTTTGAGAAAGATCTATTTTCCATTTTTCCCCTTTAAGTAGGTCCATTTTTTGTTTTTGCTTTGTGTAAGATTATGATTGCTACTTCTGTCTTTTTTGTCTTCAGCTGAAGCATAATAAATTCTGCTCCAGTCCTTTATTTTAACTCTGAGCATCTCTCTTCTTTATTTCAAGTGTTTTTTTTTCTCTTATAAACAGAATATTGTTGGATTATGTTTTCTAATCCATTCTGCTATCCACTTCCATTTTAGGGGTGATTTCATTCCATTACATTCACAGTTATGATTATTATCTGTTCATTTCCCTTCATACTATTTTCTTATGTTTATCCTTCTCTCTTATTATCCTGTCCCTCCTCTCAAGTCTGTTTTGCTTCTGACCATTGTCTTCATTTATCTGTATTCCCTTTTATCACCTCTTCTCTTTTCCATATCCCCTTCTTCTACTTCCCTGTTGGATAAGATAGATTTCTATTACCAATTGACTGTGTGTGTGTATGTACATGTCTGTGTGTGTGTATATATGTGTATATATATATATATACATACATATACATATACATGTATATGTATTTTTTCCTCACTTTGAACCAAGTTAAATGTGAGATTCAAGCATTGTCTATCCCTTTCCCCACAATTTTTACCTCCACTGTAAAAGTTGTTTTTTTTTTGCACACCTTTATCATGTAATAACTTTCCCTATTCTCCCTCTCCCTCCCCCCTTCTCCCAGGACATCCCTCTTTCTCACCTATCCACTTTTTTTTTACATCAGCCCTAAGTAATTGACACTCTCATGACCTCCTTCTATGTAGAATCCTTTTAACTGATAAAGTTCTTAGAAGTTACATGTACCATTTGCTCATACAGAAAGGTAAAGAGTTTAACCTTATTGCTTCACTTATGATTTCTCTTTCATATTTAGTTGTTTTTATACTACTTGAGTCAAACTTTATATTTAGCTCTGGTCTTTTCAGAAAGAATTCTTTAAGATCCTCTATTTCATTAAATATCCTGGATTTTTTGTTTGTTTGTTTGTTTTGTTTTGTTTTGTTTTTGCTTGAAGGAATGTACTGATTTTGATGGTGAGGTTATTCTAGGTTATAATCCCAGCTCTTTTGCCTTCTGAAATATTCCAAGCCTTCCACTTCTTTAACATGGTATCTGTTAAATCTTGTGTGATCCTGACTGTGGTTCCACAGTATTTAAATGGTTTCTTTCTGGCTACTTGAAGCATTTTCTCTTTGACCTGAGATATATGGAATTTGGCTATAATATTCCTGGGAGTTTTTATATTGGGATCTCTTCCAGGTAGTGATTGGTGGGTTCTTTCAATTTCTATTTCCCCTCTGTTTCTAGGATATCAAGCCAGTTTTCCTTGATAACTTCCTGAAATGCAGTATCTAGGCTCTATCTTTGACTCACAACTTTTAGGCAAGCCAATATTCTTAAATTATCTCTTTTCAATTTATTTCACAAGTCAATTGTTTTTCCAATGAGATATTTCACATTTTCTTCTTTTTTCTCATTCTTTTGACTTATTTTTTATGTCACATGGAATCATTTGCTTCTGCTTGCCAATTTCTAATTTTTAAGAAATTATTTCTTCAGTGAGCTTTTGTAGCCCTTTTTTCACTTGGACGATCCTGCATTTCAAGGAGTTACTGTTCTTCCATATTGTTGTGCCACCTTTACCAAACAGCTAATTCTCTTTTCATGTTTATCATATTTTCCTTCCTTTGTTTTTAGTGTTTAACCTATTTTTTTGCTCTACTACTCTTAATTGTTTTTGAAAATCTTTTTTTTTTTTTTTAGCTCTTCCAGGAATTCTTTTGGGGCTTATGTCCAATTAACTTTTTTTTTCCTTTGAGACTTTGCTTATTTCTGTTTTGGCTTTGTTATCTTCTTAGATTGTGTCCTGATCTTCCCTGTCACCATAGTAGCTTTTTAGGGTCAGGTTCTTTTTGTTGTTATTGTTTGTTCACTTTTCCATCCTATTGCTTGATTTTGTACTTTATGTTAAAGTAGGACTCAGTTCCTGGTGTAGGGGATAGGAAGATGGGAGGCTGTCTCAAGTTTCAGAATTTTTTACACTTCAGTTTTCAGAGCTAGTTCCAAGGGTTTGGTGGTGTAATCTGGGGAGGGGTCTGGCCACTTCCCTTCTGATCTGCACTCTGGCCTTTGCCTAAGAAAGGGCTCCTAATCCCCTCAGGATGGAATTGATGTTGCTCCTCAGAGTCCCTAATTCATTGCAACTAGAAAGGATACTATTCCTCAGGGTACTTGATCTCTTAGAACCAAAAGTGATATTGCCCCTCAGGTTTCCATTCCCTCTTGACAAAAAGTCTTCCTCTCTCACCAAACACAAACAAACAAAATAATTTACTGGGGCAGCTAGGTGGCACAGTGGATAGAATTCCCACCTTGGAGTCAGGAGATCCTGAGTTCAAATCCAGACACATAACACAGACTGTGTGACTCAGTCATTTAGCCCCAATTGCCCCACTAAAAACAAACAAATAAAAGTGTTCCTCTCCACCCTTGAACTATGACCAAGAAGCTGCCAAACAGCACCTTGTCCTATGTCCAATGATAGCAGTCTCTTTTTGAACAGTTGCAGTTTCCCTTGCCATCTCTGGCTTGAGAACTTCCAAATCTGTTGTCATTTTCATCACCACCACCTGGTCCCATCACCAGTGTTTCATTCATGTGGGCTTCAGATCAGCCTCTACCCCTGTTGTCACAGATATCTCTTTCTGACCTCTTAAGTTATCTTGGACTGGAAGAACGTCTTAATCTGATGTTTTGTGCCTCTACCACTCCAGAATTCAATTTGAGGCATTATTTTAATGTTGTTTGGAGGGAATGTTGAGAGAGCTCAGCTGAGTGCTTTTTTTACTTCACCATTTTGGCTCCAACTCTGGAGGTCCAGATTGTGTTCTTAAAAGATTGCTAACTGATCTGAAGAAAGGAAGTGGTGACCACAAAGCATCCAGGTTGTCTCTTCAACTAGACTAATACTTTTTTATAGGGTTACAAGACTAAAAGTCATAAGAAAATCATAGGGACATCTAGGTGGTTCAGTGAATAGAGCACTGGCCCTGGAGTCAGGAGGACCCAAGTTCAAATTTGGCCTCAGATACAACATTACTAGCTGTGTGACCCTGGGCAAGTCACTTAACCCTAATTGCCTCACCGAAAAAAAGAAAATCATACAGTTCATCTAGATCTTTGAAAAATATTTGGTGAAATATTTCATTATAGTGGAGAGATGTGAAATGAAGCTAGTACATATAAGTGAACTCCAAGCCAGTTGAATGGCTAGACTCAAAGAATGCCTCAATGTAAATTTTATCATTTTTTTTTCCCATGTCAACAATTCTACATAAAAAAATAGTTCTATGCCATCTTTCAAGGAGATATGTAATTGAATGTCTGGTATGTATCTGTGGTCTTTTCTGAATAACATTTTACCAGTGATTTAGATAAAGACAGGTGGTATGGCTATCAAATTTACAGATGACATAATGCTGAGAGTGTTAACTAGCACATTGGATAATCAAGTCAGTATTCCAAAAAATCTTGATAGGCTGGAAAAGTAATATCAGATTCAAATTGAAATGGGTGCCACCAATTTATACATAAGGATCCTTGCAGGCCACCTATTAGTCTCAAAATGTAATGTTTTATTGTATTTTTTTTTGTTTATTTTGTTAAATATTTCCCAATTATGTTTCTTTCTGGTTTGGATTGCATTCAGAGCCATTGATGGCTACTGAGTGTTATATACTTCTGGGCTAGAAGACCTTTGACATTATCTGTGTGATCTTGGACAAGTCATTTAAAATGCCTGAGCCCCAGTTTCCTCCTGAAAGAAAAAAAGGAAAAAATTGAAATACATGGTTTTTGAGATCTGTTTCAACTTTTTTTTCCAAATAAATGTTTAGTCGTATGCTTTAAAAAAAAAAACTTTATGAATACAACATAGGGAAGCTGTGCCTAAACAATAGTTTGTCTGGTAAAGATCTGGGGCGGTTAGTGACCTGACAGTTTGATATGTGTCAACAGCATGGTTTGGCAACCAAAAAAGCTAATGAAATTGTAGACTGTATTTAAAAATGCAGGAGTAGGAAGATGAAAATATTTTTTGTACTCTGACCAGGGCAGAATACATTTTAAGAAAGCTATGATAGACTAGGAAACATGCAGAAGAGAATAGACTGGAAGATTCTTGAGATTGTGCCATATGAGAATCATATGGGGTTAATTTGGCAATGAGGAGAATTAGCTGTCTTCTGTGATGATAATTGTCTTTAATATTTGAAATTCTGTCATGGAAATCAGATTAGACTTCTAATTGGCCTGGGAGAGTGGAACTAAGAGCAAACCTTGGAAATTGCAAAGAGGGAGATTTAGGCTTCCTGGTAGAATTTTCTAACAATGAGCTTGGATAGGCTGAATCAGGGGGTAACACCAGAGGGGTTCAAGAAAAGGTCTGACGACCACTTTGCAGGTTTGATGGAGCCTAGAAGCTGTGTTCATCTGTGGATTAGCCTAGGCAGTTTGGACAAATTCTAGGATTCTGGGATTCTGCAAAGTTTTTTTAATGGTTTATTTAAAATTATACTATTGGAGACAGAGCCAAGATCACAGAGGGAAAGCAGTGACTTGCTTAAGTTCTCCCCCCAAGCCCCTCCAAATACCTAAAAAAATAGCTCTAAACAAATTCTAAAGCAGCAGAACCCACAAAAAGACAGAGTGAAACAAATTTCCAGCCAAAGACAGCCTACATGGTTGATCAGAAAGGCATATCGTGCAGGGTGGAAGAGGAGCGTAGCTTGGCGTGGGTGCACAGGTCACAGTGATCCTAAAGCAGGCCTCAGAGGACTGAATTGTGGGCAGCTGTGCGGTTTCCACACTTCTCAACCCATGAATGCCAAAGACAACTTGGAAGGTCAGTGGGAAAAGTCTGTTACTGCGGTAAGAGAGGAGCTAGGTCTCAGCCCCAAGTCTCGAGTGCAGCCCGGAGCCACAGCTTTTTCCTGAGCGTCCAGCCCACAGACTGAGGGAAAATCAAGTGGCTGATCAGAGGGAGATTGCAGGGTTCTCTTTGCCAGTGCTGAGGCAGGAGTCTCTTGCTTTATGGGTGCTTGGATCTGGGTCACAGTTCTGAGGGGCAGTTCTGGGGCAAGGAGGAGCCCTGGCCTGGTGGAGCTTGTTGTGGCGGTGGAGAGGAAACACCTTGCCCTTTATCATAGCACCTTGGAAGAAATGAAAATTTTCAGATCCCTTGAAGTATCTCTGAAAACAGCTGTACAAGCCCCCAAAGCTTGGAACAGTACATTCTCCACATTGGAAACAGACTCTTACCTTAACAAAGAGTTTAAAACTCAAGTAATTGGCTGGGATCATGAGTAAGCAGCGCAAAAAGAGTCAGACTATATTATCTTACTTTGGTGACAAAGAAGATCAAAACATACAACCAGAAGAAGACAATGAAGCCAAAGCTCCTACATCCAAAGCCTCCAAGAAGAATATGAATCAGTCCCAGGCCTTGGAAGAGCTCAAAAGGGATTTTGAGAAGCAAGTAAGAGAAGTAGAGGAAAAACTGAGAGTGATGGAAGAAAATCATGAAAAACAAGTCAACAGCTTGCTAAAGGAGACCTAAAAAATACTGAAGAAAATAACACCTTAAAAAATAGCCTAACCCAAATGGCAAAAGAGGTCCAAAAAGCCAATGATGAGAAGAATGCCCTAAAAAGCAAAATTGGACAAATTGAAAAGGAAGTCTAAAAGATTACTGAAGAAAATGCTTCCCTAAAAATTAGAATAGAGCAATTGGAAGCTAGTGACTTTATGAGAAATCAAGACTCTGTAAAACAAATCCAAAAGAATGAAAAATTAGAAAACAATGTGAAATATCTCATTGGAAAAACAACTAACCTGGAAAATAGATCCAGGACAGAGAATTTAAAAATTATTGGACTATCTGAAAGCCATGATCAAAAAAAGGGCCTAGACATCATTTTTCAAGAAATTATCCAGGAAAACTGTCCTGATATTTTAGAAGCAGAGGGCAAAATAAAAATTGAAAGAATCCACCAATCTCCTCCTGAAAGAGATCCCCAAAGGAAAACTCTTAGGAATATTGTAGCCAAATTCCAGAGTTCCCAGGTCATGGAGAAAATATTACAAGCAGCCAGAAAGAAACAATTCAAGTATTGTGGAAACACAATCAGGATAACACAAGATTTAGCTGCTTCTACATTAAGGGACCGCAGGGCATTGATTTTATATTCTGGAGGTCAAAGGAGATAGGATTACAACCAAGAATCACCTACCCAGCAAAACTGAGTATAATCTTTCAGGGGAAAAAATGGTCATTCAGTGAAATAGAGGATTTCAAGCATTCTTGATGAAAAGATCAGAGCTGAATAGAAAATTTGATTTTCAAATATAAGACTCGAGTAGAACATGAAGAGGTAAACAGGAAAGAGAAAATCATAAGAGACTTATTAAGGTTGAACTGTTTACATTCCTGCATGGAAAGATGATATTTGTAACTCATGAGACCTTTGTCATTATTAGGGTAGTTGCAGGAGAAAAAATTATATGTACATATATATAGATATAGACAGATAAACAGATAGAGGGCACAGGGTGAATTGAAAATGAAGGGGTCATATCTGGAGAATAAAATTAACGGGTGAGAGAGAATTATACTAGGAGAAGGAGAAAGGGAGAGGTAGAATGGGGTAAATTATCTCACAAAAAAAACCAGAAAAGTAAAGGCTCTTACAGTGGAGGGTAAACAGGGGAATGAGTGAATCTTATTCTCATAGGATTTGACTTAAGGAGGTAATAACATACACACTCAATTGGGTATAGAAATCTGTCTTACCCTACAGGAAAATAGGGGGGGGAAGGGGACAAAAGAGTAGGGGAATGATAGAGAGGAGGGCAGATTGGGAAAGAGGGTAATCAGAAGCAAATGCTTCTGAGGAGGGACAGGGTCAAAAGAAAGAATAGAATAAATGGGTGGGCAGGATAGGATTAAGGGAAATAAGAGTTAGTTTTTCACAGCATGTCTACTATGGAAGTGTTTTGCATAACTGCACATATATAACCTATATTGAGTTACTTGCCTTATCAATGAGGGTGAGTGGGGAGGGAGGAAGGGAGAAAATTTGGAACCCAAAGTTTTAAAAACACATGTTTTAAAAAAAGTGTTTTCACATGCAACTGGGAAACAAGAAATACAGGAAATGGGGTACAGAAATCCATCCTGCCCTACAGGAAAATTGAAGGGGAAGGGGATAAAAAAAAGGGGGGAGAGATAGAAACAAAGGCAGACTAGGGGAAGGGGTATTCAGAATGTATGCCATCTTGAGGTGGGTGGAGGGGCAAGATGGGGTGAAAATTTGGAACTCAAAATCTTGTGGAACTAAATGTTGAAAACAAAAAAATTAAAAAAAATTACCATAAAAAAATAAAATTATACTATCATATCAGTTTATGTTTTTGTTAGTTTAATTGAACTTTTTTCCTTCTTTCTTTTCCTTCTTCATTTTTTTTTACAAGAGATGCCTAGTTTTCTGGGAAGGAAAAGGAGGAGAGTATTTGGAAATGAAGGTGTTTTAAGGAATCTTTTTTGAAGGACAATAGGCTTTAGAACACAAACACACAAACATGTAACAATAGTTTGCTTTCATAGAGCACTTCAAGGTTTGCAAAGTACTTGGCAAATACCATCTCATTTTACTCTTACAACAAACTGGGAGGTGGGTGCTATTATGATTCCCCTTTTGCAGATAGGGAATATGACTATTAAGTAATTTGACCAAGATGGCAAAGCAAGTAAGTGTTTGAAGCTAAATCTGAACTCTGTTCTTCCTGACTCGGGTTCCAGGACTCTTTTCAATGTACCACCTAGCTGCCCACAATAAATCCAAAGTGTGTAGATGAAAAGGAAAAAAAAAAATAAAAAGCCTGGAGTTATAATAAATCACATGTCAAAATATATGTTATAAATGAAATTCTGTTATTTCAAAATTAAACATGATTGGAATCTCTTATGCCAATTTGTTTTCTCTCATGCACTTATATTACAAACTGTATTAGAGTAATATATGTACCAGTCACATCTTCCCCCAGTGGTCAGCAAGTACCTTGAGGGAACAGGTTGTGTCTTCCCCATTTGAATTTTATGATTCTGTGGCTTATAACCCTAACTCTTTCAATTTTGTTATTATAATACAGGTATTTGTTCTGGGAATTGTTCATATTTTTCTTTCATGAACCCTCCATACTTATTTGCTGCTGTTGGGTTATTTTTTTTTTGTTTTCTTTTTTTGATTTTTTAACAAAAATATAACTGCATTTCCTCACTATTCTGTGGTTAATAAATCATTAATTTATTAATATCCATTAAGCTCATGAAGATTGCAAATTTAATTGTTATCTGTATGAGCACTTTAAAAGAAGTCCCTGTTTTACTTTTTCTTTGTATCCCCAGCACTTAACACAGGGTCTTGTACATATAAAGTGTTTTAAAAATGCTTGTTTGTTGATAATATGGCACTATTATATAACTTCAAATTTATAAAAAATCTTATATAACATTAATATTAGATGACATTTGTATAGTGATTCATGTTTATACAGTTATGATGTGCTTTACATCATCTCATGTAATCCTCACAAAAGACTATGAAGTAAATATTATTTTATTCCAATTTTATAGATGAGAAGACTGAGGCTAAGTTGCTTGACCAAGGTTGCACAACTAGCTAGTGTCAGAGTCAGGATTTAAACCCAGGCTTTCTGTCTCCAAGTATAGTATTCTTTCCACTTCAGCATGCATGCTAATGAAGCAAAGGACAAGGAGTAAATTGCCACAAAAAAAAAGACATAAGCCAAGATTTAACTGTAAGAGTGATTAAGTGATGATTTTGGCTATTGAGGAAATATTAGAAATCTCATCACTGAAGATATTTAAATACATAATCAACAACTAATCATTACTTTATATAGACTAATTTTTCACTGACCTGATGACTTGGTGCCTGAATGGGGAAAAAAAAAATTGTTCATGATGTTTTCTTCACCATTTATACTTTTAATGACACATGTCTCAAAAATTTTCTGAATATCAATCTGAGTCATTCTAAATGATAGAAATAGAGAGAGGAAAAAAAAACGCAATCCCTGCACCCAAGTCACTTTCATTCTATTTGAAATTTATTTCAATAGTACAAGTGTCTACTTATCTGTTATTTTATCATGGCATGAAGGTGAAATTTAGTTTTCAAGGGCTATTTCTTCCGAGTGCAAAGTCTGACAAGTGCTACCAAGCTTGGGTCACAAGTTCTCAACTACAGGACAGGCAATGGATTCTTTTTTTATCTGAAGACTAGCCTACCCAAAAGGGAAAATATAGTGCAGTACAGCGCAAGGAATATGCAGAAAACCTGAGTTCAAATTCCACTTCTGATGTTTACTGCTTATGTGACCTTGGGCAAGTCACTTCATAAGAATCAAGTTCCTCATTTCTAAAATAAGGATATTGGCTTAGATGGATTCTGAGGTCCTTGGATCTATGATCCCATCACCAAAAGGTTGCCATAGGATCACATAAAATCATTTTTTACAAAAAAAATTAAATTAAAAAAGTCTATTAAGACATAGAGGGGTTGCAATCTTGTTATATATCAATTTAATCATGAATCCTTAAATAATGAAGCAAAAGCTCTATCTAATTTCAAATTTCTAATTTGAAAGCACAAACTCTGCCCAATTTAGAAAGCATACAACCCCCAAAAAAGTCAGATCAAAGAAAGGGTACTGTGAGCAATAACCTAAGTGGACCTACTCATGGGATAGACCCTCTGTGTTTGAATGACCCAGACTATTTCCTGTGGAAGAAGATAAAATACAAAGAAAATTATAAGAATACTTTAAAAAGCAAAGCAATTTCCCCATGGAGATGATAATACCTATTTTAGGGATGTGGATTGAACCTGGTAGCCTAAGCAGGCCCTGAAGTATCTAATGCCACCTTAATTTACTACTTGGAGGTAATAACAGTAGTCTAAGTCAGAAAAGACAAGAAAGGCCACAGTTTCCCTAGCGGCGCTATTGAGTTTTAGTCAGTTTTTCCATTATGTCAACATATTAATGTTTCCTATGTTACATTACTCTAGTCACTTTTCATTTGAAGTTGAGGTAGGTGAGACAGATTTATTCTTTGGCCATTAAGCAAATTGACATTAGCATAAGAAGGTATTTTAGAAAATGAGTATTGCAGAAATATTTTAGAGAAATGTGCCCACATTTCAACTAGTCAGTCCAGGACAGGAATGGTGTTAATGGGCAAAATTAGAGGAGAATATGAGAGAATCCAGTTCTTTTCCTCTTTTTTCCATAAATATTTTTAATATAAAGGGAGCAAAAGCACACAACAGATAGGTATGGAAGTAGGAAAGGGGCATCACAGCAACTGGTCATAAGGATGCAATAAGGAACCTCTCAATTGCAGTTTTAGCACTGTCCTATAATGATAAGAAAAGGGCACTGAGGACTTTCTGACCAATTGATCCCCTTGGCTATGATAAAGTAGCCCATTGTCCAAGTAGAGGAAGGGGAAAAACTAAGTATTTTTATAGTACCCACTATGTGTCACTGTGCTCATTGCTTTACTAATATTATCTCATTTGATTTTCACAACTCTGCAAGGTAGGTGTTGTTAATATTCCCATTTGATAGTTTAGGAAATGGAGGCAAAAAGAGGTTAAGTGAATTTCCCAAGGTCACACAGCTAGTAAGTGAGACTGTATTTGAACTCAACTCTTCCTAACTCCAGGCCCAATGCTCTATCCATTGTACCACTTTTTTTTCTGGGTGGGCTGTCTATCTTAGGAAAGAAACACACATATGAAGTTATAAATAAAATTTGAAGTTTCTCCACTACTTCTAGACTATAGTATCTTGGTATCAGTTTACTTGGAAGTAGTATGGTGTCTCAAAAAGAGTTCTATACTTAGAGTCAGGATAGACCTAAGTTTGAATTTCACCTTTGACACTTACTAGCCATGTGATGGAAATCACTTAATCTCTCTGAGTCTTTTTTTTCACATCTCTAAAATGAGAATGATAATTATGATCTCTATATCACAGAATTGTGCTGGGACAATGTAAAGTGTTTGACAAACTTTAAATTGCCACATAAATGTCAGTCATTACTAATGGCAACTCACAAATCAAACAGCTATGTTGCCAGGTTAACCTGAAACTATATGTTCCCATATTAACCCTAACAGGGACGATTCCAAAGAGTTATCCACCTAATATAGGATGTCAAAAATAAGGATAGTCTGAGTCACATTGGGATATCTGGATACCAAACTTTTCTTTATAATTTTTGAAATCATTTATTCTTTCCCCCATACATTTTTATTTACATTGACTCTGAGAAGTCCAGAGGCTTAAGAAAAAATATATTATTGATAACAACAGTAGCATTCATAATTATAATTAATAGTATTCATATTTATATAAAAATATTATGAATAGCTAGAATACCAGGGGATAAAGGTCTGGTCTTGAAATCAGGAAGACCTGAGTTCAAATCCTACCTCTAACTAATACTAGCCTGGGCAAGCTCCATATTTTGTCAATGCTTTCAGAAAAAACTCTAAGACTATGAGTTACAGAACAGGTTTGAACTTTCTCAACCAGGAGTTCCTTATGACAATGAAATCCCAGATCCAATCTCTATCCTATAGAGATCAAGGTCTACCTATCCCTATCCTCACAATACCCTATGACGTAAACATGATAGATATTTTCCATTTTGAAGGTAAGTGATTTTCCCTAGGTCAAATAGATAGTGTCAGAGTCTAGATAAGAACTCGGTTCTCTTTTGACAGTAATTATAAGGAAAACCACAAATGGCCTCCCTTAACCCATCCATTCACTTACAGGTTCATCTATGAAACTGTTGACCACTCCATTCTTCCTATATGTTCTTTCTATCTTTTCAATGATATCATTATCATCAATCTCCCTTCCCCTATACACAGGTGGCCTTCAAGGCTCTCCTCTCTTCTCTTCTTTCTCAACCTCTGTGTGTGTGTGTGTGTGTGTGTGTGTGTGTGTGTGTGTGTGTGTGTTTATGTTTATATAATGGACCACTTTGACAATCTGAAGTCTATGGGTCACTTTTCAAAATAATACTTTTGAATACATAAACTAAAATACATAGGCTGATGAAGAAAACCAATTATATTAAAATACATTATTTTGTTTATTTGTTTATAGACCCCTGATTAAGAACCCCTGCACTAAACTCTTTACCTTACTGAGTCTGTCTGCTGTCATAAATTCATTTACTATTTCTGCACAAATGATTTATGAATCTATTAAAGCTAGAGCTAATCACCCTCCATACTTTCATTACCACATCACCAACTGTCTGCTGTACAGTTCCCACTTTGATTTCCTACCAGTACTTCAAATTCAACTTGTCCAAAAACAAATATCATTTTCTCCCTTTCACCCACAGTTCTGCCAAGTTTCTTTATCCCTTTGGAGGATGTCATCTTCTCCTTCTCACTCAGATTCTAAAGCTCAATCAGTTTTGACTCCTTTCCCTCTCTCACTACCCTGCCCAGTATCTGATCAGTTAGCAAGTTTTCATTTTTACCTCCACATCTCTTGCTTCTCTCACTTCTCTCCATTTACAAGGCTATTGTTCTAACTTGGAACTTCATTATTTATCCTTGGTCTATTGAAATAGCCTCATAATTAGTTTCTGCCCTCTCCAAGCTCTCTCCTTCAAAGAGTTACCAAAATCATCTGCCTAAGGCACAGTGTGACTGCATCATTCTCCTGGCTCAAAAACTCTCAGTGTCTCCCTATTGCCTCTTTGATAAAATGCAAACCTCTTCATTAGGCATTTAAGGCCTTCCACGTATGGCACCAATCACCCTTCTCATTCATCTTATGAACTTCATGTTCAAGATAAATTGATGTATTTGATGTTTCCTAAGTTCACATTCTCATCTCCTGACTCTATGCCTTCATAAAGATTCCGTTTACATGGATGAAAGGCATTTCCTAGTCATCTCTGCATGTCAAAATCCTTATTGGAGACAGCAAAGCAGTATGGATGGAAAGATCACTCAACTTAGATTCAGGAGAAATCAAGGCTCAAATCTTGCCTCTGACCCTTTACTAGCTGTGCCTCTTTGAGTTTCACTTTCTTCCTTCATAAAATGGGGATAAATGTGATACAATTACTTGTGTCAAAGGGCTTTTGTGAAGATCAAATAAGATAATACATGTAAAACATTTTGGAAAACTTTTAAATGAATAATTGTCACCTATTATTATCTTCCTTCAAGACTTAGTGCATGTATCTCCTCTTCTAGTTAGTTTTCCTTGATCCTGACCCTTATATTTTTTTCTCTCATGAACTGGTTTGGTTTTCCAGTGGGAAACTGGTCTTGCTGCTTCCTTTTGCCCAATCATTCCCTGTGCCAAATAGAATATGACTCCCTGAAGACAGAAATTGTATTCCTAATGACTTGCACATGATAGGTACTTAATAAATAGTTGCTTAATTGATTTTTTTATTGAAATCTAAACCTGTAACTTTTAATACATGTCTGTATCATCACGTTCTTCTCCTCATGAGGACTATCACTACCTCCATATTCCTGGTTAGAAAATAGCAAATAGTATGGATTTAAAGCAGGAAGAATCCTTTGAGCTCATCAAGTTTAACCTACTCCTTTTACACTTTAGAGAATAAAGGTACAGAGAGCTTATTGATTTGTCCTAGGTGATACAGCTAGTAAAAGTTCTCCCTAAAGGAGATTACATTCTACAATGAGATGTAACATGTAAGCGAAGAAGTGAATGCAAAATAAGTTGAGGACAAGGAGAATACTAATTGAAAAGAGAATCAGGAAAAGGTCCTCATTGGAAATGGCACCTGGGATAAGCATCGAAGAAAGCTAAGGATTTTGAAAGGACAGGGGAGGAGAGAATGCATTCCAGTAACAGTAACAGAACAGTGCCTACAACAAGTTTACTAGAAAGTATAGCGCATGAAAGAGAACAATGAAGTACTGTGATGTATCTCAAAGTAAGATTGTGAAGGTTTTTAAATAGCAAGCTGAGGGTTTTTTTTCCCATAGTTGCACAATGAGATCTAAAGATTAAATATGAAATTAATAATTTACTGGCTAAATATGGCAGTTCTTCATTATCTTAGTTTTGGTTTATCAATCACATGCTGAACTTTTCAAAAATGTTATAAATATGAATCTATATTTGTATTTAACATAGCAGTCAAATATTATGATAGGTCTTTGAAACTAGATTATGTAGCTAAAATGTGTCATTAAAAATGAAATGGCAAGTAAAAATAAAGAGAATTTTGAAAAAAAAGGAAATACTGAATTGTATCCACCCCATTCAGGCTGCAATGACCCAAATCAGATGAAAAGTAGAAAGCAGTCTAGCTACGGGGTGGGGGTGGAGTGAAGGAGATGAATTGTTTAATAGTGCTTGGGGAGAGGGAGGAAGGAAATCACAATTAAGTGGCACCTACTATGTACCAAGGATGGTGCTAAGTGCTTTGTAATTATTATTTCATTGGATCTTCACAACAACCCTGGAACATAGGTGCTGCTATTATCTCCATTTGACAGTTCAAGAAACTGGGGCAGATAAAAGTTAAGTGATTTGCCCAGGGTCACACAGCTAGTGTCTGAGGCTGGATTTGGACTGAGGGCTTCAGGACAGCACTTTATTCACTGTGTCATCAGCTGTCTCTATAGAACCTAAAGAACTGGAATGCCAAATCTCTAGCATTCAAAGACATTTAGAGCTAAGTCACAGCCTCCAACATTCACCTTTAAAAAAGGAAAAAAGTACATTTTATCTGAAGCTTAAAGCAATATGCTTTGTTTTGCGTGCGCACACACATACACACACACACACACACTCCTACCAAAAGAAAAACAAAAGAGACTATGTTATGCCTATAATAGCCACCTGCCTAATCAAGACTGATCACATGAAAATGGAATGTTACAGGAGAAGTCACTGCAAATTTGGTCTAAGGGGTTTCAATCATAGTTCACATTTATAGAATGTGTTACCATTTAGTCAAGGAGACTTTATTAAGTGCCTACCATGTGCCAGGCACTATGCTAGATTCTGGGGATAGATACAAAGACAAATAATCCCTGGTCTCAAAAGAGATCATATTCCACCAGAGGAGAAAATAAGTACATATAAAAATATATACAGAATATATGTATACATATAAAGCACAGATTAGTTTGTGCTAACATATAATACATAATAAACACAGTATTGTGTGTGAGTGTGTGTGTGTGTGTGTGCAAGCGTGCGCACGTGTGCACATGCACAAATTAGTTTGGGGAGGGAGATCATTAGCAGCTTTTCTTGTTTGTCCTTTATTCATGAAGAGGACCAATGACATCAGGATGGTGATGTCTTGAATTCTGAATGAATTGGATTTAAGTGAGACAAAGCTATGCAAAGTCATCAGTCTCACTCTCTTCTTCAGTGTCATCAGAGTCCAGCAGCAAGACAAGAGTCAGGACGACTGGCAATGGCCCACCCTTGAGCTGAATCTTGAAAAAAAACCAAAACAATGGAGTCTAGAAGGGAGAGATGAGGAGGAATAGCATTTTAGTCATGGGGAACATAAAGGGTAAAGCTGTGAAGATCCTACCTAAGATGTTGTGTGTGGGGGGTGGGGGTAAGAAAAAGAAAGAAAAGAAAAATGGCCTATTTGCCTGGATCATAGAATATGAGGAAAGTATTTTGGGACAGGGCTAGGTTGTGAAAGATTTTAAATGTCAAACAAAAGAGTAGTTGACCCTACAGGTAATAGAGAGCTACTGAGTTAGTCTGTGAAAATGTATTGGTTTAGCAGGTAAAGAAACTATTCCCTGGAAAGGTTAAAATATCTTTGGCTATATTAATACAAATACTAATGAACCTGGGATCTGGTTCTGGGTCTTCTGGCTTCCAAACCTAGTGTATGTAAACAGTTTATCATCCTTATTTATTCAGAAGAAAATGGAAAAGTCATTTCCACTATACCAATCTACTACTTATCTTAGGGCTTGAGCAGGGGGTGGGGGGTAGGGGATGGAGGGGTAAGCATTCCATAATAATGATTCCCTAACTTGTAGTATTAGGCAAAATATGCCCTCTGACATTCAGTTTCCTCTGCCTAGAAAAGTGAGGAGAAAGGATGACTTCAACATTTAGAAGAATGTTTAGGAAAAGAAAAAAAATGTCCTAAATCTTAAGAAGACATAATTGGAAACTACAGTTCTGATAATGCCAATTTATTTTTATCTTCTCCCATATGAAACCCTGTAACTAGCAACTTATTCATGCACTGAAAGATAAAATTCAAAGTCCCCAGGAGCCAGATAGCTGCATCCTCACAGAAATTTCATGATATCCATTGTATGGATTTATCATCCTAAAATAACCATCTTTTAATCTTGTAAAATGGTAGTGAATTTTAACCCTGAAAAAAATCACTCCAGGACCTTAAAATGTCATCTTATTTTTGTAGAGGATATCCAGGCACTGATATGAACATGTCCTATTCACAGTTCCACTAAGGATGCAGCATTACCTAGATAATTTATGAGAATACTTACTATAACATCTAGCACTTATATATACTTATATATACTTTAAGTTTGCAAAGCACTTCACATCTTTCTCTTATCCCTTATTCCCTGCACAAAATATGACATCTTTCTTTATTGATCTTAAACCCCAATAATAGAAAACCACAATTTGTAATGATAGGACTGCTTGAGTTATAGTGCAAGTTTATAATCAAGGTCTTGCATTGTAGGTGAATGCTGTTTATTCAATTCAGATTTTGTTAAGAAACTAAGATATGCAAGGAAATGATTTAATTATTTTAAAACATAGGTGTTTAAAGATCAAAAGAATTAAAGTGAGGATTTCATTTTTCTTTAGTTCCCTCTTCTTCCAAGAGTTTGGAAAACTTCAACCCCAAATATTTTGCTTATAAAATAAGCATTCCACATTCTTTTGCAGAAAATTCAATGTCATTTGCAATGTGGTAACAATTATTCAACATGCCAGATAAACACAACAGAGAAAAAAAAGCCCCAAACAAAAACCATAGATTTCAATTTTAGGCTCCTAGACAGCTATAATCAATGGTGAAATTTCATTTTTGAGAAGTTACAAAAAAGTACTTTAACAGCAGAAGCACCATCTAAAGAGTGCTTTAACTCTCCCACCATGGCAGCAGTAATTCAATATGTGGTCTGAACAACCATGCTACAATTTTCATTTAGAACTAACTATTTTAACACATCCATGGACTGGAACTAATTCAGTGCTCTCTGGCATCACTAAGAAATATAAAAAGGCTAGATCATCTTAGCTGACACCCAATTCCCCAGGTCGTGCCTGGGAACACACAAGGACTTTTTGACAAAGAAAAGTATGTAAATCATATACAAAATATCATTCATATTAGCACCTTCTAATCTCAATTCAAGAGCTTATATTCTTTTTGCAATAGAACTGCAGAACTACCTAGAATAAAAAAAGAGCAGAAAAAGGAACCTCAAGGAAGAATTAGTTTCACCATCAGACTACACAACCCCCTCCATATCATTTTCAAAAGCTTTTAAAAAGACTTGATCTTTTCAGGCCAGCTTTTGAAAATCCTTGAACTATTATAGCTTTATTGAACAATGGATAATTAGTTAAAACTTCTTATGATCAAAACATTTATGGCAAACCTATGTCCAAGAAATCATGTGCTTTATATAAAAAGAAGACAATGGCTACTCTGCATAGGAAGTGTCCACAGAAAATCCAGTAGGTTCAAAATCACTTTTGCTGGTCCATCTTCTCTACTACTGCTCCTGCCATGGAAAGGGGGGCTTTGCATACAGATGGGTTAGACCTCAGTGTGGATTTCTACTCAATAGAAGTACAACTGAGGAAGTTCAGTGACAATTCTTGACTGAAAATAACCAGGAGAATGAGGATATTGAGGCTCATAGCATGTCAGACAAAGCTTTAATTAGGTTAGGTATGTTTAACAGAACTTTTCTCAGGGTACCAAACTTAAGAGGCAGCTGACAGTACTTGTACTCCTTCAGCAGGTAAAAACAATTAAATTTTGCACCAAGTCATCAAAAATAATTAGGTTCCTTCTACCATATGTCCCCTGCAGGGGCCCACTCCAGGGGAAAAAAAAAACAAACTCTTCCACAGTGTAGCCTCATTCTTTACCTGTACAGTCTAACCTGTATTCTTTATCCCAGTGGAAGCTTCCCCAGTAGTGGTTTCAAGGTGTCCTGTGTACCTTTTTTCATGTGCCAGGCTCTTGAAGACTCTGCTTCCTCACCATGAGGCAATATGTTGGGTAGCTCTCTTCCACAAAACCCTGAACCCTGAAGTCTAAGGTCCTTGTGCACTGTCCCCCTAGCATTTGCCCTAAGCACTAGAATTTCAGTTATAACTTTAATATCATAGAATATCTATACAGATGCACTGCATACCCAGTGTGTCTAAAATAAATTACTTTGTCAGTCAATAAATATCTATTAAGTGCCTACTGTGTGTCAGCTAAGCGGCTCAGTGAATAGAGTACTGGAACTGGAGTCAGGAAGACTCTTCTTTCTGCATTCAAATCTGGCCTCAGACATTTACTAGCTATGAGACCCTAGGAAAGTCAAATAACACTGTTTCCTCATCTGCAGAATGAGCTGGAGAAGGAAATGGTAAAACACTCCACTATATTTGACAGAAAACAAAACAAAATAAAACAAACTCAAATGGGATTACAAAGAATCAGACACAAGTGAAATGACTAAACAAGGATCACATTATGTGTCAGCCACTGTGCTATATTGGAAATTTTATAAGAGTAAAAATCACCGGCTAGAATATTACTACTTAAAGTTAACTTTTCTTATCTCTATGTGTTGCTGTAATTAGATGTTAACACCAATGTGGCCACAGTGAACATGGGAAGGTTAGAAATGTTAAGTTCAATTCAACAAGTATTTATTGAGTTCATACTTTATGCAATGAAATGTGGTAAGTGTTGGAAATATGAAGACAAAAATATATATTTTAAATGTCCCCTGGCCTACTTCTAATAGAGAATATTGTAAGTCAACAGATAAATAAATACAAGAGAATTTGAGAAAAAGAGGACTAAGATGTAGGGAAATATAGAGTGGCCTCCTGTAGGAAGCGGTCCATAAGCTGGATTTAAAGGAAGTTATACTCTTGAGAGAGAGGTAAATAGTACATTTTCAGTGAGGGGCACAGTCTCTGTACAGGGGTACAGGCATGGAGGGAGCAAATTAAAATGCCAAGTTAGTACTAGAATACTGAGTGTTTTAAGGTGATTAATGTGCTAAAAGGGTAGATTGGAGACAGACTGTAAAATGCTAAGTGAAAGAGTAAATATTTTATTCTGAGGTAAGGAGTCACAGAAGCTTCTTGATAAAGGGAGTGAGTGACATAATCATTCATGTGATTTAGGAAAATTATTTCTGGTATCTGTGTGGGTAATGGACTAGAGAGGACAGTCTTGGAGTAAGGATACCAATTATGAGGCTTTTGTAATAAAAGAATGGGAAGGTGAGATTTGGGAGGCCTTCAACTAGAGTGGTATTTATTTGAGTAGAGAGAAGAATTGAATACAAAAGATTCAGAGGGAGGAGAATCAAGAAGATGACAATTTATTAGATATAGAGGGTGAGGAACAGGCAAAAATAGAGTACGACTACAACTCAGGGGACCGCAATAATTAGACCAAGGACAAAAAAATAGCAACATCAAAAGAAAGAGGCAAGTTTGGAAGAAAGGTAAGTTTATGGGGAAAGAGGATGAGTTCCATTTTAGACACATTAAGTTTGAGATGAATGTGTTACATTCAGATGGAAATAAGACAAGAACTCGAGAGAGAAGAGGGTCAAATTTGTAGGTATGGAAGAGAGAATCATTGAACCTATAGAACTTATAAGATGACCAAGAAGCAGTATGAAGAAAAAAATAGCTGGGCCAATGGAAAAAGCTTTGGGGGTAACCCAAATTATCAAAGCAGTATGTGTGCAAAAAGTACCTTTCAATCCTCATGTTCATCCTTACAGAATTCACCACCTAAAATTTTGCATCTCTCCAAACCCCCAAGGATATTGAAATCACAAGTCCTGTAAAACTGCCAAATCTTCCAAATATGATTTTTTTCCATTGAAATACTATCAAATATAACTTCTGCTACCTTGTAAAGAGAGGAATTGGTGGCGTTCAAGATGACATAGGAGTCTGCTTAAAAATAAACAAGTCAGATCTAAATAATGGAAAAACATCAGTTGCTCATGGGTAGGCTGAGCTAATATAATAAAAATGACAATTCTACCTAAGCTAATTTACTTACTCAGTGCCATGCCAATCAAACTACCAAAAATTATTTTATAGAGTTAGAAAAATAATAATAAAATTCATCTGAAAGAACAAAAGTTCCAGAATATCAAGGGAACTAATGAAAAGAGATGCTAGGGAAGGCAGCCTAGTCATATCAGATCTTAAATTGTATTATGCAGCAGTAATTACCAAAACTACTTGGTACTGGCTAAGAAATAGAGTGGTGGATCAGTGGAATAGGTTAGGTACATAAGGCACAGTAGTCAATGACTATAGTAATATACTGTTTGATAAATCCAAAGACTCCAGCTTCTGAGATAAGAACACACTATTTGACAAAAACTGTTGGGAAAACTGGAAAACAGTAAGTCAGAAACTAGGCATAGACCAAAGCCTTAAGCCATATACCAAAATAAAGTCAAAATGGGCACACAATTTAGATGTAAAGGCTAAGACTATAAGTAAACTGGGAAAGCAAGAAATAGTTTACCTATCAGATTTATGGAGAATGGAAGAACTGATGACTAAACAAAAGATAGAGAATATTATGAAATACAAAATGGATAATTTTAATTATACAAAATTGAAAAGCTTTTTCACAAACAAAGCCAATACAATCAAGATTAGAAGGGAAGCAGAAAACTGAGAAATAATTTTTACAAATAGTGTCTCTGATAAGGACCTCATTTCTAAAATATATAGAGAACTAAATCAAATTTATAAGAATACAAGTCATTCCTCAATTGATAAATGGTCAAAGAATATGAATAGTTTTCAGAAGAATAAATTAAAGCTATCTATAGTCATATGAAAAAATGCTCTAAATTACTATTGATTAAAGAAATGCAAATCAAAACAACTCTGAGGTATCACATCATACCTATCAGATTGACTAACATGACAAAACAGGAGAATGATGAATGTTGGAAAAGATGTGGGAAAATTGGAACACTAATGCATTGTTCGTGAACTTGTGAACTGATCCAATCATCCTGGAGAATAATTTGGAACTATGCCCAAAGGCAATCAAACTGTGCATACCCTTTGATCCAGCAATAGCTCTACTATGTCTATATCCCAAAGAGATCATACAAATGAGAAAAGGACCCATGTGTACAAAAATATTTATAGCAGCTCTTTTTGTGGTGGCAAAGAACTGGAAATTAAGAGGATGTCCATCATTTGGGGAATGGCTGAACAAGTTGTGGTATATGAATGTAATGGAATATTATTGGGCTATAAGAACTGATGAGCAGGTAGATTTCAGAAAAACTTGGAAAGACTTATATGAACTAGTGCTGAGTGAAGTGAGCAGAACCAGGAGAGCATTGTACACAGTAACAGTAATGTTGTTCGATGACTAACTTTGATAGACTTATCTATTCTTAGCAATGCAAGGATTTAAGACAATTCCAAAAGACTCATGATGGAAAATGCTGTCCACATCCAGAAAAAAGAACTATGGTGTCTGAATGCAGATCAAAACATATTATTTTCTCTCTCTCTCTTTTTTATTTTTTTTTGTTTCTTCTTTCTTGTGGTTTCTCCCATGGGTTCTGATTCTTCTTTACTATATGACTAATGTGAAAATAGGTTTAATATGAATGTATATGTAGAGCCTATACTATATTGAATGCTGTCTTGGGGTGGGGGAAAGAGAAAGATGGGGAGAAAATTTGGAACTCAAAATATTATGGAAGTGAATGTTGAAAACTAAAAATAAATTAATTAATTTAAAAAATAAAATATATAAATTACATAGAATTTCAGAGTTGAAAATTATCTTTGAGGCCATTTAATCCAACTCAGACCTGAAAAAGAACCCTCTCAATAACATACCCAATGGAATATTATTCACTCTTTAAATGATAGCTATTTTAAGAGAACTTTCCACGTATCCAGGCAGCGATTACACTTTTGGATTAGCTCGACTTCAGGCAACTAAATGGTGCCATGGGTAGCAAGCTGGACCTGGAGTCTTGCATTCAAATCCTGCCTCAGGCATTTACTAGCTGTGTGATCCTGAGCAAATCATTTAACCCCTCTCATCTTCAGTTTCTTCATCTGTAAAGTGGGGATAAAGAGCACCTGTCTCACAGGGTCATTGTGAGGACAAAATGAGATGATAGCTGTAAAACACTTTGCAAACCTTAAAGTGTCAAATAAATTATTATTATTACTTATTATTACTAATCTTAGGAAAACTGTTCTTATATTAAACTTCAATCCAACTCTGAAATGTTCATATATTACTCTTAGTTCTACTTCTTGAGATGACTAAAACAAATTGAATTCTTTATTCCCTTGATAATCCTTCAAGGATTTAAAGGCATCTATCATGATGCCCCTAAGTCTCTTCTCCAAGATGTCTTAGGGCAGAACTGTGGAACCATTGATCCAAGAACTAGATCTAAACTGATGTTCAATTGTACTCATCTCACAGTAAGGATTCCTGAGGAAATAAATATGTGAATGTGGCACTTTTATCTTTCTAATGGCATTTTAACACACCTAGCCTATCACCCTAGTTTATTCAGGATGAAGCACAAGTCTTTTTTGGCTCTGCATGAAAGTGAATGATTCAATTTCTAATTTTGTTCTTTACCCTTAAGTGTTCCTCTTTCCTTGTACATTTCATCTGCCATAGGTTTTTTTTTTCCCAGTGCACTAAAAGCTTATGAAGATAAAAAGGGTTCTCTACTCTTCGAGGATCAAATGAACTCATAACAGTGTATGTTCAAAAGAAAGTGTACATCCATTGAAAGAGGACTGAAGAAATGTGTGTATATGAGCACCATGAAATATTATTGAGCTGTAAGTAATGACAGATATAAAGGATTCACAGAAATTTGGGAGGCTTTGAGTGATTCAATAGAGATCTAAGTGAACAGCACTGGGAGAATAATCTACTCAATGATGATAGTAATGTAAAAGTAAACAATGCTGAATGATATCAGAAATCTGGACAGTGCAACTAATCATAATTCCATTGAAATATTAATGAAGCATGCCTTCCTTATCTCAGTGGAAAAGAGGTAAACTCTAGGAAAAAAATGAGACATAAGTTGTGAGAGGTGGTTGATGTACTGATTTGTCTTGTTTAATACTTTGTTGCAGGGGAACATTCTGTCTATGGTGAAGGATTTTCATTAGGAAGGGACAAGGCATAAATGAAATGTTGATCTAATTTTTAAATGCAAGTTAATTTTTTTTAATCACTATTTTTACTTTGGAAAAGTAACATGGTATTGTGGATAGAGTCCTGGCTTTGGAGGTCATAAAAATCTGAGTTTAAATCCCACACTGAGCCCAGTGTTCAGCACATAGTAGGGGCTTAATAAATGTTGTTGACTGGCTGACACATTCCATTCAGTTCTACAAATGTTTATTAAGTACAAGGAACTTTGCTATGTGCTATGTGTGTGGGACAAAAAGTAGTCCCTGCATACTAGATATGTGACCATGGACAAGTCACTTACATCTCAAAACCCCAACAACTCTAAGACTATATTACCAAGCAATTGTCTGTCAGCATCATTAAAGGAAGTTTCCACACTGAGTTATCCACACTGATTAAATCTTTGAAATCACAAAGCCTGTTCTAAAAACAAACATTATTACCTGGCCCTGCTTTCTTAAACCCAGCCTTCTCTAAATGTGTAAATATAGCTTAAAATATTTTGAAAAACATTATGGAGAAATCCAAACAAATTCATCTGACCTGCAAGAAAAATTGATCAAAGCTCCTGCCCTCCTGACAATGAAACAGTGGCATCACCTTCATATAAACTATGGGTCTCACTCAAATAAAATGTGTGTGAAGGTTCATTATAAGCTATAAAGCCCTGTACAGATATAGGCTTTTATCACTGTTATTATTCTTGTAATTCCTTCTGCAAAGATTTCTAAACTTTTCCTCCTTTGGGATGAAGGGAAAGTAGGAAAGGTGAGCTGGTAATTATTAATATAAATTATGAAAGTACTTCTGAACTCCCTTACAAAAACTATCCACATTGAAGTCAAAGCTGAATCATGTCTGAGTTTCTTCAGCCTCTTATTAAAATAAGACATTGACACCTTTGGTAAGAATTGAAGTGGGCAAGATAGGCAGTGGCATAAAATGAAATCATGGGCCCCCAGAAACTATTTTATAAATATCCCCCCATCCTTGCATACACACAAAAGCAATCAATCACTCAATTAAAATATGTATTAAGCACTTACAATTACCAAGTACTATGCTAAATTCTTTGAATAAAATATTTTAAAATGCAAAAACAGTTCCTGCCCTCAAGGAGTTTACATTCTAATACAAGTGACAAGAAGCAAATTAATAAGTTCATGTCAGCTCTAGTGGTTGGGGAAAGGGGGTACCTGTATAGAACATAAGTCGTCTCTTTAAGGAAGTCAGGAATTCTAAGAGGCAGAGGTGAGAAGTGAGAACATTCCAGGAATGCAAAGGCACTGAAACAGTAGTTAAGAGTTTTGTGTGCAAGGAACAGTAAATCTGCCAGTATGGCTGGATTTTAGAATGTGTGGAGAGGAATAGTATATAAGCAGACTAGAAATGTAGGTTGAGGGTAAATGAGACAGAGAGAGAGAGAGAGTGAGTGAGAGAGAGAGAGAGAGAGAGACAGACAGAAAGACAGAGAGAGAGAGAGAGACAGAGACACAGAAACAGAGACAGGCAGAGAGACAGAGACAGAGACACAGAGACAGAGAGACAGAGACAGAGAGGGCTCAAAAGGCAATACTTGACCCTTCCTGTATATAATTAGGATCAGAGATTTAGAGCTAGAAGGAGTCTCATAGACCAATTAGTCCTATGCCTTCATCAGATATTATAAAGAAACCGAGGCTAAAAGTAGTTAAATGATTTACCTTAGGTCATCTAGGTAGTAAGTGAAAGGGGGGGATTTGAACCCAAGTCTTCTGTTCTGAATCCTGAGTTCTCTCTACTATACCATATTATACCCAAAAGCACTGACACTCTGGCATAAAATACTTGAAAAGGAAGGCTACCATGATATTGGTGGACCCCTGGTAGATGATTTGCAGAAATGTCATGGGCAAGAGTTGCTAAAGATGAAAGGGCTGGATAGGGCAAAATCTGCCATGGAGCTTAAAATTTAAGTCTGTTAAGGGCAGGAATTGTCTATTTTCCCTTTAAGCATAGTACCTGGCACTAAATAAGTGCTTAATAGATGATTGTCGATAGATTGATTGCCATTGTAAGAACAGGTTCTAAAACACAAATTTGGAACTTAGTCAAAACAAAAGACATCAAGGGAATAATTTAAACTGCCCAAGAAAAGCACCACAGTCTACCTTGTAAACCTGTGTTTGGAGACATTTTAAAATGATTATTGACCTAACAGGCTGTAACATATCCAAACGGTTTTAAATCCTAAGTCCATAGACCATAATAACTTATTGGCATCCTGGATACAGCTGTAAAGTGTCTTTTAGATGCTGTTTTGCATAAGTGTTTGGCCTTCTGAGAAAAATGTTAAATATAAAATATACTTTGTTCCAGAAAGTTCATTATCATGATTCTGAAACTTGTAAAAAAAAAAGTGCCTATTAATATTTGGCCTTGGGGTGGAATAACATACTCAGAGAGTCAGAGTGATATTCTGGAAAGAGTATTGGATTTTGGAATCCATAAGATCTCCATTTTAAACTCACCTCTGCCTTCTTGACTGTGTTAACTAGAGGAAAGTTACTTAACCCTTCTGAGTCTCAGGGTCTTATACTGGCAAAACAGAAATAATAATATCACTTACCTCACAAGGCAGTTAGGGGGATCAAAAGAATTAATGTATGTAAAGTGCTTTGTACATAAGCCCCTTGTGAATAGAGGTTGTTTCTTTCTTTGTCTTTCTGTGGCCAGCATTTAGCATAGTATCTGGCAGGCATTTAATAAATTGTTGCTGATTTATTGGCAAACCTTAAAGTGCATGGAAATATTTAATTCTCTAAAACATTATAGTTTTTCAATCCATTTGAATCTTTAACAATAGTTAAAAATAAAAACTTTGACAAATAGATCTAATTTTATCCTTTGTACATCATAAGGAGTGTCTATGTTTATAATGATCATATATTATTCTTTTATATTTTTCAAAATTCCACAGAACTTTTTGAGCAATATTTAATATCACATGTTTTAAACCTATCTTCAACCTAAAATGGTGTACTTACAAAGTTATTTGGGGAAAGTGCTGCTTTGGGAATTAACATTGTAAATGTTCTCTCTATACTCTCCCATAATCCAACAAAAGCCTGGAGTCATTAATATTGTTGCAAAAAAGAAATCCACTAAGACAGTGTGGAAATTAACATATATTACTGTGACTTTGATGATAATATGCTTATCCATGCTAGTACAGAAAAACATCGTTTAAAAGGCAAAAAAATGCCTCCCAATCTAGCATCTACCTTATTTCTAAAACTCCCCTGATTATCTCACAAAGGAACAGATCCTCACTGATCATTTATATTTTTTAGAAAATCTAACAATTCCATTAAAATATTGCAAAAGAAATGGAAGCATTTTCCATCAGTCATAAATAGATGATTATAGAAAGATAAACTAGAAAATGCAAAATTGCCATGAATACAATGACACTTGAAAATGTAAGAGTTCCTTCTTAAGCAAAATACTAGAACTAATGTAAGATGACTGTTACTATAACTTAACAGCACCATTAAAGGTTTGTTGACTAAGAAAAATATTTCCTATATTTACTTAACTAAGGCAAATTTCAAGTACATTTAGGAAGAAGTTAGAGTCTTTCTGAAGTTTTGCAGGTACTACTACAGAAATAGGAATATTTAAAAATGCTTGGATAAGTTTTAAAAGCAATAATTAAGAGATTTTTGGTCACATGAAAGCATATTTCTATGTAGTAAGATTTTCAGAGAGAGGAATCAGACTAAAGCATTAGCGTGAAAGACAAACCTTTTCCTACTTCTAGCCCGTTGAAGCCACATCAAAGGGATTATAGGACAATCAGGCTTAAGTCATAGCACTAGAATTCAAAGTTTCCTTTCATACTCTGTGGACCCATGTTGAATCTTGAGCTGTGTCTTGTCTCAACTCTTTTAGAGGTACTAAATAAAAGTGTTTCTTGTGTCAATTCCTTTCATGTTTAATTCAGATATGGAAAGAATGTACATGCTCCCATTTAAAAATCTAAGGATGAAAACAAGTATCAGTTTGTAGCTTGTCTTCATGTAGAACAATTAGAAAGATTATAGTTGCTCATAGTCAAGATTATATGCAATTTTGTAGAAAATCCGAGGGTATCTAAAAATATAATAAAATTGGCATAAGAATTTTTTCCCAAAATTTTTATTCTTATTCTCTTCTCTCTCCTATTCATTGTTTTACATCTTCCAACCTCCACTATACACACTATGTCCACATATATATCAAATGAAAAGACATAAGCAGTCATAAATATCATATTTGGTATTTCTTGGATAAGTATTTGTTATGTTCAATAACTACTTAGTATCTTTTTTTTCTTTTTCAATATAATTTTATGTAGATTATTTAAAGGCAAGATATGCACAATTAAATAAATGAAATAAAAGTAGGGAAAGTTAAATTCTAGGAAAGTAAATTTTGTCAACAATATGCCAAAAATGGGGAAGAGGGCTGGCCCCTACAAAATCATACTGCAGTCATTAATAGAAAATAGGAGTGGCCATTTATGTGAAGTTATCTTAATTCCTGGTTCTTGACAAACACACATATCCAGATATGAATTTTTACAAGTTTATGATTTGTCTTATTTTTATTCTAAATTTTAAATATTGAAACAGTATAATTTTGAGAATTAAACAATAGACTTAAGAAAAAGAACAATGAATGAATGGAGCAGAAATTCTGAATTTATTTTATAAAGTTACTACTGTTATAGAAAAAGTTACTTAAGAAATAGACATTTAAAAATTGACTCATAAAAGACCCAGGGGTCTAACTTTACAAAATTTCCTTAAGAGGAAAATAAATGACCTTAAATCATTATAATGCATAAAGGCCATTTGATGTGATTTCTGTAGGCCTACATTTGTAGGCAAGCTGTGCGCATTGTCACCCCGATGGCTGACCAAAGAAAAGTCATCTCAAGTCTCTTAGCTTCCATTTACTCATGCATGTAATGAGAGGGATAGACTAGATATTCTCCAAGGTCCCTTTCAGTTCTAGAGGCTCTGATCCTACTTGTCAATGGTACCAGCATCTTATAAAAATGTCACACACACATACACACACACACAAACCCCAAAGCAATAGCATTAAAATGTTGATAGTGCATTTTAAATATTCTTAGCCACCAGGCATTCAGCCTTTGTAATGTTACTTATAATCATTCTACCTATCCTACTTCACTGATGGATGTGAATACAAAATAAAGAGTTCTGCCAAAGGGAATTTTTTTGTAGAATTATATTTTAGGAAGAAAACAATATATTTTAACTGAATTGACCCATTTTTTTTGAAATTTAAATGTTATCAGAGAAATGTCTGACCAGAAAAAAAAATGAATGGACTGGTCTTGTTGTGAGAGGGACAAGGTATTTGCTCCATTGTCATCCACACAATTTCAGGAGAATATGGGGAAGCCTTTACCCTCAGCATGTTGGATGGACCCTCCAGTGTTGAATTTATGGAAGGACACAAACAGTACTCAATCAAGAGAAGCAGACATGAGTGGGTTGTGATCTGTATTGTTAAAATAAAGACCCATATCAGTGAGATAAAACCAATTGGGGAACAAGATATAGATAAAGTTAAGGACCTAAATAAATAGTAGTCAATGACCTGTGTTTTGAAGGCTGCTCATCTTTAAAGATATCCTAACTAGAGTTTACATGTACACATTCCAGATTCAAAAATTGTCTGAGAAGCATTTCTATAAATGCTCTGATGAATATGTATATTTTGAAAATATGAGACATTTTATAATTTTTAGTTTCTAATTCAGGAATTATAATCAACAAGTGAAAACTGAATTGTGTGTTATGAGGATTCACTCATAAAAAGTAAAATAGAAGTTTGCTAAATAATAAGTAATACTATCAAAATATATGCTATCTCAGTAGTGCTGGTCAAAATTTCTTTTCTTAAAGGGAAATATCACTAACAACAACTGCAACAACAACAAAAAAAACCTTAAAATAATCGTGTTGAAAGAGAAATATGAGATAGAATCTACCAAACTCTTGTTTATAAACAATTCCAGGAATTCAAGGAAGCAATGTGAGATGTTGATGCTTTATCCAATGTTCATTGTGCTCGCTATCATATATATAAAACTATTTTTCATTCAACTGTATTTTCATGGACTAGTATTTGTATCTCATTCAAACCTTTTTTTTCCTATCAAAATTAAGGAACTTTCTTTTTTTAAAAGTTAATTCGAGTTGGAAAATATATGTCATGATTTTTGGTCCTCTTTTTTTTCCGGGCTCTTGGTATTCCATAAACTTGCAAAACTTTGGCTGAAGTAATAACATGAAGATCTGAGGCTTAAGAATGAATCAGCATCCTCTTGTCATAAAGCCATGGTGCAATGATCCCTGCAGAGCTCTAAGACTTGATTTAAAATGGAAATGCTCATCCCCTACTGAGCCAGCAAGATTAAACTTCTAAGATCTCACATATATCACCTCTGTGCAGAGAATACTATAGGAATAACTTCTCACTGTTCTTGATCTTTTAAATCCTTCAAATAATCTCTGAGTATTACAATATATGTATTATGTATGCATTCATGCATGCATATACAATGAAATAATAGAACAGAAGCTTGAACATATTTTGTGGAATTGCAACTTCTTGGGGGGGTGTTAAGAAATACACAAATAAAAAATAAGTTGTAAAAGACCCAAGGGTCTATTCTTACAAAATTTCCCTAGTAATTTTTAAAGACTATATGATATAGTTTTTGTGGACCGGTATTTTGAAGCCAACCTCTGCTAATTGCTACCCATGTGACCTAGGAAAAGTCTTCTGACCTCACTAGACCTTAGTTTACTCATGTGCATTATAAGAGGGTCAAACTAGATATTCTCTAACATCTCTTACAGGTCTAGAGGTTCTGATCTTAATTGCCAATGGCACCAGCATCATCTAGAAAATTGTCACAAATACATATGTATGTACGTAACATATATACATGATGCATGCACATATATGTCTTAGAATTTAAAAAGCTTAAAAGTTTCTCTACAAATAGTCCAGTTACAAATGGTTACTTCATGATTAAATTTTTAAATTAAATTCAGAGCTTTGGGGCATTTACAAATTTATTAATTTTGTATAAGATTGTTTATTTGTATATTAGTATACATTTTGTTTCCCTCCAGCAAAATGTAAATTTCACTTTAGTGGAATCCCAAATATCTGGCACATACCAGGTGATTAATAAATGTTTTTTTTAATTGGATAGAATTCATACATTCACCAAATATTTATTCAGAACCCATGGTGTACCATATACTGTGCTGAGAACTGGAAGAGATTAAATGAAGTTTAGAAAGGAGATTGTCTTTGTACTCATATAAGTAACACCATAGTTTGGAATAAGATGCAAGCACAAATAACTATAATACACAACGTTATGTGATAAGTGCATTAGAGATGTAGTAGAAAGCTAAAAAGGAAGTATAACCCTATTTAACAACAATATTTTAAAAACCAAAATGAAAATTCATCAATGTATTTTTTTTAGGTACCCTGTTGGGAATCATCTACTTTTTAGTTCTTTTTACCATCTAAATGCTCTCCTTCTTAATTTGCGTAGATGTTCTATGTACATTCTTGTTCCAGCCTCGCTATCTAAAATCTTTTCACACGATATCTATATTCCCAATGTACTTTATATCACCTCACCGATCAGTGAACAAGGATGCAATTGTAACTAGCACCATTTCATAAAATATCCCCCTCTGCTGGACATATTAAAGAATTAAAGAACTTTCTAACGTGGAAAACCCCCTTAATGCCAAGAGGGAGTCACCATTGATATTAGGTCTGTACCGAATAGCTTAGGAATCTGATTTTGAAGGAAAATTAAAATCTTAGGCATCTGTGTCTAGTTCTTTTTTCCAATTTTAGTATTCTTTTACTAATACACATTTTTAAATGAACACTTAAAATAGGTTAACTTATGTCCAGTTTTTTTAATTGATCATATTTCATAATTTGACTTTTGTGTGTGCATTACCAACATCATTTGTGTCCATGTGTGACAGTTATATGAACACAATATTTTCTCCTATATCTCCATCTGCTGGTTCAGAGAAAAAAAGTCAGACAAAACTGATGTTGATTTTTTCCATTTTTGTAACTTAACATTTTCCACAACAAATTTTGTTCTATGAATTTGAAATAGAAAATCCTTTTTTTCCAAAGACTTTAGATATTTTTTAAAAAATTATCATGACAAAGTTAAATGATTGCCCATTTATTCTGATTGAAAAGGAGGTTGGTCTCATATTCTCAGCAATGTTATCATAAGTCATATTTTCCAGGGTTGCAGGTTTTTTTTTTCTTGAAATGTTGTTTTCAGAAGTTTTTTTTAACTAATGAGACAGTCATCCTATAATTTTCAAAGTAGAGAAAAGTTCATCCCTCATCTCCAAAGTTTGCTCTTATCTGTTGCACTTAACTGAATTTAATTTGTTATAAGGCTGAATATGTCAAGATTTAGGACAATGTTTTCATAAGAATTCAAATCTTTAAAGGACAATTATGAATAACTAATGTAAAAAAGAAGCAAACCCGTGTTTCACTCTGAAAAGAAAAAAATTGACAAAAAAACAAATTGTCAGCAATGTGTAAAGGATACTATCCATATAACCAGGTGAGATAGATATTCCAAAAGGTTAAAAAAAAGTCACAAGAAGAACTAAAGAATAGAGTATTATGCTATAGGATACTATTAGATTAAACTGCTGAGTGTATGAGATACACATCTAAAATTTTTTACTATTATGCTCTGAAAATAAAATTCCATTTTGTGAGCAATTTAAAGGGGGGGGGGGTGAAGTCTATCATAGTAGTTCTATCTGCCTTGGAAGTAAAAATAAAATTCACAATATGTTTTCTTTTGTTTTGTTTCACTGACTCCAGGTAGTCAGTGAAATAACAGATAGCAAATGGATGCTTTTTTTTTTGATGGATAACTTTATTACCTCTGTTGTGAATGTTAAAGAGAAGAAAAGGAATGGAAGTGTTTCAGAGTTAAGCATATATGACTCTTACCTAAAAATAAATAAATAAAGCCTATGATCTCTTCATTTAGGTTTTTAACCATAC
>NW_020954562.1:18939161-18984452 GCF_900497805.2 Vombatus ursinus | reverse complement strand
CACTTCATCTCCCTTGGTCTCAGTTTTCTCATTTGTAAAATAAGGAGATTAGGTATGATGACTTTTATGGTCCTTGCTAGTTTTAAATCATATGACCCTGAAATTGTATACAATTAACACTATGAGAAGATTTGTCTTTTTTTTTTAAACACCATGGGAACATCCACTGCTTTACAAACTATATAATTTTCAAAATGAAAACAGAAATAAAAATTCCTTCAATTTCTAGAATCAAATGGAAAAGGAATTGTGTTAGTTAAAAGCATGAATCTTTATTAGTCCTACTGCTTCAACTGTATCATGAACAAAAATTAATTCATTCCAGATTGAGCCAACTAGGAAAAGAACCACACAGGAGTGAGAGGTTTTGATGAATTTTGGCAAGATTAAAAGGGTCAAAAGTCAATGTGATAAGCCTATCTAATTTTCTCAATATTACCTTGCATTCCATTCCAGTCATTGCCTTAGTAGTTGAGTTTGATAATAGGGCATATGGAGAGTCAACCTTAAGCCAAGAAGACCTGGGTTCAAGTTCTGCCTCTGACACATAGAAGTTATATCACCCTATGAAAATCAATTAAGTGTTCTAGGTAATACTCAAATAAATTGCAGAGATGTCCACCTGCATCAGCAGAGGGAGTTTTCTTATCTGCCAGTTGAACATTAAATGATGGGTATTCACATTTTCACAAGTAAAGAATGTAAGGCTCAGAAAGCTTAAACAATAATAATAACATATAATTATATAGCTTTTATGGTTTACATAGCATTTCATATATTTTACTGATTTAAAATTTATAACAATCCTGATTTTACTACAGCAACATAATCATCCCCATTTTATGGTTGAAGAAATAGAGCTATTATTATTAGATTTGGAGAAGTTAAATTACTTGTCTGAGGTAAAATAAAAGGGGAAGGCCTAGAATGTAGGCATTTTGATTCCAATTTTGTTCACACAAAGGGTTAAACCAATGTCAATTGTTTCTATTTCACACTTATGTTTTAATTCCTATAACAAAAGAGAAACTGGGGCAAAGAATGGCTAAGTGACTTGTCTAAAACCACACAGAAAGGCCTAGGTCTCATGAGTTTTTACATTAGATTTGACTAGCTACATTAGGATATAATACATTGTACTTCATCAAATATCTGATTAATTTCCTTATAACTTTGGAATCATAGAATCATTAGTCTGAATTGTAATATCTGAAAACTATAAAACATTTTGAGTTCATTTGCAACTTTTCTGAAAATTGCATGAATTGTTGATGCAGATTAATGACTCCACATTTGTTTTCATGTAAAGTAAAATGATTGGTACATAAAAAATGTTCATTTTCCCTTTCAAACAAGGTTTCCCAGGCATACATATGGTCTCAATTTGTATACTTAAATTTTGATGTCTAACAGTTGCTTATAGTTACATTCTGAATATCACTTCTTTCCTTGCAATCAGCTAATAATCTTACAATTTATTTTTTTCTAGGATTTTTGTTTTAATGTTTAAAAAATTGTTTTGGGTATGATTTAGATTTTTTTTTAACATGTAGGGCACTCTGAAACTCTCTATACAAACATTTATATATGTACATATACACATACATATATACATACAGGTCAAAATTAAAAACACTGTATCTCTCTACTGTAGATTTGCTTTTGTGTCTCAGTAAGAAACATGGTTATTTAGGAAAGTTTCCCACATCAGTTGTTATTGAATTAAACCTACCCTGATCAGACTTCTCAAATCAAGTGAAAGATTTCAAACATATTCCTTTCCATATTATAAAGTTCTTAAAGTGTCTTTGTATTTAAGATCTAGGTCTTCACTAAATCCATCTTAAAGTTCTTTTCTTGTTATATATTACTTTTCAAACCTTGTTTCCCACTCATATTTAATCGGATAAATGCTTTCTAGTATCTGATAGAGCAGACTCACCACATATCTTTTTTGGAGTGGAGGGGTTGGTGGGGGAAGAAAGCATCTTGCAACTTAATGAAAAGATTTTTAAAATTAAGAGAAAGCTTTGAAACAAGTCATTGAGAGTTCGAGAAAAATACTACCTTAAAATTACAGCAACCCCATCTTTATAGCTGTACTGCCTTCTCACCCACCCACCACCCACTCCAGACACTGGCAAGTATTCTTATACTGTCTATGACCTAAACTACAAATCACTTTAAGGACATAAGTCTTCCTCCCATTATTGTCTCCTGAAGACCTCCTTCCTCATTTTTTCCCCACAACCACTGATATTTCAGGCATCTGTTGTGATCATAGTCCCGTCCCTGTTTTATCAATCAAATGACAACGTTCCATCCCTCGCCACCCCCCCCCGCTTTGAAATGAGCTGATGACTCTCAAGTCTATTAAATCAACCTAAATTATTGATTGTAAACTCAAGATTGATGGAAATGGAATTTCATTCACTTCTTCCCAAAGATGTTGGTGAAATGTGGATACGTTTCAACTCTTGCCCCACCCCCCGTGAAAATGTTCACCTAGTTCTTAGATACTAGACACGGGTGTGTGTGTGTGTGTGTGTGTGTGTGTGTGTGTGTGTGTAGTGGGGGAAGAGTTAGGGCATGGACATTGGCAAATCACTTGCATCATTTAATATGGTATAATGGCGTAAAAATCAAGACTTAGGGGAAAACGGACCAATCCACCCAGCAGGAAATTATGGAAGCCAACGGGAGAGCCAGTCTCTTGGTAGCGGTATCCCGGGCCAAGCTCCGGGTTGCGGTCTTGGTGAGATGGGGGGAGGGAAAGATGGGGAGTGGAGATTTGCAGCTAGAGAGGCGGATTGCTCCAATGCAGTTTAAAAATCGGTTGCTTTGTCTTTCCATTATTTTAATGGCAGCCAACCATGAACTCCCCCGCGGGTCGAAGATTGTTGGGAGATGGGAGGGGAAATGAGGGTGGCAGGGGGCTAATATAGATTGTAGAAAAGAATAAAATGGCTGATAGGCAGCGGTTCCTTCTCAAACTCAACCGGATCCAATTGTTTTCAGATCTCTTTCCATTTCGTTTCCTTTGCTGAAGCCCTGTGATGCAACCCAAAGCTAGCTGAGAACAGAGCAGGCAGAGTCAGCTAGCAAAGAGCTGCCGAGTGGACAAAAGAATCTCTTTTAGAAGAGCCTGGAAGCACAATTGCCTTACGAGGACCAGACACCTCTAAAGAGATCAGTTTCCAACCCTAATAGCACGCACACATCACAAAGTCTGAGGTAGGAACCAAGTCTAGCTTCCCTAACGGAGGAGAAAACCTGCCTGGTAGACAGCTCACCCGTGGCCCCTACAAAAGGTGTTATGTAACGCACCCAGAGCCCAGCGCATCCGGAACCATTTTTAAAAATGTGTCCCATTGAAAAGGAAATAGTGAATGTTCCGTTGAGCCATAGCTGACTGTGCAGGAGTTGAGCCGGGAACCAGAGCCAGAGAGGAAACCGCTACTAGACTGGCTATGAGCAATTCCTGGATCTGTCCAGCATCCCATGAGTCTGCTTACCCTCGGAGAACAGTTTGTCCACGTGAGGCAAAGACACTTGCAAGGACAGGGTGGAATAAGGGAGAAAGGGGTGAAGGGAAGAGACCCCAGTATAAAGGCCTGAGATTGAAAGTGGGAACCTAGAGGCCCTAGGAAAAAGCAGGCAGGCCCAGGCCACCTCAACCTTGCCCACGCCCCCAAACCCCTAGTGCGCACGCATGCTCTCCAGTTCCCTTTACTCTTCAGCCAGCGGGGCCCCCTACTCCTGTCATCCCACCACACAGGCGCACCCACCACCACCACCCACTTCCTCCTGGCACCCAGCTAGTTTCTTTCTTGTTCATTTGAATAACATGAATATTCATTACTCACAAGCATTGGTGACTGCAAAGCTGTTGGCTACCTCCAGATTGTCGATGTGGGGCGTCAGCCTAAACTCTGAAGTGGAAAACTGAACCATCCCTACCCGAAATGCACTGTATTCCTGATCGGCGCCCCTTGGAAATAACCCCCCTGCAAAGAACAAACACAGGAAACAAGAGAGCATTGTCAGTTCCAGGAAGAGAGAAGAGTAGACCCCCTCCGATGGAGCTGTTCATCCACTAACTGGGAGAATAAAGACATCATTCCTCGGTGGGAGTGGGGACTCAGACAACCCAACTATGGAAAAAGGGGTCATGCAATTTATGAGAATCAGAGGCGATAAGGTAGCTACCCAAAGACATTCTCCTTTTCCTTTCACCAGAAACGTTACCATACAGACCCTGAAAAACCCGAGCACACGTAAGAACATTGTGCAATTGGAGGGTGAGCATCTTCCTCTGTTGTATCACGGGCATAGCCTTTTCCCATAGCCACATTCTAGTTACTATATGCATGTTCTAGACATTTAAAATCTGGAATGTGGTGAAGGTATGACATAACTCTACATGACACAAATTATCTATCCAGAACCAAGATTAGCATCGAATAAAGGACAATTGAAAAACATATCTTAAGGTTTACCTACCTATCTGTATGCTGTTAGAAGAAACACCGAAAATCAGTCCCCAAAAAACAGGAGAAAGGAAGACAGAAATATGCATAATCTTTTGCATTTCCAAGAAAAGTAGAGCATCCACAAAATATTCTTTTGTTGTTGTTCTTTTTCTCCTCTTTCTTTGGCCTTTTCCGTCAGTAAATTAGATCCTCTGCATTTTGAGAGACCAATTTAGCACCAAGCCCCTAAAAACCTCGAAGTGGAGGCAGGGGAGCCCCTTGTCACAGCTACTGCTGGTGGCTGCTGCTAGCCTAATCGTTGTCCAGCTCCAGAAGTCAGAAGAAATGGTTGAATGCAGTTTTCAGTGGTGCTGCTGCTGTGGTCCGGGTGTCTCGGTACATTCAGCACACTCACATGCACTCACACACACTCACCCTCTCTCGTTCGCTCTCGTTCTCTTCTCCCTCTTTCCACACACGCACACATACAGACAAGTCACAGAGAAGCAGGCAGTCCCAGGCGCGCGTGCGCGACTCTCCAAAGCCACCGAGAGCGCGCCTCTCCCCACACCCCTCCTTTTGCTCACCCCACGCAGCTCCTAAAGCAGGGCTTCACCGCACTTGTCCAAGAGCTCTGCCTCCACAGTGGCGGCCGCCCTCTCACTAGCAAAGCAGCTGCCACTGAAGGCACACTAAGTCCCCAAGAAGGTTCAGAACCGAGGACAGCGCCAAAAGCATAGCAAATAAGCGTCTACAGGATCTGCAATAAAGCTTAAAAAAGAGAGAAAGAAGAGAAGAAAGGGGGAGGGGGGAACGCTATCCCAAAAGCTGCGAGTACCAGTTCGAAAGCAAGGGTTCCAGCGGTTTGAAACCTCGCCTTGCAGTTTGCAGTATTTAGTCTATCCTCCTTCTACCTTTGCTGCGTTAAATCTATTTGTGCATATTCCAGTCTATGTCCAAACAAATGGATAGATTAAAGTCCAACACAACAAATTTTGGGGGGAAAAAAAAAACTGATTTGTCGTTGTTGTTCTTAGCTGTCCCCTTCTTCAGACGTCAGACTCAGAATCAGCAACCAAATCCACAATTTAAAAATTCCCCCGGTGTAAATTCTAATATACTCTCTATGCTGGCAAGAGTCCTAGACAAACAGAAAGTCCTTTCTTCAAAGTCTGATCCGCACTGGAAAGAAAAAGCCAGACGGACTACTTCTCTCGAACACTTTATATACGAGATAACTGCAGGTCTTTTCTTTCTTTAAAGCATATCCCTTATAGGATGAGATGCGGACTACCCCAACCACATCGCATATTGGCTTCTGTCTTGCAACTCTCACTGCAGGATTCCTCCTGGTGACCTGTAAGTGTGGACCAGAGAGAAGCCTATCTTCCTTCCTAGAAGTACCTTACTCCCCAGAATGAAAGGGGGAGGGTTGACGAAACAGTGCATTAGAGGAAGAGCATGTAAGAAAGTGAAGAGAACCTTAGCTAGAAAGCCAGGAGATAAGTCGAACTTCCCCAGGACTCTCATTACGTGGGTAGTGAAGAACTCGTGACGGTGAGCTGATATGGGATATCCCCTCTGATCTTGCCCGGTAGTTTGGAGAATGGCTGTCAGGGAAAATCAAAAAGTCGAAGTTGCAATTCTGCAACTAAAATGACAATGTTTCAGGTGAAAAACAAAAGCCTTTTTTCTTCCCACTGGGTGAAGGTAAGGATCTTTGGACTTTCATCAAGAAATGCCTACACTTGCTTCCTGGACAGTTAAACCAGGAATTTTTTTAGCCTAACCCTCCTTCAAAAGTCAGCCAACCCTGGGGACTTGCTAGTCCTTTTCTTAATCAAATTTACAAGACAAAATATGGGCCTTTATAATAAGAAGAAAGGCAAAATCCTAAAAATACTGCTAACTTATTTTGCTAGGCCTCCTTTTTGTGTTTTTGCCATGGTCATTACTGTCTTTTCTTTTCTTTCTTTCTTGCTTTATTTTAAGACTCTTCAGCTTCTTTCAATAGCTTGTTGAAAAACATTTTTCAATTTCTCTCTGTAAAATATGTACACTAGATGACCCCTCCAATTCCAGCAATCTGTCATTCTATCATGTGAGCATTCCATATAAAATAGCTTTTACATATTAAAATTTCCTAGGGCATATGTGTGTCATAATTAATTAAATGCTTTTCTTTAAAAAGAAAATCGTAATTGTCTGAGAAATAGAAATTTTTTCATTAAAAATGAATTAATGAATAAATTCAAAAGGAACCAGAAAAAAAGAAAAGTGCTTGGAGAAATGTAACATAATCATCCAAATAAAAATAAACATATAATTTTAACATACATTAAGTATGTCCCTCAACTACTAAATTATTGAATTTTCAGTAACCTTTTAAAATTATTTAAGTATGCAACTTTTTTTATCTAATGATTTCCATTATACTAACATCATTATCCTAAGTTGTTATAGAAACCTCTGAAATTCCTTCTTAATCTTTTAAATAGAATATATTTGATCTCAAGTCAGCTATGGAGTATTGTTAATTCAAGTGTAATAAGCTAATTTTTACTGAAGCAAATGAGATATGTAAATATAGGAATAACCAGGACATGCATCTTAAGAATTTAAGGCACTTTTTCAAATACTGAAAAATGCCACAATTTCATAACAACAGATTATCAGATTTTTTAGTATTAAAATTTAAAACCTTAATACAAATCTCAGAAAATCAAAACATTTAGGTCAAGTATATTTCATATCACCTATAAAAATACCAAGAGTAGTTCAGGGAAGAGTTCCTTACTTTGCGCCCTCTGCTGTTGATTTGCAGATATTGTCTGAGTTGTTAGCCAGTCCCCTGAAGCTGTGCAGTTAACAGTGATGATAGAGATGCAAGAAACCAGTCTATGCATATCACCTTTATTATTCAGTGACTTAAAAAAGAAAATCTTCAGAAATGAATGTGTTTCTAAATAGGAAGTATTGTAATTAGCAATGACATAAAATTTAGATTTATATAGTATAATTTAATCCTATTTTGAAATATAGAAAATATGTTTTTCTTATTTACCTTAAAATACCAGCACTAAAAATAGGTCCTTATTTTCTTGATCTGAATTTCACCAGTATGTGTGCAAATATCATCTGAGGCATGATAATTACTAGAATTCATTGACTCATCAATTGAGGGAACTACCTTCAACTTGATCATCCACCTCCTCTAGGTGAAATGATCTCCCTCTAACATCTTTCACAGGCCTTTTCATGAATTCTCCTTTGAATTTATCTCAGTCTCCATTGTGCATATGTGTGTGTGTGTGTACATGTACATATATATACACACATATATATACAACTATATGTGCATTTATTTGTATATATAAGAAATATATATACACATATACATTTATGTGTATGTGTCTTCCAATTAACCATAGATTTTTAGCTTCTTGAATGCAGGCTTTATGAATTATTTATCATTGTATCTTAATTAACCACTTAATTCTACTTACATTGCAGACATTTTATAGATGTTTCATGAAATGCATTGAATAATAATCTAAGGATTGGAAGGGATCATCTGGTCCAATCCCCACACAATGAAGAAATTCCTTCTTTTATGCCCTGTGTAGTGGGAAAAGAATGATGTCTTTTGAAGTCATAGAACCTGACTTCCTATCTTACTTTTACTACCTACTACCTGGTATGATACAGGCAAGTTACTGTCCCTTGGCCTCAGTTTCCTCAAGTGTAAAATGAGGCAGTTTGACTAGATTACCACAAGGAGGCATTCCAACACTGTCTGTGATCCTCTTAGAGTCTCACCTTCCTTGTCCATAAAATGAGGGGAAGATATTTCTATTTCACTAAGTTAAGAATAATATAGTGTGATACATGAGCTATAGTGTGTGAGAGCTATAGTTCTTGACAGATATGGTTTATATAAGATCTCTTCATGAACATTTCAAGAGATAGGAAGTTCACCACCACTTCATGAGGTAGCTTACTCCATTTTTAACAGCTTTTATATTGGGCTAAAATCTGCCTTCCTGTAATTTTCACCCACCTGGCCTGGTTCTACTTCTGGGAATGAACAAAACACATTTCATTCCTTTTTTTTTATGACACACTTTCAAATATACAAAATAAAGGCTTTATTTCCCCCCTTTTGTGCAAGCTAAATATTCTAATTTTCTTCAATGGGTCCCTATATGACATTTTCCAGATCATTTTATCCTTTTCTTTTATCATTATATTGGTATATGAAAGAAATGTCTGGCCAATATATCAATTATTCATTCAAGAATTCCTTGGTGGATAGAGGCCAGATCTCAGAGTTAAGAAGACTTAGGTTTGAGGCCCATCTAACACAAACAGTAGGTATGTGAACATTAGCAAATCACTTAAACTCTTGGTGCTCCAGGTAACTCTTAAAGACTCTAAATTACAAAAAAAAACATGCTAATCTTCATCAATGAAAGGAGTTTCCACTAATGAAAGTCACAGGATTGAATTTTACAACTTTCTGTCAAATACTTTGCTAACCCATATATATGCACATACATATGTTAGCAAAATATTTGAGATGTACACACATACACACTCAAATACACACACACACACATATATGTGCTATATGAGAAAAAACATATGCATTCCAGCAAAGTAGTTAATACATACATACATATGTATATATATACACACACACATACATATAGTGTATAATGGATATGCAAAGTATTTGACAGTCTTTGATATGCTTGTTGGCAAGATGCAGAAATATCAGAGGGACCATATCATATCATAATTTGCTAATATTCTAAGTCACACCTAACTCAGGCCAATCCAGTGATTCATGATCTGTAATAGAATGCAATAAGATACTCAGAAGTCATAAAATATAATTTAAAAAAGTTCATTTGTGCTATTTTAAAAAAGATACAATTCCTAATTAAGTTCAGATAAAATGTTATTTTCCCTTTACCTCCAGGTTCAACACCTAATTCTTGATGGGCAGTGGAAATCCCATTAAAACTTCCCAAAGTACTAATTAACCATAGACTGGGCCTGCTAAGCCTCAGGTAGGAAGGAAACCAAAGCAAGCATTCAAGCCCTAGTTCTTGGCCAACCAAAATCCCAAAGACTAATTCTCCATACCCTTAAAGTGAAGTCAACCTAGACTACATAAAACAAGGTAGATGCTGTACCTACCACATCTGGATTAATATCAAAATAATATTAATTAATGATTATGCCTAGTAGAGGTTAATGTCAGGCTCAATATTTTCACCAATGACTATATGAATATATAGATGGCATGTTTGTTGAATTTCCTGAACAGACAAATGCTGGGAGACCTAGATCACTGAAATAATAGTGAAGTTATAATAAAGGTAAAAGAGAATTTTAAAATATTTCCTACATGATAGAAATATTAATGTTTCTTCTGATAACTCTTTATCCCTTATGTCAAAAGGTACAAAAGTCATTATGCTTAGGGGGTGTAATGGCATCTTTTGCACGTGGTACAAACTAAGATATGATTGCTATAAATTAATTTTTACTGGACTATTGAAGAGTAGACTAGCTATGGTAATTTGAAAATCAGTTTTCCCACACAGAAAATTGAAAAATGCAATTCATGGGATAAACCAATCCAGAATTTTTATTGTTTTGAGAAAAAAATACTCAATTTTAAGATAAAATTTTATAGTTTAAACTTAACTTAATAATTTAACATTATATATGTATATATTCAACTAACTCATTGAAAAACATAGGGAAAAAAACTGGTACAAGAATGCACTGTTAGTGGAGAAATGGATTGGTTTAGCCATTCGAGAAAGCAATTTAGAACTATGCTCAGAAAGTTAAAAAAAAAACTGCATAGAGCCAGAACCAAGATGGTGGAGAAAAGGCAGTAACTCACCTGAGCTCTCCCCAAAACTCCTCCAAACACCTTTAAATAATGCCATAAAAATTCAAGAAGAGGCAGAACCCACAAAAGCATGGGATAAAACAATATTACAGTCAAAGCCAACTTAGAAGGTCAGCAGTAAAGGTCTGTAGTACCTTGGTGAGAGTGCAGCTCAGACCAGGCCCCAATAAACCCAATAAGCAGGTCTTGGGAGGCACTGAATCAGCAATGGCAGTGGCTGCTTCCAGAGCTCTCAGTCAACAAATGGTAAGGGGATTGAATAATTGGTCAGAAGGAGATTAAAGGTTTGTCTTAGCTGGAACTCAGGCAGGACTCTGTTGCTTTGCCCATAGTGTGATCTGGGTCCTACTTCTGTGTGGCAATCCCATGGTGAACAGGAGCAATAGCACACCACGGCTTGCAGCCATGGTGACATAAAGATATTTGTCACAAATTCAGGGCAGAAAAGAGTACTTGTCGTCACTTAAAGACCAGACCACAGGCAAGGATAGTAGTACACACACCTCTCCTTAGATCACACCACCTTGGAAAAATTGAAAACTTACAGATCCCTAGAAGTATCTCTGAAAACAGCTGCACAAAACCCCTGAAGCTTGGGACAGTGTGCTCTCCTCCCTAGAAGCAGAGCCCCGTTTTAACAAAGAGTTAAAAGTCAAGAAATAGACTGAAAAATTAGCAAACAATAGAAAAGAATTCTGACAACAGAAAGTAACTATGGGGGCAGCTAGGTAGCACAGTGAATAGAGTTCTGGCCATGGAGTCAAGAGGACCTGAGTTCAAATCCAGCCTCAGACACTTAACACTTACTAGCTGTGTGACCCAGGGGAAATCACTTAACCCCAATTGCCTCACCAAAAAAGAAAAAAAAATAACTATGATGACAAGGAAGTTCAAAATATACACTCAGAAGAAGATAACAAAGTCAAAGCTCCCAATGAAAAAATATTAATTGGTCTCAGGCCATGGAAGAACTTAAAAAGGACTTTGAAAATCAAGTAAGAGAGGTAGAAGAAAAATTGGGAGAAAAAATGAGAGTGATGCAAGAAAATAATGAAAAATAAGTCAACAGCTTGCTAAAGGAGACACAAAAAATACTGAAGAAAATAACATCTTAAAAAACAGACTAGGCCAAGTGGTAAAAGAGGCACAAAAAGCCAGTGAGAAGAATAATGTCCTGAAAAGCGTTACTGGTCAAATTGAAAAGGAGACATAAAAATGCACTGAAGGAAAAAAAAATAATACTCCTTAAAAAGTAGAATTGGCCAAATGGAAAAGGAGGTACAAAAACTCATTGAAGAAAATAATACCTTAAAAGTTAGAATTTAGCACATGGAAGCTAATGACTTTATGAGAAATCAAGAAACAACAAAACAAAAACAAAAACAAAAGAAGGAAAAAATAGAAGATGTCAAATGTTTCATTGGATAAACAACTGGCTTGAACAACAGATACAGGAGAGATAATTTAATAATTATTGGACTACCTGAAAACCATGATCAAAAAAGGAGCCTAGATATCAGTTTTCAAGAAATTATGAAGGAAAATTGCCCTGATATTCTAGAACCAGAGGGTAAAACAAAAATTGAAAAAATCCACTGAATACTTCCTAAAAGATATCCCAAAATGAAAACTCCCAGGAATATTATAGACAAATTCCAGAGCCCCTGGATCAAGGAGAAAATTGTCCAAGCAAAGGAGGTAGGATTACAACCAAAAATCACCTACCCAGCAAAACATAATATAACCCTTCAGGAGAAAATGGATAAATGAAATAGAGGACTTTAAAACATTCCTCATGAAAAGACTAGAGTTAGAATATTTTTTATCTGAAAATTGATCATATCTTTTAGTCATTTATTAATTGGGGAATGGCTTTCACTTTTGTAAATTTGACTCAGTTCTCTATTTGTTTGTGAAGTGAGGACTTTATCAGAGAAACTTGATTCAAATTTTTTTTCACAGTTACTTTTGCTAATTGTGTTTCCCTCCACCCTATTCACCCCAGGAAAAATTCTGGAATAGCTGAGCTAGCAGAAAAACAGGGAGGAGTATTCTATTAGTCTAGGAGGTTTGGGTATCAGCAGGAAAGGTCCCACTTATCTGGGGGAAGGGGAGCTCAGTCCAGGACTGGAGGCATCCTGGCAATCTAGTGTCAAGCCCCACCTTAACAAACCAGGGAGAAATCCTGAGCCCCAGAGTGATGGAACAGGCAAGTGTTAACACCTGGACCCCCATATATCTTGGCACAGCCAGGGGAACCAGCTGATTCCAAATCAGAGAACCACCATGTGGGCCAGCGGGCAGACTTCTCCCAGCAGCTGAACTCCCTGTGCTTCAGCCCAGCTCCAGGTGGGCAGGCATCTTCCAGCAACTTAACCCCAACCTGCTTCAGCACAGCTCCAGCTGAAAAGGCATCATCCAATGGCCAGAACTTCACATTTCAGTGCAGCCTTGGGTGAGTAGGTGTCCTCCAGTGGCCACACTCCACCCCCACCCTGTGAGCTTCAGTGTAGTCCAGGGAATATGTAGGGGGGAAAAAACCATATGTCCTCAGCATATGCCAGCGATAACCCTGAGTACCCCAGTTCAGCACCAGGTAAGCTGCCAGATCTCTACAGCGTCCAGCTGGCAGCACCTGAGGCCCCAGATCACACAACCAGAGACCAGGCCTCTGGACCTCCAGCACAAGAAGCTTGTGACAGTACCCTTTGCGCTGCAGCAGAAGAGTTTGAATTTAAAAGCCAAGAATTAAGCAAACATCATGAGCAAAAAAGCAGAAATGGGCCCTGACCTTATTTTTTTTTCCTATGGGGATGAGGAAGATCAAAACACAAATTCAGAAGAGGATAACATTGTCAATATATCTATATCCAAAACTTCAAAGGGTAATATGAATTGGTCTCAAACAACAACAACAACAAGAGATCAAAAAAGATTTTAAAATAAGAGAGATAGAAGAAAAATGGAAAATAAATGAAAGGTACAACAGCTGGGAAAAGGAGGTACAAAAATTAACCATAGAAAATAATTCCTTAAAAATACAATTGGCCAAATGGGGAAAAAAAGTTCAGAGAAGAAAACAACTCCTTAAAAAGTAGAATTGAGGGAAGCTAGGTAGCACAGGCGATAGAACACTGGCCCTGGAGTCAGGAGAATCTGAGTTCAAATCCAGCCTTAGATACTAGACACTTATTAGTTGTGTGACCCTGGGAAAGTCACCTAACCCTATTGCCTAGCTAAAAAAAAAAAAAAAAAAAAAAAAAGGAGCATTGACCAAATGGAAAAGGATGTACCAAAGGCAACTTAAGAAAACTCTTCATTGAAAATTAAAATTGGGAACTGGAAGCTAATGACACTATAAGACATCAAGAATCTGTCAAACAATATCAAAAAATGAAAAAAATAGGAGAAAATGTAAAATACATCATTGGAAAAAGAACTGACCTGTAAAATAGTTCCAGGAGAGATAATTTAAGAATTATTGGTCTACCTGAAAACCATGATCAAAAAAGAGCCTGGACAACATCTTTCAAAAAATGATCAAAGTAAATTGCCCTGAGGTCCCAAAATCACAGGATAAAATAGTCATCGAAAAAATTCACCAATCACCTCCTGAAAGAGATCCCAAAATGTAAATGCCAAGGAATATTGTAACCAAATTCCAGAATTATCAGGTCAAGGAGAAAATATTATAAGCAACAAGAAAGAAACAATTTAAATGTTGTGGAACCATAATCAGGATTATGCAGGACTTTGCAGCTTTTACATTAAAAGATTGTAGAGCTTGAAATATGATATTCTATAAGGCAAAGGAGCTTGGATTATAACCAAGGATCAACTATCCAGCAAAAATTGAGCATAATCTTTCAGTGGATAAGATGGACATTCAATGAAATAGGTGACTTCCAAATTTTCCTGATGAAAAATCCAAAGCTGAACAGAAAATTTAAACTTCAAATAAAAGACTCAAGAGAATCAAAAAAGGCAAACAGAAAAGAAAAAAAAAATAAAACATAGTATTCAATAATGTTAAACCATTTACATCCCTACATGGGAATATGATACTTGTAACTCTTGAGAACTTTATTATGAGTGTCTTTATTATGACATTTAGAAGGGATATAAGGAATATATTTAGTATGGATATAAGGTGAGTTTGATATGACAATGAAAAAATAATTAAGGGGTAAAAAAATATTGTACTGAGAGAAGAAGAAATTAGGAAGCACAACAGGGTAAATTACATCACAGGAAATGGCACAAAGACCTATTATAATAGAGGGAAAGAAGGGAGGGAGGCGAGTATTATATGAACCTTACTCTCACCAGATTTTGCTCAAGAGGGAATATTATTTACACTCAATTGGGCATAGAAATCTATCTTACCCTTTAGGAAACAGGAGGGGAAAAGGGGAAAGAAAAGGGAGGGGGTTACTAAAAAAGGGGGGCAGATTGAGGGAGGTAGTGGTCAGAAACAAAATATAGGTGATGAGGAAAAGAGAGAAAAGAGAGAGAAAAACATAAATGGGGGGTGAAGAGAAATAGGATAGCAAGAAAGACACAGTTAGTAATCATAACTGTGAATGTGAATGGGATGAACTCTCCCACAAAATGGAAGCAGATAACAGAGTGGAATAAAAACCATAATCCCACAATATATTGTTTACAAGAAACACATTTGAAGCAGAGTAAAGGTAAAAGACTGGAATAGAATATATTATGCTTCAGCTGAAGTTAAACAAAACAGGGGTAGCAATACTGATCTCAGACAAAAACAAAAGCAAAAATAGATCTAATTAAAAAGGAATGAGGAAGGAAACTACATCCTGCTAAAAAATACCATAGACAATGAAGTAATATCATTACTAAACATATGCACCAAGTAGTATAGCATCCAAATTCTTAGATGAGAAGTTAAAGGAGTTACAGGAAGAAATAGATAGCAAAACTAAACTACTGTGTGTGTGGAGGACCTCAACCTCTCCCTCTCAGAAATAGATAAACCTAACCACAAAGTAAACAAGAAAGACATTAAGAAAATGTTATCCACATCCAGGAAAAGAATTGTAGAGTATGTATATAGATCAAAGCATACTATTTGCTCTCTTTTTTGTTGTTGTTTTTGTAGTTTCTTCTTTCTTGTGGTTTCTCCCTTGGTTCTAATTCTTCTTTACCATATGACTAATGTGGAAATATGTTTAATATGAATGTATATGTATAATCTATGTCAGATTGCATACTGTCTTGGGGAGATAAGAGGAGGAGAAAATTTAGAACTCAAAATCTTATGGAAGTAAATCTTAAAAACTAAAAATGAATGCATTAAATTAAATAAAAAATAAAGAGGTGAATGGAATCTTTAAAAAGTTAGATATGGTAGACCTCTGGAGAAAATTGAATGGGAATAGAATGAATGTACCTTTTACTCAGTATTACCACGTACTTGAACATAAAAACTTCACAATACAAGGCAGAAAGGCAGAAATATTAAATACATCCTTTTCTAGACCATGATGCAATAACAATTACATGTAATAAAGGGCCATGGAAAGATAGATTAAAATTAATTGGAAACTAAATAATCTAATCATAAAGAATGAGTATGTCGAACAAAAAATCATAGAAATAATCAGAAACTTCATCCAAGAGAATGACAATAATGAGACAACATATTAAAACTTTATGGAATGTAGCTAAAGTAGTTCTTAGGGGAAATTTTATATCTCTCAATGCTTACATGAATAAAATAGGAAAAAAAAGGGATCAATGAATTGGTCATGCAACAAAAATGTTAGAAAAAGAACATATTAAAAACTCCCAATTAAATACCAAATTAGAAATTCTGAAAAGCAAAGGAGAGATTAATAAAATTAAAATTAAAAAAATAATATTGAACTAAAAAATAAAACTAAGAGCTGTTTTTATGAAAAAGGCAATAAAATAGATAAACCTTTGGTTAATTTGATTAAAAAAAGAAAACCAAATTACCAGTATCAAAAATGAAAAGGATGAATTCACTACTAATGAAGGGGAAATGAAAACAATAATTAGGTTCAATTTTGCTCAACTGTATGGCAATAAATTTGACAATCTTAGTAAAATGTATTAATATTTACAAATATGTGTGTGTGTGTCTGTGTGTGTGTGTATGAATTGCCCAGATTGACAGAAGAGGAAAAAATTACATAAATAACCCCATTTCAGAAAAAAGAAATTGAGCAAGCCATCAGTGAACTCCCTAAGAAAAATCTCCAGGGCCAGATGGATTTACAAGTGAATTTTACCAAACATTTAAAAAACAATTAATTCCAATACAATATAAACTATTTGGAAAATAGATGAAGAAGGAACCCAACAAATAATTGCTATGATACAAATATTGTGCTGATACCTAAACAAGGAAGAGCAAAAACAGAAAGAAAATTATAGACAAATTACCCTAATGAATATAGATGCAAAAATTTTAAATAAAATTTTAACAGAGACCACAGCAAGTTATCATAAGAATAATGTACTATGACCATGTAGGATTTATACCAAGAATGCAGGCCTGGTTCAATCTTAGGAAAACTATCAGCATAATTGACATGTCAACAACAAAGCTAACTGAAATCATATGATTATCTCAATAGATACAGAAATTTTTTTTGACAAAATATAACACCCATTCCTATTAAAAACACTGGAGAGCATAGGAATTAGAATGATAAGTAGCATCTATCTTGAAACCGTCAGCAATCATTATATGTAATGGGCATAAGCTAGAAGCATTTCCAATAAAATCAGGGGTGAAACAATAATGTCCATTATCACCATTTTATTCAATATTGCACTAGAAATGTTAGCTTTAGCAATATGAGAAGAAAAAGAAATTAAAGGAATTAGAACAGTCAAAGAAGAAACAAAGCTAACACTCTTTGTGGATGATATGGTGGTATACCTAGAGAATCAACTAAAAAACTACTTGAAATAATTGACAACTTTAGCAAAGTTGCAGGACATAAAATAAAGTCACATAAATCATCAGCATTTCTACATATTACTAATAAAGTCCAGAAGCAAAAGATAGAAAGAAAAATTCCATTTAACTTAACTGTAAGCAATATAAAATATTTAGGAGTCTGCCAAGACAAACCCAGGAAATGTATGAGCACCATTACAAAACATTTTTCACAAAAATAAAATCAGTGGACGGAGCCAAGATGGCGGAGTCAAAGCAGTGACTTGCTTGAGCTCTCCCCCAAACTCCTCCAAATACCTATAAAAATGGCTTTAAACAAATTCTAAAGCAGCAGAACCCACAAAAAGAAAGAGTGAAACAAATTTCCAGCCCAGGATAACCTGGATGGTTGATCATAAATGTATATCATGCTAGACTGGGAGAGGCGTGCAGTGTGGCATGGGTGCGCAGGCCACAGTGAACCTGGAGCAGGCCTCAGAGGACTGAATTGCAGGCAGCTGTGGTGGTTTCCAGACTTCTCAACCCATGAATGCCAAAGACAACTTAGAAGGTCAGTGGGAAAAGTCTGTTTTGGCAGTGGTGAGAGAGAAGCATGGTGGGGTTCCAGCCCTATTCCCCGAGTTCAGCGCTGGGGGTGGGGGGGAGGTAATTGCCTCCTAAGCTTCTGGCACACAGACTGAGGGGGAATCGAGTGGTTGATCAGAGTGGGATTGCAGGGATCTCTCTGCTGGTGCAGGATTCTCTTGCTTTGCCTATGTTTGGATCTGGGTCACAGTTCTGAGTGCCAGTCCTGGGATGAGGAGGAGTGCTGGTGTGGTGGAGCTTGTAGTGGCTGTGGAGAGGAAATCTTCCTCACAGTTCCAAGACAGAAAAGAGTGCTCATAGACCAGAGCACAGGCCAGGAAAGGAGTAAATACCTCACCCTTGATCATAACACCTTGGAAGAACTGAAAATTTATAGGTCTCTAGAATTATCTCTGAAAACAGCTGCACAAAACCCCTGAAGCTTGGGACAGTACATTCTCCACACTGGAAACAGACCCCTACCTTAACAAAGAGTTTGTAACTCAAGTAATTGGCCAGGATCATGAGCAAGCAGTGCAAAAAGAGTCAGACTATATTATCTTACTTTGGTGACAAAGAAGATTAATACACACAACCAGAAGAAGACAATGAAGCCAAAGCTCCTACATCCAAAACCTCCAAGATAAATATAAATTGGTCCCAGGCCATGGAAGAACTCAAAAAGCATTTTGAGAAGCAAGTAAGAGAAGTAGAGGAAAAACTGAGAGTGATGCTAAAGGAGAACAAAAAAAAATACTGAAGAAAATAATACCTTAAAAAATAGCCTAACCCAAATGGCAAAAGAGGTCCAAAAAGTCAATGAGGAGAAGAATGCCCTAAAAAGCAAAATTGGACAAATGGAAAAGGAAGTCCAAAAGCTTACTGAAGAAAATACTTCCTTAAAAATTAGAATGGGGCAATTGGAAGCTAGTGACAATGTGAGAAATCAAGGCACTGTAATAATAATCCAAAAGAATGAAAAAATAAAAGAGAATGTGAAATACATCATTGGAAAAACAACTGACCTAGAAAATAGATGCAGGAGAGAGAACCTAAAAATTATTGATCAAAAAAAGAGCCTAGGCATCATCTTTCAAGAAATTATCAAGGAAAACTGCCCTGATATTCTAGAACCAGAGGGCAAAATAGAAATTGAAAGAATCCGCCAATCTCCTCCTGAAAGAGACCCCCAAAGGAAAACTCCTAGGAATATTGTAGTCAAATTCCAGAATTCCCAGGTCAAGGAGAGAATATTTCAGGCAGCCAGAAAGAAACAATTCAAGTATTGTGGAAATACAGTCAGAATAACACAAGATTTAGCAGCTTCTACATTAAGGGTCTGGAGGGCATGGAGTATGATATTCTGGAGGGCAAAGGAGATAGGACTACAACCAAGAATCACCTACCCAGCAAAACTGAGTATAATCCTTCAGGGTAAAAAAAATGGTCATTCAATGAAATAAGTGACTTTCAAGCATTCCTGAGGAAAAGACCAGAGCTGAATAGAAAATTTGACTTTCAAATACAAGACTCAAGTGAAACATGGAAGAGGTAAAGAGGAAAGAGAAATTATAAGAGACTTATTAAGGTTGAACTGTTTACATTCCTGCAGGGAAAGATGATATTTGTAATTCATGAGTCCTTTGTCAATATTAGGGTAGTGGGAAGGAAAAAAAATTATATGTGTGTATAGATAGATAGATAGATAGATAGATAGATAGATAGATAGATAGATAGATAGATAGATAGATGGCACAGGGTGAGTGGAAGATGAAGGGGTGATATCTGGAAAATAAAATTAAGGGGTGAGAGAGGATTATACTGGGAGAAGGAGAAAGGGAGAAGTAGAATGGGGTAAATTATCTCACATGAAACAGACAAGAAAAGGCTTTTACAGTGGAAGGGAAATGGGGGAAGGTGAGAGGGAATGAGTGAATCTTATTCTCATAGGATTTGGCTTAAGGAGTGAATAACATACACAATGGGGTATGGAAATCTATCTCACCCTACAGGAAAATAAGGGAGGAAGGGGACAAGATAGCAGGGAGTTCATAGAGGGGTGGGCAGATTGGGGGAGAGGATAATCAAAAGCAAACATTTCTGAGGAGGTACCGGGTCAAAAGAGAGAATAGAATAAATGGGGGTTAGGATAGGATGAAGGGAAATATGCTTAGTTTTTCACAACATGACTACTATGGAAGTGTTTTGCATGACTACACATCTATAACCTGTATTGACATGCTTGCCATTTCAAAGAGGGTGGGTGGGGAGGGAGGAAAGGAGAAAATTTGTAACCCAAAGTTTTAAAGACACATATTAGAAATAAAAATTAAAAAAACCCCCAAAATAGAATAAAATCAGATCTAAATAATTTGAAAAATATCAGTTACTCATGGGTAGGTTGAGCTAGTATAATAAAAATGACAATTCTGCCTAAATTAATTTACTTATTCAATGCCATACCAATCAAACTGCTAAAAAATATGATAGAGCTAAAAAAATCATAACAAAATTCATCTGGTAGAGCAAAAAGTCTGGAATATCAATGGAATTAATGAAAAGAAATGCAAACTACCAAACATTATTTCATAGAACTAGAAAAATAATAATAACATTCATCTGAAAGAACAAAAGTTCCAGAATATCAAGGGAGCTAATGAAAAGAAATGCTAGGGAAGGTGGCCTAGCCATACCAGATCTTAAATTGTATTATAAAGCAGAAATCATTAAAAGTACTTGGTACTAGCTAAGAAATAGAGTGTTGGATCAGTGAAATAGGTTAAGCATACAAGACATAGTAGTCAATGACTCCATTAATCTGCTGTTTGATAAGCCCAAACACTCCAGCTTCTGGGATAACAACTCACTCTTTGACAAAAACTGCTGGAAAAACTGGAAAACAGTATGGCAGTAGCTAGGCATAGACCAAAATCTTACCCTAGATATCAAGATGAAGTCAAAATGTATATGCAAATTACATTTAAAGACTGATGCTATAAACAAATTAAGAGAGCAAGGAATAGTTTACCTGTCAGATTTGTGGAGAATGGAAGAACTGATAACCAAACAATAGATAGAGAACATTATGAAATGCAAAATGGATAATTTTGATTACATTAAATTTAAAAGTTTTTTTTTGTTTTTGGTTTTTTTTTTTCACAAACAAAGCTAATGCAACCAAGATTGGAAAGAAAGCAAAAAGCAGGGAAACAATTTTCACAACCGGTGTCTCTAATAAAGACCTAATTTCTAAAATGTATAGAGAACTGAGTCAGATTTATGAGAATACCAGTCATTCCCCAATTGATAAATGGTCAAAGAATATGAACAGACAGTTTTCAGATGAAGAAATTAAAGTTATCTATAGTCATGTAAAAATGTTTTAAATCACTATTGATTAGAGAAATGCAAATCAAAACAATTCTGAGGTACCACATCAGATTTATCAGATTGGCTAACATGACAAAACAGGAAAATTATAAATGTTGGAGAAGATGTGGGAATATTGGAACACTAATGTATATTGTTGGTGGAGTTGTGAACTGATCCAACCATTTTGGAGAGCAATTTGGAACTATGCCCAAAGGGCTATAAAACTGTGCATACCCTTTGATCCAATGGATACAACTTCTAGGTCTGTATTGCAAAAGAGGTCATACAAATGGGAAAAGGAGCCACATGGGAAAAAGTATTTATAGCAGCTCTTTTTTTTTGTGGTGGCCAAGAATTAGAAGTTGAGGGGATGCTCATTAATTGGAGAATGGCTGAACAAGTTGTAGTATATGAAATTTTTGGAATACTATTTTTCCATAAGAAATGATGAGCAGGCAGACATCAGAAAAACCTGGAAAGACTTACATGAACTAATGCTCAGTGAAGTGAGAAGAACCAAGAGAACATTATATACAGTAACAGCCACATTGTGTGATGACTAACTTTGATAGACTTAGCTCTTCTCAGCAATGTAAAGATATAAGTCTCCAAAAGACTTATGATGGAAAATGCCATACACATCCAGAAAAAGAACTATGGAGCCTAAATGCAGATTGTAGCATACTATTTGCTCTCTTTTTTTTGTTGTTGTTTCTTCTTTCTTATGTTTTCTTCCATTGGTACTAATTCTTCTTTGCAACATGACTAATGTGAAAACATGATCTCTATCGACCTATCTATATCTACATCTATATCTATATCTACATCTACATCTACATCTATATCTATATCTATATCTATATCTATATCTATATCTATATCTATGTCTATATCAGATTGCAGACCATCAGGGAGGGAGGAGAGGAGAGAGGGGGAGAAAATTCAGAACTCAAAATCTTAAATAAGTGAATGATGAAAACCAAAAATAAATAATTAAATAAAGAAACGAGGAGAAGGATGCTCTCAGAAAGACCCCAAAAGGCTTACATGTGCTGATGCAAACTGAAGTGTACTATGTAAAAAGTAACAACAATATTGAAATGTGATCAGGTGTGAATAACTTGGCTATTCTCAGTGATACAATGATCCACAACAACTCTGAATGACTTTTGATGAAAAATGATATCTGTCCCCAGAGAGAGAACTGATTGTGTCTGAATACAGATTGAAGCATACTTTTTTGTTACTTTATTTTTTTCTTGAGGGTTTTTTTTGTTCTATATTTTCTTTAACATGACTAATATATAAATATGTATTGCTTGACTACACACATACAACCTATATTGAATTGCTTGCCTTCTCAATAAAGAGTATCAGGAGAATGGAAGGGAGAGAATTTGGAACTCAAAGTTTTAAAAATGTATGTTAAAATTGTTTTTACATATAATTGGGGGAAAATAAAATACCAAAAGAATTTTAACAGGAAAAAATTGCGTGCATAACCTAGCTTTACCACCATTAGACCTATATCATAGGGACACAAAGTCAAAGAAAGTGGAAAAGGATTTATATGTGTACAATATTTATATTTATATTTATGTTAACTTTTTATGGTAGCCCAAAATTGGAAACTAATAGGCTGTTCTATTATTAGGGAATATCTAAGGAAATTGTGGTATATGAATACAATGGAATATTATTAAGCTTTACTAAATGATCGAGTCATTAGTTTAAGAGAGAATTGGGAAGACTTTTATGAATAGATGTAGAATGAAATGAGTAGAACTAAGTGAACAATTTATAAAATGATAACATTAAAGAGAACAATAACCTTCAAACTCTAGAACTCTGGTTAATGCACTGATAAACCACAAATCTAAAAGGATGAAGATGAAATATGACACTCACCATCTAGCACAGAAATGATAAATTTAAAAGGCAGAAACAGATTTTTTTCAGGTATGACTGATGTTTCACAAGATTATGTAGATATATCTTGAAGGAGTTATTTTTAAATTTTTGTTTCTGTTCGTTTTAGTTTGCTTAACGGCAAGAGGCAATGGGAGGGACAAATAATTAAAATACTTGTCACTTAAAAATTAAAAAAAACTAAAAATAAAATAAAATAGAAAAAACAAACTACTGTAACAAATATGCATAGTCAAGCAAACCGTTCTTACACTTTCTGGGAGGAGGTGCTCTGGAATGCTAGTTGGTTATTGCATTGACCAGAATTCTTAAGTATTTTAAAATTGTTTGTATTTAAGTATTTGTTCTTTTCTTATTTGTTCTCTTGCTTCTGTTCACTTCACTACTCTGTATTGGTTCATACAAGTTTTTCTGGATGTCTCTGAAATTGTCTCTTAAATAATTTCTTACAGCTTTAGAAAAAAAAAACATGGAAAAACTTGCACAAAATAACAAAGAATGAAATGAGCAGAACCAAAGAACATTGTACACAACATGAACAACATTGTTTTAAGAACTTTGAGCAAATAAGTTATTTTGACTATTATAAATATCTAAATTAATTATAAAGGATGTATGGAGAAAGATGCTATCTGCATTCAGAGAAAGTTGATAAATAGAAGTATGCATAGAATAATTTTATATATATACATACGTATATACACACATATACAAATACACACATATATAATACCTTTTTCTGTCTAATGATATCCATCTCTAGGTCAGGGGTGGGGAAGACAAAAAGAAATTTGTATAATTTTGTTGAATATTTTATAGGAGTAGCAAGTGGTGTGTAGTAGATTTGCAATTTCATGTGCCATCTTTTTTATTGTACTGTATTATAGAGATGTTTATTTTATTCCATAAATTAAAAATAATTTCTTATAGTCCAACAGTATTTATTTACACTCACATACCATACTTATTTTAGCTACTTCCTAATTGACGGGCATCCCCTTGGATTCTAGTTCTTTGCTATAAAGAAATCTATTGCTATGAATATACTTTTTTTAATGTTTCTTTAATCTCTTTTTGGCATTAGGCTTAGCATACATCATTGTTTCACAGGGAATGCATAATTTAATAACTTTGGAGGCATAGTTTCAAACTCATTTCCAGAAAGGCTGGATGAATTCACAGCCCCACCATATTGCATTGGTGTTTCTGCTTTCCCACAGACGCTTCAACTTTTGTCATTTACTTTTTCAAAATTAACTTTATATTAATATTTTCTATTTCTAATATCACTATACTATCCCATATATCTTCCTGCTTCCCCTTCAAGAAAGTCACCCTAGAAGATAAATATTATTTTGAAGAGAAAAAAAGTCAGAAGAACTGATCAATAGATTGAAAAAGTCCAATAATATGCGTAACACTTAGAAGCCTCTCACCTCAACCAATGGCTAAGTAGGGATGTCTCTTCATTTGAATTCCACTTGATGTTTACATTTTGTTACATTTTTTTAAAATTTTTGATGTGTTCTTTGATGTTCTTTCCATTTGAATTGTTGAAGTTTCTTTGCACAGTTTTCTTGTCTCTGCTTATTTCACTTTGCATCAGTTTATATAGATCTTTTCATGTTTCCATGTATTCCTTATGCACATTGTTTCTATTCTAAAAGCCGTTACCCAATTATTGAGCTTGTACTTCGTTTCCAATTCTTAGTTTCTATAAATGGTGCAATGAATTTTTTGGAACTTAAAGGGACTTTTTTCCTATCAAAAGCTTCCCTGGGACATAAGCTCAGTAATGGAGTCTCTAGTTCAAAGGGTATGAACATTTTAGTTATTTTATTTGCATAATTCCAAATTGCTTTCCAAAATGGTCATACCATTTCACAGCTTTGCCAACAATGTATTAATATAATATACCTTTCCCCCACAACTCTTACAACAGTACTGTAATTTTTTGTGTCATTTTTGCCAATTTGCAAAGGTGTGAGATGGAACCTCAGGGTTGTTTTGATTTGCATTTCTCTTATCACTAATGATTTGAAGTATTTTTTATGTACATATATATGTGTATATATATATATATAGTTGTGAATACTTTGCAATTCTTTTGAGAACTGTGTGTTTATATCCTTTGACCATTTATTTATTAGGGAATGGTTTTTAGTTTTACATACAGATATTAATTGTTTCCATATTTTGGATATCAAACCCTTATCAGAGAAATTTGACATATATATTTTTCCCATTCAACCACTTTCCTTCTTATCCTAGATATATTAATGTTATCTATGCTAATGCTTTTCAATTTTAAGTTCTCTCTTCTGCTGCACACCTAATGTTGCATTCCTTCACTTACTTTTTTAAACTTTTTTTAAGGTGGCCCTGTTCCCACTGTCCCTTTTCCATATCCTTGACCCCCTTTTCTCATTCTTTCCCTTTAGAGTTTTATTTAGTAGTTCATTTTGTACCTCCTACTTTTATCTAGTAATATATTTCTCCCCCTTCTTTTTTCCTTCAGTCGAGTAGATTCTCCCTTCATCTCCCCTTCAGTTCCTCCTCTATTCTTTAGTTTTGAAACTTGATTTTCTGTACTCTTTCCCAAAAAGTATTTATCTTATTCTCTTCATTATCCATCTTCTCTTTCTGGTTACTCTAGACCCTCATTCTTTGTGCATTCTTCATCAAATCAAAGCTTCCAAGGTGTCCATCCTAGGTTCCTCCCCTCTAAGCACTTTCTTCCACTACCTTGTAGGGCTTCCCCATTGATTCCTCTTTTCTATTATGTATTAGTTCCAGAAAAATGCCAATTATTGTAGGTGTCATAGAGGACATTACTCCATGATAGGGCCCCTCCTCCTACCACTTCCTTGATTTTACAACTCACCATTCATCTATACCCTCCTTTGTCGATCTTTTTTTCAACCTTTCCCTGGAAATTTCCTTCCTATGTCCATTATGTTTCATTTTTTTAGGTGACAATTGCCCCCAGGGTTCCAATTCTACTCCCTCCACCCTGGAGAAGAAGACTTTTCAGGCACCAAATCCCTACATCTTTATCCAGAGTAAGGTCCTGATTTCCCTTCACTGACCCTCTCTCTTCACCCATAGGGTTATCCAGCAGTGGAACCTCGTCCCACCTCTAAAGTAAGACTTCCTTCCTTTCCCCCCTTTTTGGATTTTCTTCCTCCTTCTCACCCACTTCCCTACAGGTTTTTCTCTTCTTGGGAACACAGAGGTTACCTGCCCCTCATTGCTATCCCTTTGATTTGACTCCAGTGTAACATTCACCACTTCACCTATTTTCCTCCCCCTTTCTTCTATGCACCCTCTCATGTTGTAATGTAGTTGCACAAAAGAAATATTCACCTATGAGCAGGGTGTCACCAGGATGTGTTCATCATACCTCCTGTCCTTTTTGTCATAATTACCTCTACTAGATTTCTGCCTTCACCTTTGTGTCCTCACATGCATTTAGAAAGATTTCCCTTATTATTCTTTCTGCTATCACTTTATTGCTGTTACTGTATTTGCTTCATTTATTCCCTCTTACTGCATTTCTGTTGTTTGGGGTGTTTGAGAGACAAATGATCTCTTCACTTCTGGTTTTCTTTCCAAAAATATTTCAAACTTTTTATTATTATTATTTAATGATCATCATTTGTTCTGCATGGTTAACCTCTGTTTTTCAAGATAAGTTACTCTGGGCTGCATCTTGAGCTCCATTGCTATTTGGAACATGTTGTTCTATTTCCTCCTCCTTTTTCTACTGGGTGCTTAATAGTCTTGCATTATTAAATATTCTTTCTTTTTTATATGAAAGTCCTTCTTCTAAGGGCTTGCAGAACATTGTTTTGAATTGAATTATTAAATTTAAATACTATGTGTGTTGGAGTTTGTAGCCTTGGATTTTTTTGGAGGCTATATGTGAATTCTTTCTATTGGAATTTCATTTTCTATGTCTAGAAGTTATGGGCTTTTCTTTCTTCTTTCCTTCATTATGGTGTTAAAGTTTTTTGTCCTGTTATATTCTTCTGAGAGACCTGTAATCCTTAGTTTGTGTCTGAGCATTTTGGTTTTGGGTTAGTATGTTTTGCTTGCATAGTGAACATACATTCTTATAATGTTATTGCTTTATATTCTTTTTTTTCTATGTTGCTCTTCTTTATATTTTTATTCCCAATCTATTGTTCTTTTCTTTATTTCTTTGGTTAAGCTTGTCATTGCAGTTTCAAGTTCTTCTATTCTATTAACATTATTTTTTGCTATGTAGGACAAAATTCTGTTCTTATAAATTTCATTTTCAAAATAAGTGTTGTAGTTTGATGTTCTAAATTTCTATTGGTTTCTCTGTCTCCTTAAGTGTTGAATCATTTTTCTTTATTTTGCAGTATTTATTCATAAATGCCTGAACTCATTTACTAGATCTGGAGGCCATAATTCTTTTTGTCATTAATGTTTGTTTTCCTGTTTATGTTTTCCTATTCCTGAGGTCTTTGAGTTTTCTTCTTCCTGAAATCTTTAGTACTTTCAGTCCTTTTGCCCCCTCCTTCCCCTTATCACTCACTTCCTGACTCCATCCCCTCTGACTGTGGTTTCCTTGGTGTCTAGATCTTAAAGGGTCTGAGCCTGCTCCCACAGTAAGCAATTCATGATTCACCAGTTTACATCTTTGCCCCAGTTGACTTTTGCATAGTCAGAATTGGCCACAAAATTATGCCCTTTCTCTCAAGTTGGTGGAGTGCCACACAGCCTTCCACATAACCAGTATCCTGTCTCAGTGAAATACCTAACTCCCTATTTTCCTCAGTTTTTTGGTTCAACACCATCATCACAGAGAGTGTTTTCCTTGGCACTGGCAGTTCAGAACTTTTCAGCATTGGTGCTTCCAGGTTGTGGCCTCTGGCAGACTTTTGCTTATGAATGACCATGGATAAAATTGCTGTCAACAGCCAAGCAAACTTCTGCAACTATGAGTCAAGGTCATCGCAGCACTCTAAAGAGGGAAGGGGAAACTAGGATATATGGGTGGATTTTGTCGTAAGCCTGTGTTGTGTTTTTGATTCCACTAGCATAGCCTTGCTGCCAGTATGGGAAGTAAGAGAAGGGTGAATTCAAGGTCAGTGAGGGTTCCTGGATTGGTTTTATTTGTTTGTTTTTTATATTCTTTGAATTCTATGTATACTAGACTATGGAGATAGTTGAAGTTGCTTTATCTTTGATGCAAAATTCTTTTTTTGACAGGTTTGAGAGGTTATGGGGATCAGAGAAAATGCCTGATCCATTATCATGCTGATTGTGTGACCCTACTGTTTTATTATTTACATTTTCCCTAAACATTGACAATTTGAGGGTATAAAATGGAACCTCAGAATTGCTTCAGTTTACATTTCTTTAATAATTAATGATATGAAGCATTTTTCATGTGCCAATCAATAACTTAAATGTATCTCCTTGAGAATGACCTGTTCATGTCCCTTGACTATTTATAACTGGAAAATAGTTATAATTCTTATGCATTTGAATCAGTTTCCTAAACATCTTGAAAATAAGAATTTTATCAGAGAATTTTGTTACAAAGGTCTCCCCATGGTTCTATAATCTGCTTCCCTTATAATTTTAGGTGCATTGGTTTTATTTGGGTAAAACAAATTTTAATTCTAGCTTATAAAATGTTTTAAAGGTATTGTTGTAATTTTTACCATATTTTCTTAGTCTATCCATGATAAATTAATATTATCCAATTGTTCTTAGGTGAAAATTTTTAACTATTTCTAGTACACAAACCATGGGTTACATTCTAACAATAAATACTTCTTAACACGCAGAAGAGTGCTATGTATGTAACAGTGCAAATAGAATGGATCAATAGATAGTTCAATGAATAGACAGATGGATTAATGGATGGATGGATGGATGACGAATGATTGTAGAATCATTATCTGGAGAGGCACAAATAGTTAATATGGTCATACTAAATGGGAAGTTGAATACATATGAAGACTTGAGTCTGTATTGCTAGGAAAAGAAATTTTTAACCAAAATGCAAGAGGGAAGTTGAAATTCTTAGGAACTATGAAAACTAGTAAGGGAAGATGTGATTATATTTGACTACTATATGCCACTGTAATAAAAAGTAAGAATCTACAAAAGGAAACCAGAGAAGAAAATAAGTTGAAGGGTAAGTTAGGAAGAATGTATCATCATCATCATCATCATCATCATCATCATCATCATCATCATCCCGCTTTTATTTTGCTATTTAGAGTTACAAAATATATGCCATATCATTTTGTCCTCAGAATAGCACTTGAAAGTAGACACTATTATACTTACTGTCCCCATTTATGATTGTGAGACATGATCCCTTAAGCCATTTATCAATATCGTAGAAGATGTTATGTATAGAGTCCAAAAAAAAAGGTGAATTTCTCTTCAAATGGTTCTATTATGTGTGGCAGGCAAATATGGAATCCACGGAACACTATGAAACCTCCTTAGTAAAATGTATAATATCTTAAAATAGATTGGTCTTAAAATAGACTTTAAAACAAAGTGGATGAAAGTGGATAAAGAATTCAAATTGTACAGATTATTACATGTACCTGGATTGGAAGACAATAATTAGTATACCAAGTGTGTCTATGCACACATACATTCATGCATTTTATATATACATATATATTATGTATAATATAGTACATATAAATATGTATATACATTTATACATATCTTTGGTAGCCAATTCAGAAATCATATTAGATTGACCACATAATTTAGAAGTAGAAGGTGATGACAATATCAGGTTGGATCACATTTGTAAGACTGTAAGGCACTTTCAATGATCCCAAACTACTCCCTGCCATGAAAATCTATCTTTTAAATACCAGATTTTCTCAGTGATGCCTTATGACTGTGAATCACTACATAGCACCATCCTAAAATTACCAATAGCCCAAGGAGTAATAAAATACTAACAACTGATGCAAATATACTGTAACGTATTGCCAATTTGCATGGGTGGTGCAACATAAAAGATTGTTGATTTTTGTGTGGTTAGGGGAAAAAACATACCAGTTATCTAGTGAGAATTAGAGCCAACAAATGGACAACTACAACCAGCAATAAACTCGATATTAAAAGAACCAGAGGAAGAATTCCAATGTGTTGGATAGCTCCTATATGGCAGGATTAAGGAAAAACATGAATGAGAATTTCATTGAATGAAAGGAATTAGAAAAGTTTTAGCTCATATTGGTTGGGGAAGCATCAACACCAGTGTAATCAGTTTTATGAAAGTTGTAAAAGGCAGAGCTGGGAGTGAAACATAGGTCTTCCAGATCCAAGCACAGTATGTGCTATTCTTTTCACCAAAATTCAGAAAAGTTAAAATAAGCTTACCCAAGATAAAAAAAGTTGCAACAAAAATAACATAGGGTTATGGGTGCATTTATATAAGAAAATACTACCAAAATCAGGTTTCTTATTTATAGAAGGATGGAGCTAAGAACTGATATGCTCAAAGACTGGCTTACTGAGTCCTTATATACTAGAAGCCTGAAAGACTTAAATTTAGAGGAAAAAGAATTAAGAAGTATCATTTTTCATAAATATTAACAAACATATGGAAGGCATCACTCTTTGGTAGAGATGAAAAACGTAAATAGCTTCTTTTTTATTTTAGATATATTGAAAACATCTATCTAATGGGTTATTAAATAAAGCAACAGTGTTTAGCGCCATATCCCTAAGCACTGGAGATGGATATCAGGACATGATTCTTCCCACAAAATATCATTTAGTTAGTGTGACCAAAAAAAAAAAAAAAACAAGACAAAATATAATGCTACTGTGATTTTAACCCAATATCACAGTTGTGTTGTTCTTATACAATTCAAATTAACTAAGGAAGTTTAATATAAAATCCTGGGAATAGAGAATTTGACAGTGTCAGTTTTATATTATTTCCTGAGCAATGTTTCAGCAATCATGAACATTATCCCAGACTAGAACATGTCCTTTGCAGCCATTGAAGTAGTGTGAGGCCAGAGTAGAGCCCTGAAGTCCATTAAACAAGCTCCCCCTTCTTTCTTGGTTCTGCAGTTTTATGGGCATATAAATATTTTAGCTTCAAGTACAGCTAATGAGTTCCATAGTATAGAACACAAGTATCATTGTTCGTGATTCCACTTTGCAACTAGAACTAGCCAGTTTATAATACTATGTTAAAACATATAATAAGTGGATTGCTTATCTAAAGGTCAGGTTAAATGACCAAAAATGCTCTTTGGTGCCACAAAACAAAAGACACAAATGTCATATGTATTATGTGTGTGTGTGCATGTGTGTATGTGTGTGTGTATTTCAGAGAATGAGTAGCAGACTGCTGCATAACCAATTACTGATTTTAATGGTCCTTTGCTATATTGGTGAATGTTTTAAATTTTAACAATAAAATACATTATTTCAGATGATGACATGAGGGCAAGAATTCTAGTTGGACTCCATTAGGCTGCACCTAAGTTTCTTAATAGGTAAAAAGATGCTACTCCAAACCTAAGCAACATTATACGTATTTCTAAAGGCTTTATCTGCTCTTTCTCTCTCTCTCTCTCTCTCTCTCTCTCTCTCTCTCTGTCTTTCACACACACACACACACACACACACACACACACACATGATTTGGTCTTTTTTTTCTATATTCAAGGTCAGAGTTCACATATAACTCTGAATTTGCCAAAGGTTCCTTTCAATTAGAATTCCATTCAAATGCTAACAATATCATCATGGGAATTTTCTGATACAGATTTTAAACTATTTTTTTCTACAACTTTCAAACTGCTGGAGGGAAAGGGAATCCCCCTCATAGTTTCCAAAATTGTTATTTCCAAAATTGTAAAATGGTTTCCTGAAGCAATGTGATGGAGTGGACAGGCTGTTGACTGAGAATTGGGAGACATGGATTCCCATCCTGACTTTTAAACTAAATAGCCATGTGACCAATTTCTGAAACTCTCAGTTTTCTAACCAGTAAAAATGAAAGCATAATTGTTGCGTGACCTACTATTGTTGGCAAGAAAGGATCATAAGATCCAAGATTCAGAGCTGAGCAGACATTAGTATGGGGCCTATATATGCATGTACATATACATACATGTGTGTTTGTGTGTATGTGTAGATATGTATATGTGTGTATATATACATATATAATCTTCATTCAAGAAATACATTTAAAACATAGACACATGCAGATTAAAAATGAGGGGATGAAACAATATGCAGTATGTTCAGGTAGTTCCTTAAAAAATTATGATTATAATCATTAGCTAAGATAAAATAACAATAAAAACTAGATAGCCAGGTGGTTCAGTGGTGAAGTAGAGCACCAGACTTGGAGTCAACAAGATATGAGTTGAAATTCTATCTTACTTCAGATAATAACAAACTGTATAACCCTGGAGAAGTCACCTAACCTCCCAGTCTCAGTTTCCTCATCTGTAAAATGGAAAGAAATAATGAAACCTAAATCACAAGGTTGTTGTGAGGATCAAATGAGACAACATGTGTAAAGGGTTTTGCAAAAATTAAAGTACTATACAAATGCTAGCTGTTATGATGACAAGGAGGATGATGATGATGCTGATGATGATGGCAGTGGTGGCAGTGGTGGTGATGATGTCAAAAGAGAAAAGCAGAAATACATCTTTTTAAAATTAATAGTATTTTATTTTTTCAAATTAAATGTAAAGATAATTTTCAGTAGTCATTATTGAAAAATTCTGAGTTTCAATTTTTCCCTCACTCCCTTCCCTCCCCCCTCCCCAAGACAGCAAGAAATCTGATATTGCTTATACATGTACAATCATGTTAAATATATTTCTGTATTAGTCATGTTGTGGAAGAAGAATCAGAACAAAAGCTAAAAGCAATGAGAAAGAGAAACAAACACAAAAACAAAAAAGAGTAATATTCTTTGATCTACATTCAGACTCCATAGTTCTTTCTCTGGATGTGGTTAGCATTTTCCATCATGAGTCTTTTGGAATTGTCTTTGATCATGGTATTGCTGAGGAGAGCTAAGTCTATCATAGATGATCACTGTACAACATTGCTGTTGCAGGCCTTAGAGGACTGAATCATGGGCAGCTGTGGTGGTTTCCAGACTTCTTGACACACAAATGCCAAAGACAACTTAGAAGGTAAGTAGGAAAGGTCTGTGACCTTGGTGAGAGAGAAGCTCAGTCCCAGCCCCAGTCCCAGTGCAGCCCCAGGGCAGTGGCCACTTGTGGAGCTCTCAGCCCACAGATAGAGGGGGAATCAAGTGGCTGATCAGAGGACGATTGCAGGGATCTCTTTGCTGGTGCTGAGGCAGGATTCTCTTGCTTTGCCCATGCTTGGATCTGGGTCACAGTTCTGGGTGGTGATCCTGGGGTGAGGAGCAGTGCTGGCATAGTGGAGCTTGTAGTGGTAGTGGATAGGGAATCTTTCTCACAGTTCCAAGGCAAGATTGTTTGTGGCCACTCATAGACAAAAGCTCAGGCCAGGAAAGGAGTCAACACCTTGCCCTTGATCCTACCATCTTGGAAGAATGGAAAATTTACAGGTCCCTAGAAGTATCTCTGAAAACAGCTGCATAAAACCCCTGAAGCTAAGGACAGTACATTCTCCACACTGGAAGCAGACCCCCCTACCTTAACAAAGAGTTTAAAACTCAAGTAATTGGCTGGGAACATGAGCAAAGTATGTAAAAAAATCATCCATAGAATTTTTCTTTGGTGACAAAGAAGATCAAAACACACAACCAGAAGAAGACAGCAAAGTCAAAGCTCCTGTATCCAAACCCTCCAAGAAAAATATCAATCAGTCCCAGGTCATGGAAGAGCTCAAAAAGGATTTTGAGAAGCAAGTAAGAGAAGTAGAGGAAAAACCAGGAAGAGAAATGAGAGTGATGTAAGAAAATCATGAAAAACAAGTCAACAGCTTGCTAAAGGAGACCCAAAAAAATGCTGAAGAAAATAACAACTTAAAAAATAGACCAACCCAAAAGGCAAAAGAGGTCTAAAAAACTAATGAGAAGAGTGCCTTAGAGAGCAGAACCGGTCAAATGGAAAAGGAAGTCCAAAAGCTAACTGAGGAAAATGCTTCCTTAAAAATTAGAATGGAGCAATTGGAAGCTAGTGACAATTTAAGAAATCAAGGCACTGTAAAACAAAACTAAAAGAATGAAAAAAACTAGAAGACAGTGTGAAATATCTCATTGGAAAAACAACTGACCTGTAAAATAAATCCAGGAGTTATAATTTAAAAATTATTGAACTGTCTGAAAGCCATTATCAAAGAGCCTAGACATCTTTCAAAAAATGATCAAGGAAAGCTGCCCTGATATTCTAGTAGCAGAGGGTAAAATAGAAATTGAAAGAATCCACTGATCACCTCCTGAAAGAGATTCCCAAAGGAAAACTCCTAGGAATATTGTAGCCAAATTCCAGTGTTCCTAGGTCAAGGAGAAAATATTGCAAGCAGCCAGAAAGAAACAATTCAAGTATTGTGGAAACACAATCAGGATATCACAAGATTTAGCAGCTTCTACATTAAAGAACTGGAGGCCTTGGAATATAATATTGTGGAGGTCAAAGGAGATAGGATTACAGCCAAGAATCACCTACCCAGCAAAGCTGAGTATAATCCTTCAGGGGTAAAATGAACATTCAGTGAACTAGAGAACTTTCAAGCATTCTTGGTGAAAAGAACAGAGGTGAATACAAAATTTGACTTTCAAATACAAGACTCAAGAGAAGCATGAAGAGGTAAACAGGAAAGAGAAAACATAAGGGACTTATTAAGGTTGAACTGCTTATATTTCTGAATGGAAAGATGATATTTGTAACTCATGAGGCCTTTGTCAGTATTAGGGTAGTTGAAGGGAAAAAATTGTATGTGTAGATACATACATACATACAGACAGACAGAAAGACAGACAGATAGATAGATAGATAGATAGATAGATAGACAGACAGACAGATAGAGGGCACAGGGTGAGTTGAAGATGAAAAGGTGATATCTGGAGAATAAAATTAAGAGGTGAGAGAGGATTATCCTGGGAGAAGGAGAAAAGGAGAGGTAGGATAGGGTAAATTATCTAACATACAATAGACAAGAAATGTTTTGTTTTGTTTTGTTTCTTTTTACAGTGGAGGGGAAGTGGGGGAAGGTGAAAGGGAATGAATGAATCTTATTCTTATCAGATTTGGCTTAAGGAGGGGATAGCATACAAACTCAATTGGGTATGGAAATCTATCTTAACCCTACAGGAAAATAGGGGGAAAAGGGGATAAGAGAGCAGGGGGGATAATAGAGGGGAGGGCTGATTAGTGGAGGGGGTAATCAGAACCAAACACTTCTGAGGAGGGACAGGGTCAAAAGAGAGAATAGAATAAATGAGGGGCAGGATAGGATGAAGGGAAATATAATTAGTTTTCCACAACATGACTACTATGGGAGTGTTTTGCATGATTACACATGTATATCTTGTATCTAGTTGCTTGCCTTCTCAATGAGGGTGCATGGGGTTGGAGGAAGGGAGAAAATTTGGAACCCGAAGTTTTAAAAGAAATGGTAAAAATTATTTTCACGTACAACTGGGAAATAAGATATACAGGCAATGGTGTATAGAAATCTATCCTGCCAGACAGGAAAATACAAGGAGAAGGGGATAAGAGAAGCAGGGGAGATAGAATGGAGGGCAGATTAGGGTAAGGGGTATTCAGAAAGCACACCATCTTGTGGTGGAGGGGCAGATGGGGAGAAAATTTGGAACTCAAAATCTTGTGGAAGTGAATGTTGAAAACTAAAAATAAATAAAGTAATAGAGAAAAAACATTTAAAAACATAAAAATATATAATTAATAAATGCATATTTATACACCACAATGTAATAAAATTATCTATAAATAAAGAAAAATAGGCATAAGATACTTCCTCAAAGAGACTAAGTAATGATACCCTCAATAATGAATTATGCATAAACAAATAGTAAAATCTTAATCATATTGGAAAAAATAATAAAATGAATCAATATCTAAAAACTTATGGATGCATTTGAAACAGTATTTAGAGGAAAAATACAGTAGAAAAAGATGAAATGCTAGAGAGGTCAAAAGATCTATAATTTGTTTTAGTTTATCCCAAAACAAGTACAAAAAAGAGATCTTGAAAATTGGATAGGAAATAAGGAAATTTAAATTAAAATAAGAACAAAAATAAAACTAAGACCTGTTTTTAAGACCAAATGAATAAAGATGTTATTTAACATAACCAGGAAAAAAGAAAGTAATTAAACTATCAAAATTTACAAATTAACAAGATAATTTCACAATAAATAGATTTATAATTATCAGAAGTTTTCATAAACAACAGCAAAACCAGTAACTGAAAATTCAAAATAAATTAGAATATACAGAAATATAACATATCTAAATTAGTAAATCAAGAAATATAGATCACAAACAATTAAGTCTTAGAAAAATAAATTGGGCAAGTCATAAATAAAATACCAAGGAGAATGGAAAGTTAACACAAGCCAGATGAATTAATTAGTCAATAATATTTAAATCAATTAAAATAATTTACTAAATTATTATAAAAATGTACATGTAAAAATACTTTACAATTTCTTTGTATTATATAAAAATAATACTGATAAGCTAACAAGAGAAAAACAAAGAATAAAAAGCCCAGTCTCAAATATTTTTTAATGAAATCCTCATGGGAAAACTAAAGAAATAGATCTATATATTAATTCATCATAACAAAATTGTATTCCATCAGGGATACAGAAAGAAATCAATGAACACATTTAATCATATCAATAACAAAAAGTCACATGATTGTTTGAATAGGTACAGAAAAAATCTTTGACAAAATACAGAATTCACTTATGTTAACACACTAACAAATCTTAAATGTAGAAAGGCCCTTATACTATTTAATATTAAGCTTATATTTAATACTAAGAACTAGCTTAATTTTCAATGAAGAAACATTAGTAGCTTTCCAAGTACAAAAAGTGGTAAAGTATGTTTAGTCCATGCCTTCATTTTTTAAAATCAATTGATTTAATTCTAGAAATGCATAATAAATCCCTTCTGTAAAGTGATAGAATGTAAAATAAATCCACAACAAAATAATATTTCCATGTTGTTTTTAGTATAATTTATTTTTTTAATTACTTAAGTAATTTTTGGTTTCAACAATCACTTCCATAAGCTTTTGAGTTTTAAAATTTCTCCCCCTCCCTCCCACCTTCCTCCCAAAGATAGCATGTAATCTGATATAGGCTTTACATATACATTCCTATTAAACATGTTTTCACATTACCCATGTTGTAAAGAAGAATTAGAACCAATAGGAGGAACCGTAAGAAGAAACAAAACAAAATGGAAGGGGAAAAAAAGGAGCAAATAGTATGCTTCAATCTGCATTCAAACTCCATTGGTCTTTCTCTGGATGTGGATAGCATTTTACATTATGAGACTTTTGGAGAGGTATTAGAACCTTGCATTGCTGAGAAGAGCTAAGTCTATCAAAATTAGTCACCACACAACATGGCTGTTACTGTGTACAATGTGCTCCTGGTTCTGCTCACTTCACTCAGCATCAGTCCATACAAGTTTTTTCAGGTTTTTCTGAAGTCCACTTGCTCATCATTTCTTACAGCACAATATTATTTCATTGCATTCATTTACCACAACTTGTTCAGCCATTCCCAAATTGATGGGCATCCTCTCAATTTCCAATTCTTTGCTACCACAGAAAAAGCTGCTATAAGTATTTTTGTACAAGTGGGTCCTTTTCCCATTTTTATGATCTCTTTGGGATACAGCCCTAGAAGTGGTACTGCTGGGTCAAAGGGTATGCACATTTTTATAGTCCTTTGGGCATAGTTCCAAATTGCTCTCCAAAATATTTGACTCCACCTACAATGCATTAGTGTTCCAATTTTCCCACATTTTCACCAATATTTATCATTTTCCTGTTTTGTCATGTTAGCCAATCTGATAGGTATGATGTGGTACCTCAGAATTGGTTTGATTTACATTTCTCTAATCAGTAGTGATTTAGAGCATTTTTCATATGACTATAGATAACTTTAATTTCTTAATCTGAAAACTGTTCATATCCTTTGACAACTTATCAATTGGGGAATGACTTGTATTGTTATAAATTTGACTTGGTTCTCTATATATTTAGAAATGAAGCCCTTATCAGAGACACTGGTTACAAAAATTCTTTCCCAGTTTTCTGCTTCCCTCCTAATCTTAGTTGCATTAACTTTGTGCAAAAACCTTTCAATTTAATGTAATCAAAACTGTCTATTTTGTATTTCATAATGTTTTTTATATCTTGTTTGGTCATCAATTCTTCCATTCTCCATAAATCTGACAGGTAAACTATCCCTTCCTCTCCCAGTCTGCTTATAGTATCAGCCTTTATATCTAAATTGTGTACCCATTTGGATTTTATTTTAATATATGGTATAAAATTTTGATCTATGCCTAGTTTCTGCCATACTTTTTTCAGTTTTCCCAGCATTTTTTGTTTGTCAAATTGTGAGTTCTTATTCCAGAAGCTAGAGTCTTTGGATTTTTCAAACGGTAGATTACTATAGTCATTGATTACTGTGTCTTGTGTACCTAACCTATTCCACTGAACCACCACTCTGTTTCTTAGTCAGTACCAAGTAGTTTTGATGATTGCTACTTTAAAATACAATTTGGAGATCTGGTATGGCTAGACCACCTTCCCTAGCATTTTTTTTTCATTAATTCCCTTGAAATTCTGGACCTTCTGTTCTTCCAGATGAATTTTATTATAATTTTTCTAGCTCTATCAAATAATTTTTTGGTAGTTCTATTGGGATGGCCCTGAATAAGTAAATTAATTTAGGTAGAAGTGTCATTTTTATTATATTAGCTTGACCTACACATGAGGAACTGATATTTTTTCCAATTATTTAGATCTGACTTTATTTGTGTGAAAAATGTTTTGTAATTATATTCATAAAATTCCTGGATTTGTTTGGCAGGTAGACTCCCAAATATTTTATAATGTCTACAGTAACATTGCTAAATGTGTTCATTATTTCAAGGAGTTTTTTACTTGATTTTCTAATTATATCATCATATCATCTGCAAAGAGTGACAACTTTGTTTCTTTTTTTGCCTTTTCTAATTCCTTCAATTTCTTTTTCTTCTTTTATTGCCAAAGCTAACATTTCTAGTATTATATCAAATAACAGTGGTGATAATGGATGTCCTTGTTTCACCCCCCGATGTTATTGGAAATGTTTCTAGCTTATACCCATTACATATAATGCTTGCTGATGGTTTTAGTTAGATGCTACTTATCATTTTAAGGAAGACTCCATTTATTCCTATGCTCTCTAGTGTTGTTTTTTTTTTTTTAAATAGGAATGAGTGTAGTATTTTGTCCAAAACTTTTTCGGCATCTTTTGAGATATCATATGGTTTCTGTTAGTTTTGTTGGTGATATGGTCAATTATACTGAGTTTTCCCAATATTGAATCAGGACTGCATTCCTGGTATAAATCCTGCATGTTCATAGTGTATTATTCTTGTGATAAGTTGCTGTAATCTATTCGCTAATATTTTATTTAAAAATTTTGCATCTATATTCATTAGGAGAATTAGCCTATAATGTTCTTTGTTTTGACTCTTCCCAATTTAGGTATCTATACCATATTTGTATCATAAAAAGAATTTGGTAGGACTCCTTCCTTGCCATTTTCCCAAATAGTTTACATAGTATTAGAATTAATTGTTCTTTAATTGTTTGATAGAATTCACTTGGAAATCCATCTGGCCCTGGTGATTTTTTCATAGGGAGCTCATTGATGGGTTGTTCAAATTCTTTTTTTTTTCTGAAATAGGGTTAAGTATTTTACTTCCTCTACCATTAATCTGGGCAATTTATATTTTTGTAAATATTCATCCATTTCATTAAGATTATCAAATTTATTGGCATAAAGTTGGGCAAAATAGTTTCTAATTATTGTTTTAATTTCTTCTTCATTGGTGGCAAATTCACCCTTTTCATTTTTATACTGGTAATTTGGTTTTCTTCTTTTTTTTAATCAAATTAACCAAAGTTTATCTATTTTATGGGCTTTTTTCATTAAACCAGCTCTTCATTTTAGGTATTGGCAGCTGGAGTCTCTAGACATCTGTTAGTTTACCTGGAGCTGAGGTGGAGCTGGTGGTGGTAGCTGGTGTGTGCCTGGTGTTGGTGTTGCTTGCTTCACCGCCCTGGGGCTGGGGATCTCCCACTGGTTTGCCAAGGTGGGGCTTTCTGCTGGCCTGCTGAAATGCCTTTCATCCTGTACTGGTTACTTTAAGGCACAGGTGAGGGACCTTTCCTATTAATCCTGCTAACCACCCGAGCTAAAAGACTACTGCACTTCATCTTTCTGCTGTCTCCACTATTTCAGGATTTTCCGTGGGTCAATATTCTGAGTTTTTCAAGGTCAATAAGGCAGGGTGAGAACAACTTACTGCTTACTCTGCCACATTGAATCTTGGAAGTTGAAACAAGTGACTTTCAAACATTCTATCTTTGGGCTGATACTTGTAGAAGCAGAAGCTGCTGCTGTCGCCTCCACAGCTGCCACCATCGATTTAGTCACTCCCAAGGCCTGCTCTTGCTTTGCTGGGGCCAAGTATTAATTTCAATATTTGACCACCACAAAAAGGACTGTTGTAAGTATCTTGCACATGTAAGTCCTTTTCTCTTTTTGTGATTTCTTTTGGATACAGACCTAGTAGTGGTATTGCTGGATCAAAGGGTATGCACAGTTTGGTTGCCCTTTGGGCACAATTCCAAATTGCTCTCCAGGATGGTTTGATCAGTTCACAATTCCACCAAGAGTGCATCAGTGCCCAATTTTCCCACATCTTTTCCAACATTTATCGTTTTCCTTTTCTGTCATATTAGCCAATCTGACAGGTATGATGTGGCATTTCTCTAATCAAAAGTATTTAGAGCACTTATTCATATGCCTATAGATAGATTTGATTTCTTCATCTGAAAACTGCCTATTCATATCCTTTAGCCATTTATCAATCAAGGAATTGCTTCTTTTCTTATAAATTTGACTCAGTTCTTTATATATTTTAGAAATGTGGCTTTGTCAGAGACACTTGCTGTAAAGATTGTTTCCCAGATTTCTGCTTTCCTTCTAATCTTGGTTGCATTGTTTTTGCTTGTATACAAGGTTTTCATTTAATATAATCAAAATTATGTATTTTACATTCTGTAATGTTCTCTTTCTGTTGTTTGGTTGTGAATTCTTCCCCTAACCATAGATCTGATGAGTACACTATTCCTTGTTCTTATGATTTGCTTATGGTGTCACCCTTTATGTCTAAATCATGTCAAAGGTATGTCTTAATTAACTTTTCTAATGTTCCATTTACCTCCTTAGTTTTTTCTTGTTTATTTTTGGTTGGATTTATCAAGTTCTGAGAGGGCACAGTTGATATCCCCCCAGTATAGTTTTGCTGTCTATTTCTTCCTGAAACTAACTTAACATCTCTTTTAAGGATTTTGGATACTGTACCACTTTGTATATATGTTTAGCATTGATATTGCTTCATTGTCTATGGCATCTTTTGGTATGATGTACCCTCCTCTTTTAATTAGTCTATTTTTGTTTTTACTTTTCCTGAGATCAGTATTGCTACCCCTGTTTTTTTTTTCTTCAGCTGAAGCATAATAGATTATACTCCAGTCCCTTACTTTACTCTGTGTGTGTCTCTCTGCTTCCGGTGTGTTTCTTCTAAACAACATATTGTAGAATTCTGGTTTTTGATCCATTCTCCTATCTGTTTCCATTTTAGGACAGAGTTCACCCCATTCACATTACAGTTATGATTACTACCTGCATATTTCCCACCATCCTATTCTCCCTCCTGTATGTACTCTCCCTCTTTTTATCCTTTCCCTCCTCATCAGTGTTTTGCTTCTATCTACCACCTCCCCTAATCTGCCCTCCTTTCTGTCACTTCCCACCTCACCCCCTTTACTTGATCTTCTCTCCTCGTACTTCCCTATTGGGTAAGTTAGATTTCCATATTCAATTGATTGTGTGTATAATTCCCTCTTTGAGCCAATACTGATGAGAGTAAGGTTCAGGCAATGGTCATTGTCCACCCTCTCATCTCTGCCCCCCCAATGTAAATAGTCTTTTGCACCTCTTCATATGAAATAATTTACCCCATTAAACCTCTCCCTTCCTTCTGCACCCATTGTACTCCCCTTTCTCATTCCTTAATTTTTTTTATGTCATCTCCTCAAATTCACCCTCTATGTATTCACCATTCTGTGTATTGTTAACAGAATTTTAAATGTAATGCAGACAGGAGCAGTCTCTAACCTGTGAATAATCAGAGACACACAAAGCAGGCCAGAGACAGAAGTACCAGGAAACAATTAGTGGTTTAATTAATTACTTTCAGATTGGGAAATCAGTCTGCAGACCTTTTGAAGTTCTCCTGAGGAGAGTGTCCCATGCTGGAATCAAGGCAAAGCTTATATACATAAATCACAAGTGGGAAGGGCAGGGGGGGAGGTGGATTACAAAATAATCATTTCCAGGGTCTGAGTGGTTTTCCATGACAAATCCACAAGTGCAGGAGAATACTAGTGTTCTGGAGTCCTTTGGTAATAGTTCTCAAATTGATTACTTCAAGTCTTGGGGGTCCTGTTTACTTGCTGGGGTACAGGACCAGAGTTCTTTGATGGGAACAGGTTCTACCATCTTTGATTCATTTTATTTAGGATACACAGGCACAGAAATGTAGTGATTTTGAGAGCATTGTTAAGGGTTTGATTGATCATTTCAAGCTGCATTGTGAGTTCCTGACTCTCATGCCAGAACAGGCAACTCTGAGAAATCTAAATTATTAATGTGTTTATTACACATATCATATCAATTAATATGAAAATCCTATTATATCACAGTTATCATATTAAGTTATATTATAGAATCATATGAAATCAGAGTATATTCCTTCTTGCTGTACTATCAGTTATATAATTTTTAGTAAGTATAAGTATCATATTCCTATGTAGGGATATAAACAGTTTAGCTCTATTGACTCCCTTCTGTTTTCTTTTCCCTTTGTACCTGTTTATGCTTCTCTTGGGTTTTGATATTGGAGGTCAAATTTTTTGTTTAGTTCTGGTCTTCTCCTTATGATAGCTTAAAATCCTCCTATTTCATTGAATGACAATTTTTTCCCTTGATGTAATTTTGTAATTATCCTTAATTTTGCCAGGTAAGTGATTCCTAATTGTAGTCTTAGACTACTGAAAGATGCCTATTTACCAGGGGCTACCCTAAAGCATATGATGGTTCTTGGAGCTGGAGTTTGATGGTTACCTTAGATAGGCCTAAGGCACTTGAGGGGTCCTAGTGTTGGTATCTGTTTGCTCCACCACACTGGGGTTCAGTATCTCCCACTGGTTTGCTGATGTGGAGCTTGCTGCTGGTTTGCTAGTCCTGGAATACACTCCCCTTTTACCCAAGTGAGACAGAACTTTCTTGGCAAACTTCTAAGTTTCTTGGACTAAAAGATTCTTTCGCCCCATCTTTTTGCTGGTTCTGATTTTCCAGAATTTATTTGGGGGGCTTTTTATGGTTGTTTGGAGGTCAATATGGGAAAATTACAGCAATTTACTTCTCACTTTGCCATCTTGGCTTCTGGAAGTCCTTTTCAAACATTTACTTTTTACAGGTAGGCAAAAATTATTTTAAAAAAATTACATCAAAGAGAAAAGTTATAGAGCCCAAAGGGACATAAGGAAAAAAATGAATGAAAGAGACATATAATTACCAGACCTGAAACCATATAATAAAGTATATGGGGTCAGAAAGACATGAATTCCAATATTGCCTCAAATATTAGTTAGATAAGCCTAGACAAGTCATTCAGCCTCTCTTGGTCTTAGTTTCTTCATCTGTAAAATGAGGATAATAATGGAACTGATCTCATAACATTCTTGTAAGGATCAAATGAAATATGTGTAAAGCACTTTGCAAATCTTAAAGTGTTAGTGCTTATAAGTGCTAACTATTATTTATTATTAACAAGAATGATAATATTGTTATTATTAATCTACTATTTAGTACTGGTTAAAAAAATAAAGTAGATCATTAGAACAGACTATTTAAGCAAGAAACATAAGTGCACTAGCCCAGTGTTTGGTAAATCCCCAAACATAACATACTAAAAGGAAGGACTCCTTAAAAACAAAAAAAGAATTGAGGAGAAATTTAGAAAATATTTGCAAAAATTAGGTTCACACCATCTTACAAGCTCAAATGAATATACAACCTTCATAAAGAAATATGAATATAATGAAATCTGGCATAATTTACAATCATTGTTGAAAGAAAATTTCAAAACAAGGGATAGAGGAGATAAAGAAAAATAAAATAGACAATTTTGACATATGAAATTAAATGGCTTTTAAATTGATAAGGACAGATTTAGAAGAAAAGCAGTTGAGTGGGAAAATATTTGCATCAAAATCCCTGAAAAAAAGTGTGATATCTCAGCTATATAATATTTACACAAATATCTAAAACTAAGAAACATTTCTCAATAGATAAGTGGTAAAATAATTTTCTAATGGGTTTTCTAAAGAATCGTTGCAAACAATAAATGACCACTTGAAAAGATATGGCCAATCACAAATAGAAATGCCAATTAAAATAATTCTGAGGTTTCACCTAACACTATGCAACTAGGCAAAGATGACAAAAGGTGGGAAAAGTTCATTTTAAAATGGTTGTACACTCATGTATTTTGGTGGAGTTGTAAAGTAAATCTACTGTTCTCAAACTTAATTTAGGATTAAGAAAGAAAATTACTAAACTGACAGTTTGCTTCATTCCTTTTGAATTTATGGTCTCATTTCTGGGCATATACCCCAAGGAAGAAAGAAAGAAAGAAAGAAAGAAAGAAAGAAAGAAAGAAAGAAAG
>NW_020954562.1:18936274-18939151 GCF_900497805.2 Vombatus ursinus | reverse complement strand
AAAGAAAGAAAGAAAGAAAGAAAGAAAGAAAGAAAGAAAGAAAGAAATGTCAAATTTCACACAGCCCAAATTACTCACCTCAGTAGATCTAGAAGGTTTGGGTTAGAAAAAATCATTTTACATCTTATCATTCCCTTCAAATATCTTCTTCTGCTCTAGCTTGAGTATAATTAGCTGAATTTAAAAGTCCAAATCAATCTTCTACGTACATGAATTGATTTTGAAAATGTAGGAGGAAGGGTGGAGCCAAGATGGCAAAGTAAAGGCAGGGTTTCACCTCAGTTCTCTTCAAAAACTCTCCAAATAACTTTAAAAAATGATTCTAAACAAATTTTAAAAGAGTATAACCCATAAAAGACAGTGAAACAAATTTCCAGCCCAAGACAAGTTACAAGGTTGAAAGGAAAGGTCTGTTGTGCCAGGTTGAGAGAGGAATGCAGTCCAGTGCACACTGGGCCCTAGTAAGCCTGGAGCAGGCATCAGGGTGACTGAATTGCTGGCAACAGAGGTGGTTTCCAAATTTGTCTGTCCACAGACACCAGAGACAACTTAGAAGTCAGAAGGAAGTGTCTGCTGTCCTAGAGTGGAAGTGAAGAACAGTCCAGTGCAGGCCCTGCCAGCACAGCCCCACCCCAGCAGGCCAGGAAAGGGCATCGGATGTGACTGAATCAGTAGGGGCAGTGGTAGCGGCAGCAGCACTTTGAAAGAAAGCACTCTGCTTTCAGAACACTCAGCCCACAAATGGTAAGGGAGTCAAACAACTGGTCAAAAAGAGATTACGGGGATCTCTTTGCTAGCACTGAGGCAGGACTCTGTTGCTTTGCCCACACTCACATCCAGGATCCATTCCCGGGTAACAGTCTCAGGTGGAGGAGCTTGCAGCCACAATTGAGGGGAGACCTTTCTCACAGTTCCAGAGTCAATAGCTTGGTAAAGGAGACACAAAAAATATTGAAGAAAATAATGCCTTAAAAAACAGACTAGGCCAAGTGGTTAAAGAGGTCTAAAGAGCCAATGAGAAGAAGAATGCCATAAAAAGCAGAACTGGTCAAATGGAAAAGTGGGTCCAAAAGCTCAGTGAAGAAAATAATTCCTTAAAATTTAGAATGGAGCAAATGGAAGCAGCCAGAAAGAAACAATTCAAGTATCATGGAGCCATAGTCAGGATAACACAAGATTTAGCAGCTTGGAATGTGATATGCCAGAGGGCAAAATAGCTAGGAGTAAAACCAAGAATCAAATACCCAGTAATACTGAGTATAATCCATGAGGGAAAAAATGGTCTTTCAATGAGATAGAGGAATTTCAAGCATTCTTGAGAAAAGACCAGAGCTGAATAGAAAATTTGACTTTCAAATACAAGACTCAAAAGAAACACAAAAAGGTAAACAGGAAAGAGAAATCATAAGGGACTTATTAAACTGTTTACATTCCTACATGGGAAGATGATATTTGTAACTCATAAGACCTTTCTCATTATTAAGCTAGTTAGAAGTAGTATATATAGACAGAGGGCACAGGTGTTAGTTGAATACAAAAGGATGCGGGGTGAGGGAGAGGAATGTACTGGAAGAAAGAGAAATGGAGAGGTAGAATGAATTGGGGGAGGTGGTAGTCAGAAGCAAAACACTTTTGAGGAGGGACAGGGTGAAAGGAGAGAGAGAATAGAATAAATGGCAATAATAGCTGTGGGAAAAAAATTGAAGCAAGTTTTCTGATAAAGGCTGCATTTCTCAAACATATAGAGAACTGAGTCAAATTTATAAAAATAAGTCATTCCCCAAATGATAACTGATCAAAAGATATGATTAGTTTTCAGATGAAGTAATCAAAGCTTTCTATAGCCATATGAAAAAAAATATTCTAACTCACTTTTGATTAGAGAAATGCAAATTAAAACAATTCTGAGGTACTACCTCACACCAATTAGATTGGCTAATAGGACAGCAAAGGCAAATGACAAATACTTGAGAGGATGAGGGAAAATGAGACAATTGCTCTGTAGAGCAATTTGGAACTATACCCAAAGCGCAACCAAATTGTGCAAACCAGTGTTGCTAGCAATACCAATACTAGGTCTGTATCCCCAAAGAGATTAAAAAAAAGATGGAATACTATTGTATTATAGGAAACAATGAGCAGGATGCTCTCAGAGAAACCTAGAAAGACTTATATCAGTTGATGCAAAGTGAAATGTACTGTGTACAAAGTGAAGTGAGCAGAACCAGGAGAATGTTGTACACAGCAACAGCCACATTGTGCTATGACTAATTTTGATGGACTTAGCTCCTCTCAACCAGGAGGCTTAAGTATTTAATGTTAAAGAAATATCCTAAACTAAAATGCTACTCTAGTTCCTCACCTTGGCATGGAGGAAACATTGTATTTTCAAAGGTAATAAAAATAATAACAATAATAACAACAACTAATATTTCTATGGCAATCAGTATGTGTCAGGCATTGTGCTAAATACTTTATAATTTTTTATCTAATTTGATCATCATTCTCCTGGTTCTGCTCACTTCACTCAGCATCAGTCCATACAAGTCTTTCTAGGTTTTTCTGAAGTCCAACATGATTAATGTGAAAATGTGTTTAATGGTAATGTATATGTAGAGTCTATATCAGATTGTACTCCTTCTTGGGGGGGGATTGAGGAGGGAGAGGGAGAAAATTTAAAACTCAAAAGCTTATGGAAGTGAATGTTGAAAACTAAAACAAATAAATTAATTTTTAAAAAGTTGCTTTATTAAAGAATAGCCTGGGACATTGAGAGATTAAGTGACTTCCCCAGGGTCACACAGATAACATTCATCCCCTGGTAGTATTATCTTTCTTTCTTTCTTTCTTTCTTTCTTTCTTTCTTTCTTTCTTTCT
>NW_020954562.1:18751416-18936264 GCF_900497805.2 Vombatus ursinus | reverse complement strand
TTTCTTTCTTTCTTTCTTTCTTTCTTTCTTTCTTTCTTTCTTTCTTTTTTGCTGGGACTAAGTAAAATAATTAAATTTAATTATTTACATGACAAAATTTACAACATTTATATAGTTAGAAGGCTTTTAATATGACATATAACTTTCTTTTGATATAGTCACCTGCTTTGCAAAATTTGGCATCAAGATTTTGACACATATTAATTCTTCATCTTGAAACCACACTCTTATCCCATTTGGTAGGCAACATATCTTTGACAGTCAATTTTCCCATCTATTCTTGATTGTGGCACCCAGATTTTCAACTTGATTTTCAACACATCAAGTAAATTTCCAAATCATTGAATCATATATGTATGTGTAGGTATACACACATATATACACACATGCATATGTGTATATATATATATGTGTGTGTGTGTGTGTGTGTGTGTGTGTTTACACACATATCTTGAACAAATTTCTTAACCTTTGTACTATATGGCATGGTACAAAGTGGTGTTGCAGTATTCCATTACCATTTGGGAACTTTATTAATTTTGGAACACTTTTGCTTTCTGATATATCAACATATCAGAGTTCATTATTCCTCAAATCAGAACAAACTTTCAGGTCCATTGGCAGTAAAGGACCTCTTTCATATTTTTTTGGGAGGTACACAGGGATATATTATAGTCTGATGAAGTCACTGAAATCTTAACGGCTCAACTGGACATCTAATAGTATTTTTATAGCCTTGAAGGGAAAAAATATGTTTCATCATTAAGCATCATCTTTTTTCCAATCTTCAGTACTGTAGTTTTTGTATTAACTTCCTTATGATAAGTATTTTTAAAAATAAATTGTTAGTATCATTTTTAGGCTGGTCTTCTCTCTGCTCTTCCAACTTCAGGAAGTCTATTTCCCACTGTGGAGTTATCAATAATGATCCCATCAATTACCATGTCTCTCTGAAGGTTGTTGATTGTCTCCTGATGATTAATTGGGCTGCTTTGCAGTAACCCTTTGTCAGTTCTTGACACTGGTTTTTATTTTCAACCACATTTCTTTGAGTTTCAATGGGATTGATTTCTTTTTTACTGTGGACTTGAGTGATCCTTTAAACACTTGACTTCCCCTTATCCACAACCACTAAAATACCTCTAGCAGTCATTTCAGTGTTATTTATGGGCTAATTTTTCCCACATTTCCTTCATGTAATATTCACCCTTGAAATCACAGATTAAAAACACAAAAAAGGGAACAATGAAACATGTATGGCATCAAATCCAACAAGAAACTGTCAAAGGAACAATCTAATTCTGGAAGAAGCAACAAAATCTGGTTTCATCTGGTAAAGGCAAGATGTTTGAGTCAAGCTAGTATCAGTAAATGCAGAAATACATGACCATTGTTGTTACAAAATAAGAACATATCAAAACTATTGCTTGTCCCAAGTAATTCACACACTACTCTCCTGTAATCAATGGTCAGTTGGGAGATACTGAAAATGTGTGAGTTGTAGATGGAAGAAGGAGTTGATATGGTAAGATGTGCATTGGGAAGATTATTTTTGAAGCTATCTAAAGGATAAATTAGTGAGGAGAAAGAGTAGAGGCAGGTAGACTGATTACTACAGGTGATGAGGGTTTGAAAACATGAGTTTAGAGAAAGAGATGAGTTCATGATAAAAATGGGCCTTGACACATATATTGAACTTGGAGGATAGAGTTAGATGAAGAAAGTTATGAGGGTGTGGGACAGGCATACCCAAAAACCTACTGATATAGGCTAGAAACCTTGGATTCTAATTTTTAAACCCTATTCTGCTCATATAACATCTTTCAGTTCAATATTATGAAGATTGAGGACACAAATCGATAGAGTACTTTGAACTTCTTGGAAGCAGGCTACATCATAAATATACAAAATCATTATTACTAGGTCTAATCCCAAGGTGAACTGTGTTGGATAAACAATTTATGTTAAGGGAATTTCTTCACCCAGTTCATCAGTGTACCATTTAGTAAATTACCTCTTCAACTGCCCTCACCTCCTGATTCAAAAGAAGAGCTCATTCCCATCAGATGAATAAGTTCCATACACCAAAGTAAAATGTTTTTACTCTCAGCTTATTCCAAGAATGACCAACAGAACCACATGCCACAAGAACCCTCTGAGTCCTTCTATCAATAAATCCACAGCATTTTATTAATGTGTAATCAAGAGGAAATAGAAGAAAAATTTTTTAAATATAAGTTAAATGTAATTTAGATACATTTTTAATTGGAGCAAGGGAAAGGAACTGATTCACAGACAATATTGCTGAAAAAAATATTCCTACTTAAATTTCTGACTTCTTGTTTTTCATAAATTTATTTTAAATTCACTAAATATTTATGAAGTGCTTACTATGCACAAATAACTATGCTAGGTACTAGGAAGACAAAAACAATGCCAAACCCTCTGTTCAGTCATAAAAAGTTGGATATTTTATGTCAGTGATTTACAGTGAAATTTCATTTGGGAGATGCTTTACACTTTCTCCCCAAACACTTCAGTCAAATAATCCATGATTAGTGATTTTATAAGTTTGAGTCTTTCTGAGGTAACTGCTCCCCGTTGTATCTTTCTGGATCATAATAAATGTTTAACTTCTTAAGATTTCCTTGAATAATACTGTTAAGAAGACCTTTGATCTACAGCTCACTCTTTTTACTCCCCAGCAGTGGAGTTTAAAAACCCATTAGGAGTTAATACCAATATGTACTAATTTTCCCATTTTATATAAATTTCTAACCCACTCCTCTACTTGGGACATAGATTTTTCTTCTAAATGAAAATAAATTTAAAATATTATTTTATTTGAGAATTTAGTGATCTCTCTTACATTTCATCCCTCCCCCATCCAATTAAATATTTGGAGACAGTGTGGGATATGTTATTAAAATAATGTTCATAATTACTGAGGGAAACACTTGATAGCTTTGTTTAAAGTATTATTGTAACCCACACATAGTTATAAGAACAAAATGAAATTCCAACTACTCATGTTACAGTCATGTAAGATGAAATATATCTCATATTCACTAAATTTTTATTGAAACAATACTATCTCTAACATAAAATGTTAGGTGTTAAGAAAGAAGTAAAATGATATTTAAAACCCTATCTACCCCCAAGGAATTTCCAGACTATCAGAGGAGAAAGATACATACAGGAAAAAAAAACAACAACAACATAATACAGACTACAGCATGGTGCTTACAAAGCACAATGTGAAGGTAACTGGTGCTTCCATTTGTCAACATTAGGAAAGACTTCATGAAACACATAGCATTTTGGCTAGACCTTGACTAATGGAAAGTATTTGAAGACATGAATATTGGAGTAGCAGGAAAAAGAAGAAATTCTTTCAAAGTATAGTGGGAAGTGTGAATAAAAGCATTGAAGCAGGAAAGAGAAAAATAAGATCAAGGAACAGACAGTAATTCAATATGTCTGGAGAGGGATAAAATAAGTTTGGAAATGTATTTTGGATCCAGACTCTACAGATCCCTAAACATCTAGCTAAAATGTTCTGGCTTTATTTAGAAGGCAATGGGCAGTCATCATTTTGGGGAGGGGTAAGGGAGTGACATTATCAGAACTGCGTTTTAGGAAGATTCATCTGGTTTTGGTGCATAGGCTAGGTTGGCAAGAGAGAGATAGTAGTGTAAGAAATTATTGTTTAGCTGAAATAAGTAGCAAAGAACTGGAAGCTGGTGGGGGTGATCATCAATTAGGGCATAGTTAACAAGATTATAGCATATGAATATAATTGGATTCTATTGTGCCATAAGAAATAAAAAGGTTTCAGAAAGACCTAGGAAGTCTTATATAGACTGATACAGAGTGACTTGAGCAGAACTGGGAGAACAATTTATGCAACAATATCAGACTTACAGACTCTAATCAATGTAATAATTAGCTATGATTCCAATGGATTGGTGATAAATAATGCTGCCCACTTGCTGAGCAGATAGGCAGATAGAGGAAGGAGACTTTGGATGTAGGAGCTTTGACTTTGTTGTCTTCTTCTGGTTGTATGTTTTGATCTTCTTTGTCACCAAAGAAAGATTCTATGGTATGATTTTTTTTGCACAGTTTGCTCATGTTCCCAGCCAATAACTTGAGTCTTAAACTCTTTGTTAAGGTAGGGGTCTTTGTTAAGGTAGGGGGTCTGCTTCCTGTCATAAGCTTCAGGGGTTTTGTGCAGCCGTTTTCAGAGATACTTCTAGGGACCTGTACAATTTCAGTTCTTCCAAGGTGGTATGATCAAGGGCGAGGTGTTTATTCCTTTCCTGGCCTGTGCTCTGGAATATGAGTGGCCACAAACACTCTTTTCTGCCTTGGAACTGTGAGGAGTATTCCCTCTCCACTTCCACTACAAGCTCTACCACACCAGAATTCCTCCTAAACCCAGGACTGCCACCCAGAACTGCGACCCAGATCCAAGCACGGGCAAAGCGAGAGATTCCTGCCTCAGCACCAGCAAAGAGACCCCCACAATCCTCCTCTGATCAGACACTTGATTCCCCTTCAGTCTGTGGGCTGAGAGCACAGGAAGCAGCCACTGCACCAGGGCTGCGTGGAGACTGGGGCTGAGACTGAGCTTCCCTCTCACCTAGTCGCAGACCTTTCCTACTGACCTTCTAAGTTGTCTTTGGTGTTTGTGGGTTGAGAAGTCTGGAAACCACCACAGCTGCCCTTGATTCAATTCCCTGAGGCCTGCTCCAGGTTCACTGATACTTGGTCTTTGCCTGTGCACCCAAGCTGAACTGTGCTTCTCTCCCAGTCTGGGACAATAGACCTTTCCAATCAACCATCTAGGTTGTCTTGGGCTGGAAATTTGTTTCATTCTGTCTTTTTGTGGTTTCTGCTTCTCTAAAATTTGTTTAGAGTCATTTTTACAGGTATTTGGAGGGGTTTGGGGGAAAGCCCAAGCAAGTCAATGCTTTTACTCCTCCATCTTGACTCCCGAGTAACTCTTTACAAGTTAGATATAATAGTATCTTTTTCTCTCTCCATTCCTAACCTGAATATCTTTTATCATTAGACTTGTCAGAGTTACAAAAAAAGAATATTTTTCTTGAGAAAAAGTGAATTTGGAATTTTCAAAGTGTAAGAATGAGAATATTTGAGAATTTATTCTATTTCAAAGCAGAAGGAATATCAAACTTTTATTTCATAATATGACATTTTTTCTACAATAACCAAATATAGGTCTTATAAATATGGAAACATGGGTTCTGCTTATCCCACTCTACATTTTATTATGGTTGCTAATTAAAAAGCTTTGGAAGATGCATTAACCCTTTCATAACTCTCAAGGAACTAGGTATTTTATGCAACAATTTACATTTAGCAAGACTTAACTTTGACCAAAGTTTTCAGTTCTCTAGTCTCTTCAAACAAAGGTGCTCAGGTTATTTTAAGATGGTCATACCAAATATTTGGATATCTAAGCTGAAATGAGGAAATCCATATAACACCTTTTATTTTGCCCCAACCATTCACTGGCCTCATTCATTGATCTACCAGATGTTTTTACAATGATACTTTTTTTTTTACAGCTTTTCCTTTTGAAATTTAAATGACTGCCTACTGTTATGAAGTCCAAAAAGTACATAACACTGTTATTAGTCAAGGATATTACCAATAGATAGTATGAAATTGTGAATATAGAGCTGATCTTGGAGCCAGGAGGACTTGGGTTACTATCCTGCCTTTGACATCCATTGGTTATATGACCCTGGGTCAAGCTTTCGAGTTCTCAGTGTTCTAGGCAACCATGAAAGATAGATAATAGATAGATAGACAAATTTGTAATTCATTAGACACTTACGTGTCAGGCATTGAGCTAAAGGAGTCATATAACTATGATCAATCAAGGTAGTCACTTACTTCACAGGCCTTACATTTTAATGGGTGAAGACAAAATGGAAAAGGAAGTGGGGAGCAATACGTTGCAGAGAAGGTGACAACCTACATCAGGAAAAATTTCCTCACCTAAGAGTTCTCTTTATCAATGAAATCACAGTTTCAGTCCCTATCCTCTGTAAGAGGATAGAGTAAGTATTGCATTGAAATACCCTCCCATAAATTCCGACTCTGTTTTCTTATTGGGGTATGAAAGTGATCCTTGATTCTTGAATACACTATCAGTAAAATGCAAGCTCTAGAGGGTTCTGTAATGCTGGGAAGATTTCAGGAATAAGTCTAGGGGTGGCTTATGTATAGTCTGTTATCTCAGAAGTAGGTCAGATAAGTTCAGAGAATCTTATTGTCAGAAATTGGCTCCCAAGTTAGGGCATTTTTCAGGTTGTTTGAGTTAGCTACAGAACAAATGAGCAACGAGTGTCAGTGATGGTTTGGATTCCAAAGAAAAACTCTTCTCCATTCTGTTTAAATAAAGGATTTTGGTATAATGTAACTGCGATAGGATTCAAGAGTTTAAATTTCTCAATATTATAAGCTAAAAGTTTACCTAATGTAACCCCAACTTAATTATGTCTTCACATGTCAATTAATTATTTCCTGAACATCATTATCTGTTGAGTTCCACAAAAATGAACATTATGCTCTTTGCATTAAATACAAAATTAAAATTATGCCTTACTTATTGACTACCAATATCCCTACCTTTCTTTTATATTAATACCACACATTTATGTAATGCTTTAATGTTTAAAAATACTTTCCTGAAAGATAAATAATACATGTTTTGTTGCCTTCATTTTACAAAGAAACTGAGGCATGGAGAGGCAAAGTGATTTGTCCAGGTTCAAATGGTGAGTAAATTTCAGATCTGACATTTGAACTAAGGTGCTTAGCCTCCCCAACTCTAACCCTCCAACTCTATATACGCTTATGCTACATTTCTGAAAACAGACTTGCAAGTACATGGACATGCCTTAAAATGAATGTAGTACTTATTTGAGCCATTACAAGAGTTTCTCTTGATGGAGCACTTGATGCACATCAATTATTAAACATTTTACTTAATCAGGTCAGACAAATAACTGAACTAAAAAAGCAATTCAAAACATAATTTGATTCCTTTTTGCTGGCAAAACAATGTAAACACCCAAAGGATTTGTGAATCTCAGGTTGGGGTAATTTCCTTTGCCATCCCAGATATCAACCCATTTAGGAGTTAGTAAATAGCTGACATTTCTATATGGTTTTAAGTTTTGTGAAATATATTGTTTATATTGTCACATTTTATCCTTACAACTACCCTGTGAGGTAAATATGAGATACTGTCATTTTGCAAATGAATAAACTGAGGCTGAGATGTCATTCTGATTTTTAAGGTGGGGTAGGGACGGGGCTTTAATGAATCGTATCCCAGCTACCTATCCACTATTTTCATACTGCTTCTGTAACAAAACATTAACAATACATTTAATCCATACAGAAGAATACTCTCAATTTTCCTATAATATTCCCACAAGGGAATATCTTTCCTGATTTTTCCCTCAATAGCTATTTATTTTAAAGTAAATCAGTCCCTACCTCTGTTTCTCCCCAATCTGGAGCAGTTGAAAGGAGTTATACTGGGGAAGAAATATGTGAGAGATTATATATCCAGTATGTTCTTTCTCTCCGAAATATTCTTATTCTCTATGAGTGGACTAGTAAATCAGTGTCAGTGTGGGATTATGTACTGTGACATTTCTGCTATTTCTACAACTGTCTTGTTAACAGTTCTGTTGCTTTAATTCTCTGACTTATTTTGTCATCAAATTTTGGTGGCAAACAGCCTAATTAGCTGTCAGGCTCACTCATTTTAAGTATTAACACAGGATTCTCCACTTTAGTACTTAAATGAAGTAATTTCTAAAAGTGAAAATTAGGGATTTCATCTTGGAAGGAGTTGATCCCTAATGTCATTTTTGATTCTAAGATTTTGTGTTCAATTCAGTAAGAATTTGGTAGTGCATAAGGCTGATATGGGGCTAACAAGTTAAAAAAATCATAATCTGTAACTTCTTACTTTGAGAAAGAACTCTTGGTCCAAGGTAATGGTAAAAATAGGATGACTGAATATTCTTTTTAACACAGAATTGACATTATGTCATAGTGCATGGGTTATCCATCTACAAAGAATTGCAGTACAGTATGCATTAATGCTAAAGCTAGACAGAGAAAGATGTACATGAATGAGTGTAAAGTAAGTAAAGCCAGGAAAACATTATACACAACAACAATACAAATGCAATGAACAGCAACTTCAAAACAATAAAAAAAACTAAAATGCAAAATTATAGAAATAAATCCAATTCCCCCCAAAGAAAAGATATAAGAAGACAATTCCCTTTACTCATTTGTAGGTATTAGGAGTTCACAGGTGTGAAATATTGTTTTTTTCATTGTATTAATACATTTTGCTGATTTTTAAAAATATTTGTCTTTTGAAAAAAATGCCTTTGTTATACGGGATGACTTTCTGGGAGGGGATAGAATTAAGGAACAGAAGAAGATCTAAAATATGGAAAGACAAAAGATATCAATGAAAATATATTTTTAAAAAACACATTGACCAAGATTTTCTCAAAGATTCCAAAGACACTTTGATATAGCAGTATGCCTCAGAATCTTCATTATGAACAAGTTTTCATTATACATATAGAAGGTATAGGAGACTTGGATGAATTTATCATAATCTTACAAAAATTCCTGCAGTTGCAAATTCCTTATATCTAATTCTTTGTTGCAAACATGTGGACTCACAACAGTATGGTAAAATATGAAAAAAGTGAAAAAAGAGAAAGTAATCAGTTAATTGTGCTCTATTTTTGTTTGAATACAAGATAATTGTTTTTTATACTTTTTGAGTTTGCCTTCCCCCCCCAGCCTCCTTTGTTTATTTACTTACAAGATAAGATTTATTAGATAGCTAGTTTCTTTTTTAAGCTACTGAGACAATATTGATCTCAAAGAAATCCCATCACATAGCCAACAATTCTTAAGTTCTAATATTTCAATAATTAATGGAAGATTGATAGGAAGGATTATGGATAGAATGTGCCACTAGCACATAGAAATATGGGACAATTTGTGCCAAAGTCTCAATGCATTCAATTTCAATATTACCCAACAATTCAACTTAAAAATGGAGAGAAATTAACTTGGAAAAACTAGAACCCGACTGTAACAAAAAAAAAAAGTCTTTTTAAGTAGAGGTAGTCAGAGAAATCTTTGCCTGAATTGGAAGTTAACCTAGCACATGTGATAAACTTATAGAAGAGCTATTTTTGTTCAACTAGAACAGCTTTAATTGTGCTGGTATGTGCAATTGGCTCCTTCAAGTTGGATGTTTTTCTGGCGTCATACAGAAGTACCTTATTGGTCCACCTCACTGGGGTTGTTAGGTAGTGCTGAAGATGATTAGAAACCAAATCAAAAGGAGTCATTTGCTCTAGCCTAGCTTTGGAAAGCTTTGAAAATGGTGCTGCATAGTCTCCTTCAGGATTTTCCCTGTGAGATTTATTTCCAGCACTCTTTTGCATGGGTTTGAATCAAAGATAGATGGAGGAATTTCTCTCCCTTCCTCCCTCAGCAGCAATGGTGGCTAAAAGATTATGTCAGTGGGAACACGTACTTGGTTAAGTAAACCCGAGTTCCTTGCCACCTTCTTCTCTTTGTATTTCCTTCCCCAAGAAAAATCCAAGAACTACCAGTCCTGAAAAATGGACATTTATAGTCTTGGGTTGAAAGTTCTTGAGTCTATAGGCAATCTAGGAGAGCAAGGAATAGTTTGCCTATCAGATTTATGGAGAAAGAAAGAATTTATGACCAAACAAGAGGTAGAGAACATTATGAAATGCAAAATGGATAATTTTGATTGCATTAAATTGAAAAGTCTTTGCACAAACAAAGCTAATGCAACCAAGATTAGAAGAAAAGCCAGAAAACTGGGAAACAATTTTAGAGCCAGGGTCTCTGATATAGTCCTCATTTCTTAAATATGTAGAAAACTAAGTCAAATTTATAAGAATATAAGTCATTGTCCAATTGATAAATGGTCAAAGGATATGTTAGAGTCCAGGTTCAAAAAATATCCTGACAGGCTAGAACAATGGGTTTAATCTAACAAGATGAAATTTAATAAGGATAATTTTAAAGTCTTACACTTAGGTGCTAAAATAATTGGCTTCACATGTAAAAGATGGGGGAGGCATTGTAAAAGAACAGCTTGTTTAAATAACAATTGGGATCATGATGGACCTTAAGCTCAGAACAAGGCAATTGTGTATGGCTTTGTACCCCACAAAGTTTGTGGAGCCCTAGGCTGCATTGAGAACCATGGTGTCCGGGAGAAGAAAGGTGAGAATTCTGATGTACCTTCTTCTTGTTCAACCACATACAGAGTATTGTGTTCAATTTTGAATGTCACATTTCAGGACAGACATTGAAAAGTTGGAAACCATCCAAAGGTGGCCAATCAGGACAATGAAGGATCTTAAATTCCATTCTAGTTGAAGTAATTGAGGATAAGTAGCCTGGAGATACATACATACATACATATAAATATAGATATTGGGTTCCTCTCAGTATATATTTATATTTTTGTCTGACAAAGGCTTTTATACATATATATAGAGAGAGGCTCATTAGGCACTCTACTAGAGAGTCACTAGAACAGATAATGACCATGCCAAGGTAAAGACCAGCAGATGGTAGCAGAGAGCTGCTTGGCAACTACAATACCAGCAGAGACAATGGAATGGACAGCAGAGATGCAAAATCCAAAAGAAAGAAGCATGATGACATCAGCCAAGAACATTAACAGCTCTTTAGCACTGGAAGGGGATGGTGCAGTGGGATGAGTGTGTGGGTAGATTCAGGGAGCAGAATGTTCCATTTCATTTGTCATAGATTATAGGAAGAGAAGTATTATGAGGCAGAAAAGATAGGGTAGCATCAGGGTGTGGATGACCTTGAACACCTTGCAGAGTAGTGTGAAATTTGCTTGGCAGTAAGTATCAATCATCTAGAAACTTCAAAGTTGTTTTTCTTTCTAATGGATGAATTAAAAAACTCAGTTGTCAATAATTTCCTAATGAATAGGCTTGTGAACACACAAGTGAATGCACCACGAAAGTGAACTTCTGTTAAAAACATAGACTTTGTAAAATGCTATGACAGGCCTCCATAATTTGATCATTTCAAGTCCCATATAATTCATAAGTGAAAGATTGTCTTGGTAATCAGAAATCATGTTGCATCTGCTTGAGATATATAAAGCAAACCAAAATTAAAAACAAAAACTGGAGATTGTTAGTGAAGACATGCTGCCAATTTTAGTGTCAAACATATGTGCTAATGGGGAAATTCTAAATAATTACATTGTATGACACTGGCTATTAGTAGTAGGGGAGATTAATACCTTTTTTAGTACCATTTTGGCCCAATGCTTTTTGGTCTCTCAACAAGCATATAAAGGAATGTCCCAAAGGACAGTAGTAGACATATCAAATCAGCTAGGTTTTGAAAAGTTTCTATTTATTTTTTTTAAAATCCCTTTCTCATTCACAGTAAAAAAAAATCTGTTTTGTCATAATCAATAGCACAAGGCAAGGCAATGGTAATTGACTAATAACTCTATACTCCAATGAGATCATTTGAAGATGACCTGTGGTAGGTTGCAATGAAGTCCTTAGTAAATTACTCTGGGTCCTGTAGTCATTAAAGATGCCAAGCTGTCAATAAAATCAATTGAGATGCAGTTGGCTTACAGTGCAAGATCAGATTTACAACAGGCATTTGGAGATTAGGTTCAGATGGAGATTTTAATTGAGAAACAAATATTACCTACTAACACAAATGGCATCAGAAAATAAATATAACTCACATAAACAAAACAAATAACAAAATGTTTAAAGACGGATTTTGCCAGTAAGATTTTCCTTAGGAAATTACTTAGGTTTTTGTTGTTGTTGTTGCTGTTGCTTTTTTTTTAATTACTGAAGCTGTGGACAGATATATTTCAGATAAGAACTTTTATAAATTTTATCTGGCATTAATTACATTACATTAATATTTTAAAATAAATTGTTAATAGTAAAAATAAAAATGCCACATTTCACATTTCTCTTGCTTTATAGAATATAAGATAACTGACATACCTATCAATATTAAAGAATTACAATTATATGATTTAATCAGTTTGCTTTCCTTCTAAATCTTCAATTAATCTTACTTTACAGTCTATCTTGTAGGTCTTTAGTGTGAATATTATTGAACCTACATTTATTTAACTATCTCCTGACATTGCTATTTCTTTAAGGCAATTGGGGTTAAGTGACTTGCCCAGGGTCACACAGCTAGTAAGTGTCAAGTGTTTGGTCTGAGGCTGAATTTGAACTCAGGTCCTCCTGACTTCAGGGTCAGTGCTCTATCCACTGCATCACCTAGCTGCCACTGACATTGCTATTAATTTGACTTTATTGCTTTGTGAATAATGCATCCTTACAATATTTCCAATCATATGATTTTCAGCCTAAATATTACTATAGCTTTATTTAGTTCTTTATTTACCAGTTCCCATGTCATTGATAGTTTCAGATTAAAATGCACTATCTTTTCATCTAAAAATAGTTCTATTCAAGTTATGTTTTCAAACTGAAGATAAAATTACCATCTACTGTACACCAGACATTGTGATTCAAAGAAAGACAAAGAATGCCCCTTTTATCAAGGACCTCACATGATAATAACTAGGTATATACAAGTTGTAAACAGAGTAGATGAATAGCAATCTCATAGAGAAAAGAGCTGAGGGAACTTTTGTAAAGGCCTTCTGTAAAATCTAGGATTTGACCTGAGTATTGAAAAAATCCATGGAAATTAAGAGGCAGTGGTGAGCACTCTAGGAATGGGGGTGGGGGTGGGGATGGGGGTGGGGAAATAGTACAAAAAAAGAGATTAGAGAAGGAGTTTCCTATGGGAAGAATTTGAAGAAAAAAATGATATTGTAGAGACTGAGAGAAGAGACTATGAAGAAAGGTAAACTGTAAAAGAATAGGAAAGATATGGTGGGATCAGGTTTAAATGTCAGAGAGATTTACATTTGAAACTAGAATAAATTGGAAGAATTTTGTTGGGAGTGAGGAATGGCATGGTTATACCTACACTTTAGAAAAATCTAGTCAGCTGATAGATGGAAGATAGATGGCAATGGAGAGAGTTGAAACAAGGAGATAAGTTAAAAAAAATACAATAGTTCAAGAGAAGAGTGATGAGGGCCTGAACTGAGGTCATTGCTGTGTGAATAGACAAAAAGGAAGATAAAGGAGAGATGTTGTGAAGGTAGAGGAGACAAGATTTGGCAATGGATTGGATACGTGGGGCGAGAATGAGAAGTCAATGAAGACATCAAAGTTGTTGAGCTAGATAATCCAAAGATGTTGGTCCCCTCATCAGTAATTGGCAGCTTGAGAAGAAATGATTTAGGGGGAAAATGAGTTTTGCTTTGGATATGTTGAGTTCATGAAGCCTATGGGACATCCAGTTCAAAATGTCCATGAGACAGTAAGTGATATTGGAATAGAGTTATATAAGGATACATACATATTCATAGATTTATACATGGATTCAACCTGCAGAGATGATAATTTAATCTATGAGAGTAGATGAGATTACCAAATGAGATGAGTGATAAGAGAGCATAGGACAGGCAAATAGGGAACACTCATGGTTAGGAGCGTGACATGGATGAAGAAACAGAAGGCAAACCAAAGATAAGGCCTATAGATAGGGCCTGCTATTTCATACTGGGCCCGGTTATGCCTTATTTTAGTCCTCCTCAATCATCTTCTCCTTAACTGCCTTGCCTTCTAGGCCAGAATAGCCATGTCATGAGGATTTAACCCTTCCAATTTCAGAACTCCCTTCATGGGGCCCTACTGTTATGATTAGTGTTTCCTTATCCCCACTACTTTACACTAGTCCCAGCCATGATTCATTTTATTCCCTAGTCATCTTCTAACCGAAAACCTTCCTGCTCAGAGCCCTACCGAATTTCTCATCACTCCCCCACCCCCATGCTTTCTAGGTCTGGAGCCATTAGTCAATCAATATAACCATTACTCCTCGAAAGTTTTTGTTCATTTATAACCCTATGACTTCACTCCTTAAAACTTTCAAAACAAAAATACCTCTCTTTATCTACCAATTTCCTACATGTGTAGCCTACCGTTAATAAAATGTATGTATCTTGAGAGCAGGGACTCTTTCCTTTTGTATTTGATACATACTTAGGGAGTATATATCCCTTTGAAATATCCATCACTTTGTGAAATTAACAATATGAATCTTTGAATGACTATCATTAATTATTGAAAAAATACATGTCATATTTAATTTTAATTATACTACCCTGGTGCATATATTTGTAAATATATCAAGAACAACACTGTACATTTATTATAAATAAAGACCAAATGTGAATTAAAATCTAGAGAAATAAACAATTACTTAATTCATGAATATTGTTGTTTTTACTTCTATTCCTAAAGCCGATATTTACAAGAGTTTTTCTTGATGCCTGATGTTCATAAATGAAAGTGTATATGCATTTCCATAAATAGGTGTGAAATAACACATTTTGTATTTCACACAAAGGAGCAATCTCAGCAAACGTTCCAAGTGACCTACATCTCTAACCAAAGCAGATGACATAAAAAAAAACTACTTTAAAGAGCATAATTATAAATAGATACTCATGTCATAGAATTTGCTATGAACATTGCCTGGTGTTGGTTCTTCAGTGTACAATAAAGACATAGGAGTAGGCATAATATATTATGATTATTAGGATTTTTATTTTGCAAAATATTTCACAATAATATTGTTACACAGCAGAAAAGAAAAAAAAATACACAGATTACTACTGATAAGAGGTACCATGGGTTGAGAAAAAAAACCTGCTTTATAGTACATTTTCCATTTTAAGGCCTAATTTCTTACACTTGACATGGTCAAAAACATTAAATATAAATGGAATTTAACAGCAATATGAATGCACAAGTAAGTTCTAAAAAGATAAAATGATTTTAAAAGGAAAATGGAGATAATTTTGCACACAACCCCTCAAATAGACATAGTTGTACTCATTAGGGCTTTGGAAACATTCTGGAAACATTGCTATTTTGTGTTTATTTCCTTTTTAAAAAAATGTTTGTCTATTAACACATTGCTTACATTTTCTTTTGTTATTTAAGTGACCTGATTTCATCTAATTCTTTGTAGACTTTGCCATTCATATATAGCCAGAGCATAGTAAATTGTTCCAGCATAGAAATAATTTTGCAACTAAAGGGTGCTCCCAGGCTACCATGTGTTTAGTTAGTGTCTTTCCACTTTAGAAAACTTTAATGACTTATGAAGAGTATTTTTTTTAATTCAACAGACTTGATACCAATGAGTCAAATAGAGCAATCAGAAGAAGTACACAGTGGCAGCATTCACTTAAACTCATACCTGCAAAGGAAACACTTAAATTAATACAGAGTTTATTTTAGTCTTTAAGGGTATGTTTGTTATTATTTATCCAATATGAATTACTGATATCTTTGAATTTCAACACTAGAATTCTAAGAGAAATATGAAAACCTTTGGAAACAATACCAAAATAAGAAGCAGATGCATCATCAAATTTGAAATCACTTTTTAGGTTGGAATGGTTAAAGTTGGTAAATCTTAACTGGAGAACAGGGTGAGGAGAAAAATAGAATTCCTTTAAAAGAGCACCAAAGTTCTAATATTCTTTTTAGCCTTTAAGTAAACTAATTAGGAAAATGCTAATGGTATAACAGTGATTAAATGTCTTACAACAAAATATAAAAGACAAATGGGGAAGCAAAAAAAATTCTTCAAAGTTTATACATGTGATTAAACAGATGTCTGCACAATTACATATGTCATGTGCATAATCATTTAAAAACTATTAAAAAAAACTAACAATCTAAGATCCTTTAGCAATTACAGACCTTTTTATGTACCAAAGTATTTCCAGCTACGGGACATTTTTGCTTTTTTGAGGAATCACCCATTCATTGCCTCTATATTCCAAAGAAAGTATTACTATTTCTTCTTGAAGGCACTATGGTATTGTGCCCTCAGTATCACTTCAATTTCAATCCTATTCAACAACAATGTGCTAACCAATTTAAAAAGTCACTTAAATGAGATTTTACTATCTTATATATTTTGTCATTTTGCCTTTCCTAATTTGCTCTTTCTCATTTCACCAAAAAACAAGGCACAATACATTTTCACACACTCCCACACTCCTCCAAGCTTCCCTTTATGTTATGGCACCTTTTAAATAAGATCTCTTTACAAAATTAGCCTGGCCTTTATTTTCTTTACAGAATATAGATTGGAATAACTGATATTTTTTTCAACTTACAAAGTTAAATAAACCAAATTATAAGATAGCTTGCTCTTCAATAGTACCATAAAAAATTATATAAGAACAAAATGGCTTTATCTGAAAGTTACAAGGAAGGAGCATTGAAATACTACATATACTAGAATACTGACATTTATCAGAGAGCGTGCACATCAGTTTCTCATTATTCAGATCACTTGAATTTGCATGTTTATAGAAACAGTATAGAGTTATTTGAATTTGATAAATGATGCAGTATGAGTTATTTTTCACACGTTCCTAGAGCAGGATGTATGCTGTACATATATACACATTAACTGGTCAGAGCACAGACATTTACAGTGTCATGCTTTCATTCAAAATTAAGACGCCGTATTTCATTACAATTGCACGGCATCAAAATGCTATATATTGCTTCAAAAATGCAAATGATTTCACGGACTGGCCTTTGTGATTGAGAAGAGAAATAATGAATGGTCTTGTATTTTACACAAATGGACAAAAATACATCATAAATATATTGACCAATATATAACATTGAAGAACAAGAAACAGAAAGGAAACAATGCCCTTGCATAAAGATCAATTCTCTTTGCTGCTGTTGGAATAACTGGTTTGGCAGGGGGAGGCTTCTTGTTGTTCTTTGCCTGGGATTTCCCTAGCCCATTGTTGACTTCAATGGGTTTTCCATAACAGTCATAGTTGGACAATTCAAAATCTCTAGGTAAACTGCCAACAATGCTGAAGTCGTTTGATCTCAGGTCAGATTTGGAAGTACAGACTTTTTTGCATCTGGTCTCACCAACCTGATAAATGAAGAGTTGTAGACATAATATGCTTAGAACTTTTTCCATTCATAAGTAAAGTATCTTTCTAGAGTACATATTTTGAGAGAACTTAAGCAAAATATAGCTATTACATTAAGAATGTGTTAAATTCTCCTAGATTTCTTTTGAGCAAAAATAATCAATAAGCAACTGATTGAATTGTTAAATTGGTTGAATATTTATGTCTTCATATGACTGCCTGTATGAAGTTATTTATGCTATAATCATTATACCCACATAAATCATCAGCATCTTTATATACTACCAACAAAACTCAGTAGTAAGATGCAGAATAAGAAATTGCAATTAAAATAATGACAAACAATATAAAACACTTGGGAATCTACCTGCCAAGATAAATCCCAGGATTATGTGATCACAATTAGAAAACATTTCAAAAATTGGAGAAATATTAATTGCTTATGGGTAGGCCAAGTCAATATAATAAAAATGACAATTTTACCTAAGTTAATTTACTTATTCAGCACCACATCAATCAAACTACAAAATACAAAATTTTATGGAACTAGAAAAAATATTAAAATTTATCTGGAAGAAAAAATAATCCAAGAATAGGAAGAGAATCAGGGACGAAAATGTAAAAGAGGGTAGTTTAGCAGTTTCAGATTTCAAACTCTATTTCAAAGCAATAATCATCAAAAACAATCTGATGCTTGCTAAGAAAGAGAGTGGTAGATCAGTGGGAAAGATTAGGAACACAATACAAAGTACTAAATGACCATAAAAATCTAATGTTTGATAAAACCAAAGATTCAAGCTTTTAAGGTAAAAACTCAATATTTGGCCAAAATTGCTGGGAACACTGGAAAGCAGTTTTGCAGAAACTAGGCATAGACCAACATCTCATTTTGTATACGAAGATAAAGTCAAAATGGGTAAATGATTTAGATATAAAGGGTGATATAATTAAATTTGAGGAGCAAGGAAATATCCTCATTAGCTCTGTGGATAATGATAGGAGTTTATGGCAAAACAAGGTATGAAGAGCATCACAGAATGTAAAATGGATAATTTTGGTGACATGAAATTAAAAAGATCTTGCACAAATAAATTATAAATATATATGTATATATATATACATATATATGGAGAGAGAGAGAGACAGAGAGAGAGAGAGAGAGAAAGAGAGAGAGAGAGAGAATGGAACTAAGCCAAATTTATAAAAATAAGAGCCATTCTCCAGTTGGTAAATGGTCAAAGGATATGAACAGGCAGCTTTCAAAAGAAGAAATCAAAGTTATCAACAGTTACATGAAAAAATGCTCTAAATCATTACTTATTAGAGAAATGCAAATTAAAACAACTCTAATATACCACCTCCCTTTTATCAGATTAGGTAATATGACAGAAAAGAAAAATGACAAATGCTAGAGGAAATGTGGAAAAATTAACACACTAATGCATTGTTGGTGGAATTGTGAACTAGTTCAACTATTCTGAAGAACAATTTAAAACTAAGCCCAAACGGCTATAAAATTGTGCATACTCTTTGACAGAGCAATAACACTACTAGGTCTATATCACAAAGAGACTAAAAAAAGGTAAAATGACCTATTTGAACACAAATATTTATAACAGCACTTTTTGTGTTAGCAAAGAATTGGAAATCAAGGGGCTGTCTCCATCCATTGGGGAATGGCAAGACAAATTTGGTATATGATTGTGATGGAATACTATTGTGCTATTAAAAAAAATGAGCAGGATGGTTTCAGAAAAACCTGGGAAGATTTACAAGAACTGATGCAAAGTGAAGTCTGTAGAACCCATTTTATATAGTAACAGCAATATTGTAAGGATGATCAAATATGAAAGAGTTAGCTATTCTGATCAAGACAATGACCTAAGACAATTTCCAAGGACTCATGATATATGATGTCATCCACTTCTGGAGAGAGAGCTGATGAACTCTGAGTGCAGATTGAACATACTTTTTTTTATTCTCTTTATTTTTATTATTTTATTTTGTTTGAGGAGTTAAAAGTCAATATGGTTTATATAGAAATATGTTTTGAATGACTTCACATGTATAATCTATGTCAAGTTAATTGCCTTCTCAAAGAGGGGGAGAGGAAGGAGGAAGGCAAGAATTTGGAACTCAGCATTTTAAAACATGATTGTTAAAATTTGGGAAATATTTTAAAAAATCAATAAAAATATACTTAAAAAAAACCCTAATGAGATTAATCTATTTTATCGTTACAGAGTGACAAAAAAAACACTCATTATCAACACATTGGTGCTTGTAAGAATTCCAAGTTAGGATTCTTGTAAGCTGAAATTGTGTATTCTTGGGAGGTATGTAAGGCATTTCTACCCTTTCCTGGCACTGAGATTCAACCATGACCCAGAGCTGTCTCCACTTAAGTTGATGGATTGCAGATATCATCCTGTACTTTCAATCTTTGACTTCTTTATTGAGACTGTTTCAAGAGATGTCAGCTTCTGGGACAAAGGTTTCTTTCCATTAGGTGACTTACATATATTATTCTTATCAAAAGATATAAAGTAAAAAGACTCACAACTTATTATCAACTGAGTGAATCAGTTGCCTTAAGGGGGGAAACAGTTAACTTTATTATCAATGGACAGTATGTTGTATTAAATATCCAAATTATATCACTAATTGAATTCAATTCAGTTTAACAAAATTATCAATTGCCTGCTACACACCAGACATCATTGTAATTTATTAAGAATACAATGATGAAAAACAACACAGTTCCATAATCTACTAGGAATATATAATATATAGACTGATAAATATGATAAAAGGTAGAATGTGAGAGGGGCAAAAGGTACAACCTGACAGAGTGTTCTGATCATATCACAATCATTAACTTATTAGAATTAATTATAAATTTGAATAGTTGCCCTATAACTTAGAAATAAAACATTTAAAATATCTATTATTTAGATTAATGTGTTTAGAGAGTACAGCCCCTTTACTCTAGTTTTTTTATAGATTTTTTTAATGATGGAACAGTTAAGTCCCAATTAGTGCAAATAATGAATCATAGTCCCACATATTTGAATTTGCACTATTTGAGCTTATGATTGTGTGAAATATTGTCAACAATAATACCACTTCATGAGTATTCATTATTTGCACTAGTCATTATTTTTCTGTATTATAACAAATAGTAAAAAAAAATGCCAAACTTTCCCCTGCCTTACACTACTCTTGGGCTATAAGTGAGGGACCTCAGAACACTGTATTAGCTCTTTAGTTATTTTAATTTATTGACATTGAGAATTGAAACAATTCTCTATTTGAATGACACCCTATTTTTTAAGGAATTAAAAAATTAGAATCCTAGATACTTCAACAGATTTGTCACCTCACTGATGTGGGCAGTCTCTCCAACACTGATTTTATGTAACTCATCCATGTCTGCACATTTCTCTCTCTCTCTCTCTCTCTCTCTCTCTCTCTCTCTCTCTCTCTCTCTCTTTCTCTCTCTCACTCCTAAGCTTCTAAACTCTCCTTTCCCTCAGGCCACTGAAATAATTCACGCCCTCATCACCTCTTGCCTGGACTATTGTAATGACTCCTTAATTGATCTTCCTGTTTCAAGTCTCTCCCCTTTCCAATCCATCCTTCACAGACTCCCAAAGTGATATCCCTAAAGCACAATCCTAACCATGTCACCCTCCTACTTAAAAAACTCCAATGACTCTCTATTGCCTCTAGGATAAAATATTAAATCCTCTCCTTGGCAATTCCCAGTCTGCATCCAGACTACCTTTCCAGACTTATTATATGTCACTCATCTATGACTCATCTAAACTGGTCTACTTCCTCTTCCTTACATAAAGCATTCCATCTATCTCCATTATACACAGGTGGGGTATTCCTGGAATATCCCCCTTTTGTCTCCTGTTATACCTAGTTACCCCAAATCTCAGGTCAAACACTACCTTCTGCTCCCCATTACTGCTTCTTCTCCCACCTCCCCAAATCAACTTATATTTACTTTTTTTCACTTGCTTTGTAGGTACCTAGCTGTGCATTGTTTCTGTCACGAGAATGCAAGCTCCTCAAGTACAGGGACTGTTTAATTTTAGTCTTTATATTCCCAGAATTTAGTACAGTGTCTAGTACATAGTAAGTGCTTATTAAATGTTTAGTGATAGATTGTAGACTTTATTAACCTAGGATTTTTTGAGAGGAGGGGATGACACATGTATGATATCATTGATATAGGAGACACCTGATAAGGGAATTTCATTTATTAGGGCAGATGTACACCTGCTTTGCAAAATATAATACTAAAGAATTGTTTGGGGATACTGAGAGGTTAAGTGTTTTATCTAGAGTCACACAGCAGTATGGATCAAAGGCAGGACTTGAACCCGTTTCTTCTGAACTCTGAGGGCAACTATGGCATGTTGCTTCTCCACCAAATATTTTAAAGTTATGTAATTCCCAGTGATGGAGTTTAGGGACCAAGATAATCATTGGTCTTGCTGTAAAAGTCATGGATTTGAAATTGACTGCATTCTCTAGGTTTGAAGGTGAAATGATTCTCTACTATATGTTGACATATTCTCCGAATACAAAGCATGTATGATTGTATTGGTATGATGATTTGGGTATTGAGTTAGATCCAATGACCTTCCACCATCTGGAATTCTCAATTTCCAGGGGAAGCAATTGCATAAAATGAAACACACACACACACACACACACACACACACACACATGCACATACATAGGCACACAAGCACATGTGCAAATGCACACATGCTTTCTTTAACACTGTGATTGAGGAGGGTGCCTAGTTACTAACTCTGGGATATCAAAGCATTCAGTGCTCCACTTTGTCACTGCTTTTAGTATAATGACATGTTGCAATAGGTTTTCATATGGAGCAACTATTGTTATCTAGTTTGGGATGAGACTTGATAACTCAAGATACTGAGATATTCTGAAATATTAGAACCCTCTTAGACTCTTTTAGGATTCTTAGAATCCAGAAAACTGGGCTTCAAAGTCTTCAAAGGAATCCTGACCTATTTGTCTCAGCCTGTAATCTCCCTGCTTCATATTGCAAGAATATAAGATTAAGTTCTTAGAATCTACTCAGCCAAAAACTTTAGAATTATATTACATTCTGCTAGTAGACATCTGATAAATATTATTTCAAAGCAATAATTGCCTCTTTTTTATGTTCAAGGCCAAAACAAAGAAAATACTGCTATAAATTCTAGTGCTTTTGTGCAGGCATGACTTTTCTATCTGTAAATAACTAGAGGATAAGGGTCAGTTTTAGATGTCATAATGCCCAAAGCCAGAGTAAGTTGTTTCAAAATTTAAATTGCATTTCCCCTAAACAACTGTATCATTTAATATTATGAAGAATTTTTAAGATACAACTCTGTAGGCTCTCATCTCTAGGATCTCTCAAGTCTCCCCACTCTAACTCATCATTAACTCATCTATCAAAATGATCTTTATAAAATGTAGGTCTGATCATATAACTCTTCCTCCAATTCAAAAACTCCAGTGGCTACCTATGACCTTCAGAATAAATGTGAACCCTTTTGTTTGACTTTTAAAGGTCCTCATAACCTGACCTTTTCCTACCTTTCCAGTCTTCTCATATCTAACTCTCCCCCCTACCCCTAGCTATGTACTCTTAGAGTCAATGAAACTGAACATTTGCTGTTCCTCACATACAGCACTGTAGGATTTTTTTCTTGGCTGTCCCTCATGCCTGAAATGTTCTCCCTCCTTATTTCTACCTCCTAGCTTCTCTGTATTCCTTCAAATCTAAAGTTAAGCCCCATCATCTGCAAAAAGCCTTTTCAATTTTCCTTAATTTTAATACTTTCCCTCTGAAACTACTTCTGATTTATTCTGTATGTATCTTGTTCATACACAGTTATTTGTATATTGTCTCTTCTCCATTAGACTGAGTTCCTTGAGAACAGAGTTTTTTTTTTTTGTTTTGTTTTGTTTTTAATATTTTATTTCCCTGGTGATTAACACAGTGCTTGGCAGATAGTAGAGACATAGTAAATGCTGTTTGATTGATTGATTATCTATATAATTTATACAAAGTCTATTCCAAATACAAATTTGTTATGCTAGCGTTCTGATCATTAAATGAGAAATTATTTAAATATAATAAACATAACCTTAAGAACACAAAGCGATAATGCCAATTAACCTAAAAGTTAGTTATTATGAAGGCTGAGATGCCTTGTAGTAACAATGGATGTTGTCAATTCTCCTGGAGAAGTTTGAGATTTTTGCCTTCATATTTCATGCAGTTTTTATGTGACTCAAAAACTTTAAAAGGAGACATGTTAGATGTTCTATTTACACTTGGATATGACTTCCATTAGCTACAAGGAAGTGATAAAATAATTCCAAAAGAAAAGTAGTAATAATATCCAAAGAAAAACACATGTAGGAATCAATTATTAGCACCAAGTAAGAAAACTGCTTCTCAGTAACACAAAACTGACAAAACCATACTGAGAGTACACACTTACAAGGTGACATCACATTTGTCTAATTCAAATGTTATGTTTTTCTACTGTTCCTCCTTGAGAAGTGTGGGACTTGTTTTCCTTTCTCTCATAAATTTCTATCACTTCCCAAAATTTCTGTTAGCAGAAATTCAGCATTGTGATAATGAGGTATTGAAGGATCATGTGTGAAATAGAAATAAATGGCCCAATGTTATTTCCTTCACACTTTCAAACCTGGGCCCTTTTGCTTTGAGCATATAAAAAAACTGTTAGGCAAAATAGAGTTCATGCTAAACAGAAAATATTAGTAGGCTGGTACAGTATATAAAATCATCTTTAGATCTTTTCTTGATCTGAAGGGTAGCATTCTGCAAAGAATTTTATCAGCTCTAGTTGGGTTCTGATTTAAGAAACCAGAGTCAGGTGAATAAATAACTTATTTTATGCACATGTAAAATTGTGTTTCCTATCTGACTCAATAGGTAGAACCTGGGATTTCATCAGCATGGGCTGTTCTCACTATAGAGTTTCCCTCTGATAATGCAAATCACCCACCTTGACCTCTTTATTACTTAGTATATAAGTCCTGGGGAGTTATCTGAGACACACGGAGCCTAAATGTGTCTAGGATCACAGCCAGTATCAAAGATGAGATTCAAATCCAAGTATTCCAAAATCAAATCGTAGCCCTCAGTTTACTGTACCATGATGTTTAAAGATAGCTGAATTAGTAGAGAACTGACCAAAACACTACCATAGTAAAGGCAGAAGGACAATTTGATTATACATTTATTTATTCATGGCTGCAAAATTTTAAAGTACACTACAGAGTCCAAATTTTTAGAATTTATATTTAAAAATACCATCCTAGAAACAGGATAGATATAAACTACCATATGTAATTTTTTCTCTGTCATCTTTCCTTTTCTCAGTAGAAGCAGTATTTTTCTTGGTTTTTTTGGGGGGGTTTGTTTTGTTTTGTTTTGACTAGGCAATGGGGTTAAGTGACTTGCCAAGGGTCACAAAAATAGTGAGTATTATGTGTCTGAGGCTGGATTTGAACTCAGGGCCTCCAGAAGGAGCAACATTTTTCTTAAATTGGCTTTAAATATCATCCAGTTTCCAACTGCTATTGCTCCTCAGTGTAATTATTATTATTATTATTATTATTATTTTGAGAGGTGGTTACAATAAGATTTTGTGTTGTTGTGATTGAAATGATTAAGCAACACTTGTATTTCAGAAGATGACATATTTTAGAACCAAAAATTCCTGAAAAGAAAAGCATAACTATATTTTGACATCAAAGCTGTTAAACCAAGACAATGTATTTGTGCAACCAAGTTGCATCTCTAGTTGTCATGTGGTTACTTCTTAACATATCTCAAAATGATTTTCAGTCACATGAATCTTTTAATTTCAAATCAGCCAAGGGAGTCTGAATTAACAAAATCTTTCATAAATACTCTAACATGATTTAACTTTAAAAGTCACTGGCTTGTTTCAGTACTAACATTTCACAGTGATTTCAAAACCTATAGGCCTATTATTCTGGTAGCTCAAAAGTAGCTTAAGTAGAGAATTAAAATGTTGAACTACTTAAATAGGTTATGCTACTTAGTGATGCCCATTAGCTTGGTTTGAAAGAAATTATATGAAAAGAAAAGTAAAAATAACATAACTGAGCCCATGAGTCCAGTGATCTCATTTGTTATTTTCCATGTACAGCTGTGGCAAACATGTTCATTTCATATATTATGAAAAACTAGGAAAATTTTTGCCTAGGAATCATGGCCCTTATGGTTGCAAAAATACTTATTGCCTGATGACTTTTATTATGCAACTTAACCAATTAAAGTTCTTCTTCCGTCTTTAACTTCACTGTGACAAAACAATAGACTTTGGGGAAAAAAAGTTTATTTTTCTCCTTTACTTTTATTTTAAAAGTAACTGTTTTGCTTTTGGTTTTTTTTCAACAAGCAATGTTTTAGGTAGCAAGCATTATTTTTGTATACACTTTTCATTTTATTCTTAGTTTTGAGTCATTGGCAGCTAGGTGTTATACTGAAGAAAAAACTGGACATGGACACAGAAAGAATTTATTTCAAATCCCACCTCACACATTTACTAGCTCACTGTCATTGGACAAGTCCCTTAACCCTTCTATGCCTCAGTTTTCTCATCTGTAAAATGATAAAAATAATAACACCTTTCTCATAATGCTGTGGTGAAGATCAAATTAGATAATGTATGTTAAGTGTTTTGCAAAGCTTAAAGCATTATAAATGCTAGCTATTCTTTTTTTATAATTTTAATTTCTAAGGATAAACAACTGCACAAAAAGTTCCACCAAGTCTTTTGTACCAATAGAAATAATTTCTTTCCATGAGGTCCAAAAGAAAATGTGTAAAATCCTTTACCTGGGTAAAAGCATCCTCACCTGTAAAGTGCTGATGTGAACAGGAGTCCCTGTACCATTGACTGTGTTCTTCTTAGCTGCATTTCCACCTTTCCCTTCTGCTTGCTCTGCCTTGGCAATCCTGGCTTTCTCTGCTTCAATTCGTTTGGGATTGTTTAACATCACCTGAACCACAGCATACTCTACCAGTGATGCAAACCCAAAGAGAAGACAAACAATTAGCCAGACATCGAGGGCCTTCACATAGGATACTTTGGGAAGTTCAGCAGCAAGTGTGGTACATTCGGATGCCAAGCTGAGCACTGAGAAGATACCTTTAAAAGAAGAAATTTGAGGTATAAAAATTAATATTTTTTCTGCACTTTTAGTCATTCTCAATATTGCACAACTCATTGTCTATAGTGACTTTACCAATGTGTCATTTTAACAAGAAATACAAATCTGTAGCCAGAGATGATTGAATGTGCTTTGTAAATACTTTATTAGTTTAAGAAATAAAATAGAAAATTTGAATCAAATAATTTTAAAAATGTATAGACCTGGTTAAAATGTATTAAAATCTTATTTTATTTTCATGTATCCCTATTTTAGTGTATCCCTAATAAAGGGATGTGTGTGTGTGTGTGTGTGTGTGTATGTGTGTGTGTATGGTATATAACAAGATATCCAGTTATTTACATTATCTGAATTTTCAACTTATTTTCAAATTAAATCTAGTAGTACCATTTTATTCTACATTGTGAATCAAAGGAAACATATAAAATTGATTCCTAGCAAAATTCCTAGTAAACAGACATAATAGAAGAAGGAAAAGAGATAAAAAAGATTACAGGGAAAATATCTAATTCAATCTTTTGAATCTATTTGACTCGCTATTTGACAAAAGCTGGGATAACAGAACAGCAGTCTGGCAGAAATTAGGGTTATATCAATAATACCTCACAGTATACGTCAAGAAAAGATTCCAGTGGATATGTGACCAAGATACAAAAAAGGTTATACTATAAACAAATTAAAGGAGTAAGGAAACAATTATCTTTTGGATATGAAGAGTTTGAGACTAAACCAGTGATAGAATCACACAATGATAAAAAGGACAAGTGTAATTATATATAAAAAATAAATTGCACAAATAAATCTTATGTAGGAAAAACAAGACGGAGAACAAATAAATGGAGGGAAATTTCATTACAATTTTCTCAAATAAAGGTCTCATTTAAAAATACATAAGGAACTGATTCAAAATTCTCAAAACTGAGTCATTCCCCAATAGACAGCTAAATGATATTAACTCGAAATTTTCAAAGGAAAAAAAAATCAAGTTATATACAATCATATGAAAAATACTATAAATAAACAATAGAGAAATATAAATTAAACTAACTTTTTCACCTCTATCAGAGTAGCAAAGATAACAAAAGAAGTAATGATAAATACTGATAGGGCTGTGGAAAAACAGGAACATTCATGTACTATTTGTGGAGCTGTTAATTGGTTCAATAATTCTGGAAAGCAATTTAAAAATATGCTCAGAAACTAAAAACAAACAAACAAAAAAGAAACAAACAAAATACTTAGGCCCACACATTATAGTAATCAAAGAAAGAGGAAAAGAAACTATATGTACAAAAATATTTATAGCAGCTGTTTTCATGGTGGAAACTATGGGATTATCCTCCAACTGGAGAATGACCAAATAAGTTGTCATATACGAATTGCTATAGAATATTGTTGTGAAATTACAAATTATGAAATTAACAATTTCAAAGGAAACTAGGTTGGCCCTTGGGAATTGATAACAAAGCAAAGTGAGCAGAACCAAAAGAACAACTCATACAATGATAAGAACATTATAGGGAGAATATACTTGGAAAGACTTTAGACTGCAATGCAATGATAAGCCATGAATCCAAAAGAGAAAATGAATCATGCCATTCATCTCTTGACTGAGGGATGAACTGAAAATTCAGAAAGAGACATACATTTCTGAACATGGTTAATGTAGGCATCTTCAGTTGATGTGCGTGAAGGGAAGGATGGGGGGGAAACATAATTTTTAATATTTATAAAATAATACACTATCAACAACAAAATTCTGCTTTGCACATATTAGGAAAACAATAACAAAAATAAATATTAAAGAACTCTGAAAATAGCTGGAGCTGATGACTAATGGGATTGGAGAACAATGGATAGTGGTGAGCAGCACAGTAAGCAGCTCCTGGTGTCAGCAGTGGAAAGGAACCCCCAGGTTGGAGCAGGCTTGCAGAGAGCAATTCAATGACATCTGTAGAAGACAGGGGAATTTTTAGTGTTGGATTCATAAGTTGTCCCTCTGTGTATCTGACATGCTCACACATGTCCTCTGAATTTACATCTCCTCATGTATTATGTGCATGTTGGTAATAATTCTTTAAAATGTACACTTTTCCCAGTTAGTATGTATGTACTTGTGATAATTTAAGGTTTATAAAGAACAGAATGTTACATATTCCCTTTGTGTATACTTCTATTAATTAAAATTCATTGTGAACCAACTATGTTATCAGTAAAGAATTAAAAAGCATGAAGATATAGAAAGCTCAGGAGTGATAGTTTGGAGACAATATCATTCTTTGAACTTGGAATAGTTAATTAGAGAACTCAGAGTGTTGGTCGAGTCAGAGGGGAGAAGCTGGGGACTACATTAGTAATACATATTCATATCCCTTAGTAATAGCAAGTATTTTTAGAAAACTGAAATATCTTAGTATGTGGTATCCTGGGAAGAAAAGTGACAGATGGAGTCAAAACACAATGAGGAATTCAATAATTTAATATTAAAGATACATTTCCTTCATTTATACAAAATGAAAACTGTGAAATTATCAACAAGTCAGTGAAGAAGCTTTTTTATTATAGTTTTTTTAATGTTATTGAGAAAGATGAAGCCCGAACATACAACTAGCTATTCACAAAAATGAGATCTATTTCAAAGATAAATTTCTTTGAAATGTCAAAAAATATTAAATGATTAATACTTTATATGAAGTATATTTTTCCTGTTTATTTGGAGTGAAAGGAGTACAGGAAGAGAAAGGAAAATTGAGGCGGGAGGAAGAAAAGAAAAGTCTTTGGAAATATGTGGTGAAAGACAACAATCCTCAAGAGAAATCTATCAACTATATATCCTGAAATAGTAAATCTATTCAAATAATGAAAATTTATTAACAAATGTTGTTATGCTGTTGTTATTCTGGGTCACCAAGAGCAATAATGTATGTTTCTAACAGAAAGGATAAATATGAATCTTGGAAGTGTATAGTTATCAAGCACACTTTAACATGCCATTAATGATTGAAATTTGTCCTCATATTCTATTCTCCATTTTTAATTTCTCCAATGTTATCAATAGAATCACCATTCTTATGTCTAATATACTCTTTTCTCTTTAGTCTTCAAAATTGCATTCTCATGTCCTACTGGTATTTTAGAAAGAAAAAAAATAATTTCAACAATTTAATATTTGCAAAGAGCTAGGCAAATGTTTATTTTTGCAAAGTACTATACAATTGCTAGTTATTAACACAATTATCATTATTTACTGACACTGACAACTTGAGATGATTTGGATTTAAATCTGGCTTCTTAATGTTCTAGCTAGATAACTTTGTGCAAATTATATGTTTTCTCTGGGACTCAGTTTCCCCATTCTATAAAATAAGGATGTTGTTGATCATTTGTTTCAGTCATGTCTGAGTCTCTGTTACCCTCATTTGGAGTTTTCTTGGCAAAGTTCCTGGAGTGGTTTGCCATTTCCTTCTCCAGATCATTTTTCAGATGAGGAAACTGAGGCAAACATGATTAAGTAAGTTGCCCAGGCTCACACAACCAGTAAGTATCTGAGGCCAGATTTTAACTCAGGAAAAAAAAATGAGCCTTCTTGACTCCAGACCCAGCACTCTATCCACTGCGCCCCATAGTTGCCCTTAAAATGAGGATAGAGACCATATTATCTCCAAATTATGTTGTAGCTCCAATAGTTTATCTTCTTATCTCTAATTTAGCCCTTCATATAGCCTCATGGGCCCAGTGCCTTGACCTTCTAATCCATCTTCACATATATCATCAAACACAATTCCCATCTATTCTTCAGTAATTTTCTGAGTTCTCATTAATCATCATATAAAATCTAAAACACTTTAATTTGTCCTTTCAAATCTTTTCACTTCTTTTACCAACCTTACCCCAAAATGTCATTTCTTATTTCTCCCCTTTTCTGAGTTGCTACTTGGGTTAAAGTGCCTGTCAAGAATTTTCCACATACAACTGACCTATTCTGAAATTTACACATATATCTCATTAAGAATGTCCCTCTTCTCTCTATTAATTCATGTCAATCAACACTTTTAAAACATGACTGCTTCATGAGGCTATCTCCAGGGATCCTTCTTGGATTACCACACTCATCCCCAGTCTTCATCCAGCACTTTTGAGGGTATAATATGAGCAACTCTGACAAAGTTAAATATGTGAAACTGCCCTATAGTTATGTTTCATAAAACACAAAAGATACTATATCTTTTATTTATTGTTTTTACCACCCTGTTATATTTAATAAGAGCTCAGTATATGTTCCTTGCCTGCTTTTCACTAAAGTTTTTAATGAGAAAAGAAAGTTGTTTTTTTTTGAGGGCATCAAATTGTGAAGAGAAAATAATACAGTTGCACTAGTCTGTGTATTCATTCTAGACTTCAAATCAAATATCAATTACCATATTACATCTAACCTAGAAAGTTGGTGATCTGAGGTGAGTCTTATTTTATTCATACTTTGACAGAGTATTTTCCCGAAAATAAGCAACAGTATGAAAACAGAACAATTATTTCATTTCCAGACTTAAGGTACTTCTTCAGACCCAAATATAGGCATATGGATCTGTGTATCTATATCTATATCTATATCTATATCTATATCTATATCTATATCTATGTCTATATCTATATCTATATCTATATCTATATCTATATCTATATCTATATCTATATCTATATGCGTGTGTTTCTATATAGACACACACATATATGTTCAAATATATATATATGTGTATGTGATTATATACATAAAATACATATATATAATTTATAACTCACCATTTTTGGCTACTAATAACTACAAATAAAATTTTGGCATTCTATTTATTGCATAGGACTGCTCCACAAAGGGGCAAAAATATAATTTAAATTGCATGCTAAAGTGAAACTGATTTGTAGCTTTCACTATAAAATAATGGGGATCAGCCTAAGATGTTGTCTTGGAAAAGGTCATATGATTTTCACTTAAAAGGCTATGCTAGTTTCATTAAAACAGTGAATTGAAGGATTCATGTTACTAAGAATCTTAAAATGTTCCAGCTGAGATATTAGATTAAAATTTGTTTTTTTTCTTCAAAATATATTGTTATTCATGTAAAAAGAATAATTTTGTTATTTTGCCTGCTATTTTTCTAGACCTCAGTTTACAATATACACTCTTTTAAAATAAGAAGTTGTAGTTGTTTCAAAAAGAAATATTTTTCTACAGCAAAGCTTTGTTTTTACGTTATATATCAAACTAAACTTGAAGATGAAACTGACTTTCCAATAGCTTAAGTCAAATGTTAAAAATGTTTGCTAAAAGTCAAATATAAACATGAAAAGCTAGGATAAGAGATACTAATTCATACTAACTATATTACATCTAATGCCAATTATCTATCTTAAGCATTGTGATCTGATTTATTAAGATTTAGAAGACTGACATCCTTCTAAAGCACTCTGTAACAGGAGAAAAAAATAAAGTTTATGATAAAATTCATCCTTTTAAAACTGCAGAAAATGAGATTACAAAAAATTTGAAATAGACTACAGAGTATATAGCAAATTATTTGAATAAAATTATTAGCAAGGGTTTTGCCAAAACAAAATATATGTGTAGTAATTATTACAAAATAGAAATTAGCTAGGGTCCATGTTTAAATAATAAGCAGAAGACAGTCAACATCCTTCCACAAGAATTTTTTCTAAACATACACCCATATACATTGTATATGTATTTGTGTATGTGAGTGTGTATATGTGTGTAGTGTGTGTATATATACATATACATACATACACACATAAATACGTATGTGAAATTAATATAGCTGGTTGGACTCAACCCACTGAATTCAATATTCTGTCTAAGAAACAAAGGGAAGATTCCTCCTTTCCTTTAATAACCTGTTTTTTTATGAATCTATAAGCCTCAAAATGTCTGAATGAATCCATCTGTTAATAACCACTTGGCTACACATACCTGTTTTATTTCAAATACTCCAAAACAAAGAAATACAAAATCCAGATAATAATTTAGAGGAAATATATATGGGCACTCCTCCACTGAGTTTCTCAAATACACTGTTCTCACAGATCTATCACATGAAATACTACATATTTCAAAAGACAATGGATAATTCAATGACTCCAACATTTGTAGCCACTGAGGTAAAAATAGCATAGTAAAATATGTCACATTATGCTTCAAGACAGAGATGGATGACTAGAAACATGGCACACCTATTAAAGAATGCAATGAAAGTTTTTATGCTGATGGGAAAAAAAGCAGTAACTCATGTGCCAGATAAAGGTTTCCAAGGACATTGAACTAGTCAGACAGTATTGTAGTCTTATATTAGCAAACATCTCTCATTCCATTTTAAACAACAAACTGTCATCTTATTTTGAAAGTTATCCTTTAAAACAAAATTGCTATTAGGATTTCTATCTGTGTCTTCCTGTATTCTATATTAAATTTTTTCAACCAGCTTTTAGCCAGAATTAATGATCATCCAAAAAACATTGAAAAGAGATCATTTTCAGTCGAGATTTATAGATACACTCACTCTTTCAACCTTCATGAATGGAAGAATCAATATGTAACATCTGTTATTGTTCAAATAAACTGTGGCAAAATCATCTTCTAGCCTACTGGAAATTTATTCAGGCCAGACACTTTTTATTGTGATTTAAAAAGTCATATGCTATAAACCTGAATTCATTTGGAGACAACTCAAAAGACTTTCAATTAAGGAATACTAAGTTGCATAAAATTACCTTTCCCATTTCCTTTCCCCTCCCCTCTCTACTTCACATCACAACAGTATAATCATCCTAGGAGAGATGCTTGGCCATGTTTTGACATAGTGTCCCTATATTTTAAAAAAAGAACATATGAATCTTCTTGGTGAAATTATTTCCACCTTTATTCAATGGAAGAAACAAGATTTAGAAACTATAAAATATAATCTTTTAGATGACATAATGGAAGAAGATTCTTAAAAGTACTAACTGGTAGATAGGTGAAATAATGGCTAAAGAATTGGACCCAGAGTCAGAGAAGACTTGAATTCAAGTCTACTCTCAGACATTTACTAGATGTGCAACCATGGGTAAATCACTTAATCTCTGTTTTCCTCAGTTTCCTTACCTATAAAATGAGGATAGTAATAACACTACTCCCAGGGTTGTAAGGATAAAATGAGAGAATATTTATAAAGTATTTTCCTAATGTTAAGATGGTATATAAATGCTAGCTGTTGTTAATGTTGTTGCTATCATTGCTACTACACTATTATTACTGCTGCTACTACTACTACTGCTGCTGCTGCTGCTGCTGCTACTACTATTACTACTACTACTACTCTTAAAGAGAAATAGACAAGGAGATGATCATTGAAAAGGAGAGGTGAATATCTTCTCCAAAAGTTTGGCCAATTAGGTCTCTGGATATTTTCAGCAGTTGACCATCAAGCCCATTTTAAACAATCTTGACAAGGATGAAAGCTTCCTTTTGAAATATAAGATCTACCATGTTTACATATTTTCCTTCTCTTCCTATCAGACTGTCTATGCCATTTTAAAATTGTGGTCAACTCTCAACTCTGTTAATGAAGGAGAAAAATATAGAAGACAGAAAACAAGTATTCTTTCAGTTAATGCTAAAAAATTTGAAAAGCAAAACCTCTACAAATATCTAAGTTATATATTCCAAGACTTGATCAGAAAAGGATAAAAAGGGAAGGCTGTTTTTCTACATGAGTCATTTGTAGATCAGTGACTCTGTAGCACAGTAGACATTTTCTTGAAATTATTTGTAAGTCAGATTTTTTTTTCTAATACATCCTATTTTTTTAAAAATTTTCTTCAACCTGTCAAAGGTCATCTCCTAAAATTCCTTTTATAAATTATACTCATGAGTCTATAGATGACCATGTGGATATTCTACTGCACTTCTTTTATTCCTCTCCAGGCTCTCTACTTCTGACTCTCCAGACTTTGTTTTCTTTCTTTCTTTTTTTTTTTGGTGAGGCAATTGGGGTTAAGTGACTTGCCCGGGGTCACACAGCTGGTAAGTGTTATGTGTTTGAGGTCGGATTTGAACTCAGGTCCTCCTGACTTCAGGGCCGGTGCTCTACCACTGCACCACCTAGCTGCCCCTCAGACTTTGTTTTCTACCTCATCTCAGGAACTTTTTTCACTCTGAAAGATCACTCTGTCCCTGTGACTTCTTCCTTTTTATAGTAGTTACTGATGAAAGGAATTATGAAAACCCTAGACTTAGAGTCAGAAGACCTACTTTCAAATCTTAACTATTATAAGCAATTTCTCTGGACCTTATTTTTTCTCACCTGAGAGAGTTGGACTAGGTAAACTCTGAACTCACTTAGAGCTCTAAATATGTGTCTATCATAAAATAGGTAGCACATATAAAATTTTATTTTCTATGTGACTTATTTATTATTTTTGAATTTTCACACAGGATGATGATGGTGATGATGATGATGATGATAATGATAGGTGTAGACAGGAAAAGATAGAGAGCTGTTCTAAAGCCAGAAAGCCTAATTTTAAGTCCTAAGTCATATACTGACTTCTTAATTTAAAAGAAGAGTTCCACACTAAAATTCACTACCACAAAAGTTTGATTTTAACATATAGAAAGTTATGAAAATATGCATTAGTCCTAAAGTATTCAGTTCTTATTCAGTTGAAATTATCATTTATTGATTTTTCTTTCCTAATTTACCACCCACAATCATTTATATTTAAAATAGTTTTTGAAGGTTAATCAAATCTTTATAAAAGTAAATTATTTCACTTTGAATGAAAGAATGGGAAGAGAAATAAGAAAATGATCTTTACCTAGGAGAGGATACTACAGTAACTCCTCATTTCAGAGATGTTACTTGTGTGTCCTACTCAATCTACAGCTAAAGATTAAGTAAACAAAGGTTTGAATATCTTTTTGTTGTTAACAAAATTAACACACTACAACTTATTTATTTTACTTGTCCTAATTGTCATTTAAAAAAATGGTACTCATCATAGACCAGAAAATGCAAAAAGATAAAGATTGGAATTGCAAAGAAAGGAAAAAGGCAATTATTTGCTATTGAAACTTTTTTTTTTCATTCAAGTCTATGACAAATCCATTGTAAGAAATGCACATGAGCGTGATCTGGAACTATTAATTAGACTGTAAAAAATTACACATACACAAACATTTTGGGAATATTTTATTTCCTGTGGGTCTAGAAATCTTGTACCATTAAAAATGATAAACTCTGTGATATGTTGAAAAGAAGAATTATTCCTGAAAAGTAGAAATTACCAAATGGAGATGGAATACTATTATACAATCTTGTATCACCATATCACAGATCATAAAAGGTTAAGAAATGATCCAAGAGATGAAAATAAACATGCTTTAAAAACTTGGGAATTCATTTGATTAAAACCTATCTAAAACCTATGAGTTAGATTTAGAAATATGGATTTTCAAATATATGCTTAATATTCAATATAATGTGGTCTCATGATTAAAAATGAATGAACATATATTAAAATTTTAAATTCAATTCCAAATGAATAGAATAAATAATTGCTGCAAAAGGAGGAAAATTGAATATTAACAGTTTTGACAAAGTTTTCAGATTTTTTCAATAAATTTAATTATTTTACTTATTCTATTTACTTTGCACACAGTTATACGTGGAAGTGTATATTGCATTGCATTGCATTACAGTAGTAACATTTTTGAATTTTCATTCAAAATATAATGGTGACTTACGTCTGAGACTGAATAGGTACCATGACAATCACATTATTGGAAAATTAGTGCATAGTAACAGGATTTGGTTATCTTCCTGCTGTGGACATTTTGGGGGAATGGTTGGGTACTGGCTAAGTTATAAATGAATGAAGATAAGACTGTAGTACTATTATATGAAGTGTCTTGAACTATGGGACAATGAAAGCTCATCAAAGAAATAACTGTTAAGGGGGAAGAGATATTGGAAACCCTCTGATACTAACTAGGACCTAGTGAGTGAGTTTAAAACCTTCATGGTGGGGTGCAGAGCTAAGATGGCAGTGTAGAGGAAGGACTCAGCTAGGCTCTCCCAACATTCCCCTCTAAACAACATTAAAATGGATAGTGGGGGGACTGAACCAAGATGGCAGAGTAAAAGCGGTGACTTGCTTGAGCTGTCCCCCAAACCCCTCCAAATAACAGTAAAACATGGCTCTAAATAAATTCTAAAGCAGCAGAACCCACAAAAAGACAGAGTGAAATAAATTTCCAGCCCAAGACAACCTAGATGGTTGATCAGAAAGGAATATTGCACCAGATAGGGAGAGGAACACAGTTCAGTGTGGACATATAGGCAAAACAGGCCTCAGCTAACCCAGAGCAGCCCTCAGAGAACTGAATAATGTGCAGTTGTGGCAGTTTCCAGACTTCTCAATCCATAAATGTGAAGGCAACTTAGAAGGTCAGTAGGAAAACTCTGTGAGAGAGAAGCTCAGTCCCAGCCCTAATTCCTGCGTGCAGCCCTGGGGCGGTGGCTGCTTCCTGAGCTTCCAGCCCACAGACTGAGGGGGAATCAAGTGGCTGATCAGAGGGGGATTGCATGGATCTCTTTACTGGTGCAGGATTCTCTTGCTTTGCCCATGCTTGGATCTGAGTCACAGTTCTAGGTGGTGGTCCTGGGGTGAGGAGAAGTGTTAGTATGGTGGAGCTTGTAGTGGTGGGAGAGAGGAAATCGTCATCATGGTTCCAAGGCAGAAAAGAGTGCTTTGTGGTCACTCATAGACCTCAGTACAGGCCAGGAAAGGAGTAAACACCTCACCTCTTATCATACCACCTTGGAAGAACTGAAAATTTACAGGTCCCTAAAAATATCTCTGAAAACAGCTGCACAAAACCCCCAAAGCTTGGAACAGTACATTCTCCACCCTGGAAGCAGACCGCTACCTTAACAAATAGTTTATAACTCAAGTAATTGACTGGGGTCATGAGTAAACCTCACAAAAATAGGTCTGACCATAGAATCTTTCTTTGGTGACAAAGAAGATCAAAACATACAACCAGAAGACAACAAAGTCAAAGCTCCTACCTCCAAAACCTCCAAGAAAAATATGAATTGGTCTCAGGCCATGGAAGAGCTGAAAAAGGATTTTGAGAAGCAATTAAGAGAAGTAGAGGAAAAACTTGGAAGATAAATGAGAGTGATGCAAGAAAATAATGAAAAACCAGTCAATAGCTTGCTAAAGGAGACCCAAAAAATTACTGAAGAAAACAACACCTTATAAATAGCCTAACCCAAATGGCAAAAAGAGGTCCAAAAAGTTAATGGGGAGAAGAATGCCTTAAAAAAGGCAAAGTTGGATAAATAAGCAATGTTAAAATAATGCCTTAAATGAATTCTGGAGCCACAGAGCCAACAAAAAATCAGAGTGAGACTTTTTTTCAGCTCAAGATAACTTATGAGGATAAAAGGAGAGATCTGTAGTGAATGGAGCCTGACTCAGAAACCACATGGATGAAACATCAGTGGTGGTACTAGGCAGTAGAGACAGAAGCAGTAGCAGCTTTGGGAGCTCTCAAGCCACAGACAGTAAAGGGACCTATCTGCTAGCACTGGATACAAGACTGGAAGCTATTTGAAAACTCCATTGAATATAACCCACTTCAAGTCACAAGAGAACAGGGACACTGAGTAGCAATATTGACTTAAATTATAAGGGATCAGGGGCCCATCTGGGTAAGGACCAAAGTGCAGAACAGGAGAGCATAACCAAACCTCTCCCCAGATCACACCACATTGGAATCCTGGCAAACTTTAAAACCTCCAGAACTAGCTGTGAAAGCAGCAATGCAAAAAGGTCTGAAGCTTTGGAGAGTCCCCTTATTGCAATGCTGGGAACAGAGCCCAAATTTAGCATAAATTCAAAGTCAAGAAAAAGGCTGGAAAAATGAACAGACAACAAAAAAAGAACCTGATCATAGAAAGTTACTACACTGATAGAAAAGATCAAGATACAATCTGAGAACACAATGAAGTCAAAATGGCTACAAGCAAAGCCTCAAAGTAGGGAAAATGTGAGTTGGACAGAAACCCAATAAGAATTCCTGGAAGAGCTATTTTATTTTCCAAGACTGATAGAAGGAAATTAGGTAAAGAAAAGAGAACAAAAGGAAGAAAATTATGAAAAGAATTAACTAGTTGGTTAAAAAAAAGTTAAAGAAAATAGCACCTTACAAAACAGAATTGGTGAAATGTAAAAGGAGCGCAAAAATTCACTGATAAAAATGACTGCTTAAAATGCAAAATGACCAAATAGAAAAAGAAGTAGGAAAGTTCACTGGAGAAAATCATTCCTTAAAAATTAAAATTGAGCAAATGGAAGCTAATGGCACCATGTGACATCAAGAACCAATAAAACAAAGTCAAAAGAATGAGAAAATAAAGAACATGTACAATATACCATCAGAAAAAAACAACTGACCTAGAAAATGAATTGAAGAGAGATAATGTAACAATTATTGGACTACCTGGAAGCCATGATCCAAAAGAGAGCCCAGACCTCATATTTCAAGAAATTGTCAAGGAAAGCCTTAATATCCTATATGGAAAGACCACAGATCACCAACCTGAAAGAGGTTCCAAAGTGAAAACTCTCAGAAATATTAAAGTCAAATACCTGAACTTTTAGGTCAAAGAGAAAATACTTAAAGCAACTAGAAAGAAACCATTCAAATAGCATGGAGCCACAGTCAGGATCATACAAGATTTAGCAGCCACAAGGCATGTTACTGCAATGAAGGGCTTGGAACATAATATTCTAAAAGGAAAAGTAGGTAGCATTACAACCAAGAGTAACCTATCAAACAACACTTACTCTAATTCTTTAAGAGAAAAACAAACATTTAATGAAACTGAGAAATTTTAACAATTTCTGATGAAAAGACCAGAGCTGAATAAAAAATTTGACTTTCAAATATAAGACTCAAGAGAAACATAAAAAATTAAAAATGAAAGAGAAATCACAAGAGACTCAAGGTTAAACTGTACATTGCTATATAGGAAAGTGATATATGTAACTTCAAAGAATTTTACCATTATTATGGAAGTTAGAAGCATTCTATATAGTCCAAGTGTTTATAAATGATTAGATTATATTAGGATGATGTAAAAAAAAAGATGGGAGAGAAAGAATGATACCCTGGAAGAAGGACAAAGGGAGAAGAAAAAATGAGGGAAATTATCTCACATAAAAGAGGAGTATAAGAAAGAGCTTTTACAGTGGAGGAGAAATGGGGGGGGCAACACTTGTACCTTATTTTCATATAAACCGGTTCAAATAGAGAAATATATTTGTGTGTGTGTGTGTGTGTGTGTGTGTGTGTACGCCACACAGTTGGATATAGTAATCTACCTCATCCAATAAGGAAATAGGAGGAAAGGGAGATAAAAGAATGGGGAAATAAAAGGGAGGATCAATATGAAGGCAGTGGTTAGAAGGCAAACAGACTTTAGAGGAGACTCAGGATAAAAAGAGAGAAAGAAGGATAAACAGAAGGCAATAGGATGGAGGTAAATGCACAGTTAGTAATCATAACTGTGAATGGGATACACACCCATAAAATGGAAGCAGATAGCAGAATGAATTAGAAACCATAATCATTTACAAGAAATATGTTTGAAACAGAGAGACACACATAGAGTAAGAATAAAGCAATGGAGCAGAATCTATTATGCTTCAGCTTAAGCAAATAAAAAAAAGCAGGGGTAGCAAGCATCATACAGACAAACGAAAGCAAAAATAGACCTAATTAAAAGAGATAAGCAGGGACACTACATTTTGCTAAAAGGCACCATATACAATGATGTAATATATATATATATATATATACATATATATATATGCATCAAATGGAATAGCATAAAATTCTTAAAGGAAAACTTCAGGTACAGGAGGAAATAACAGTAAAACTCTACTAGTAAGGGAAATCAACTTTCTCCTCTCAGAGCTAGATAAATCTAATCATAAAATGAAAAGAAAGAAGTTAAGGAGATAAATATAATCTTAGAAAAGTTAGATATGATAGATCTCTGTAGAAAACTGAATGGGAATAGAAAGGGGTATACCTTATTCACAGCTATATATAGCACCTCCACAAAATTAACCATGTATTACAGCATAAAAACTCAAGCCAAATGCAGAAAAAACAGAAATATTAAATGTACCCTCTTCAGATGATAATGCAATAAAATGACATTTAATAAAGGAGCATGAAAGCATAGATTAAAAATTAATTTGAATACAAATAATCTAATCCTAAGCAATGAGTGGGTCAAAAATCATAGAAATAATTTCATTAAAGTGAATTATAATGATGAAACAATATACCAAAATTTGTGGGATGCAGCCAAAGTAGTACTCAGCAGAAAATTGATACAGGCATATCTAATTTTGTTGCACTTCACTTAATTGTGCTTTGCAGATACTGCTTTTTTTTTTAATAAATTGAAGTTTTGTGGTAATCCCGCATCAAACAAGTCTATCAGTGCCATTTTTTTCCAACAGCATGTTCTAACATAGTGTCTCTGTGCCACTTTTTGGAAATTCTTGTAGTATTGCAAAATTTTCATAGTTATTGTATCTGTTATGATGATCTGTGATAAGTGATTTTTGTTGTTACACTTGTAATTATTTTGGACCACCATGAAACACATGCATATAATCAATGTTACACATGCACTTAATCAATAAATATTGTGTGTCCTGATTGCTCCACCAATCCATCATTGTCCATCTCTCTCCCTGTTCTCAGACCTCCCTATTCCCTGAGACACTATGATATTGAAATTAGGCCAATTAAAAACCCTGTAATAACCCTACAATGATCTCTAAGTGTTCAAGTGAAAGTAAGAGTTAATTGATGTGGCAAACTTCATTATTTTATTTTTAAGAATTGTTATAGATACCCCAATATTCAACAACTACTACCCTAATTATACAATAGTCATTAACATTGTGGCAAGATGCTGCACCAGCAAAAAGATTATGACTTACTGAAGGCTCAGGTGATGATTAGGGTTTTTTGTTTTTTTTTTTTTAGCAATAAAGTGTTTTTAATTAAGGTATGTGTATTATTTTAGACATAATATTATTGCACAAGTAATACAGCATATTGCAAGCTTAACTCTTTCTACTGGGAAATAAAAAAAATGTGACTCTCTTTATTGTGATATTTGCTTGATTGTGGTGGTCTGAAACTGAACCTACATCTTTTTATAGTAGATCAGTGAATTGGACATGCAATTAAAAAAAAACTAGAAAAAATACAAATTAAAAATCTACAATTGAAGACCAAAGTGGAAATCCTAAAAATCAAAGGAGATATTAATAAAATGAAAAGCAAAAAATAATTGAACTAATAAATAAAACTAGGAGTTAGTTTTATGAAATAGCCAATAAAATACAAAAACCATTAAGTTGATTTTAAAAAAGAAAGAAAAAAACAAATTATCTGTATCAAACATTAAAAAGGTAAATGAACCACAACAAAGAGGAAATTAAAGGAATTGTTAGGAGTTATTTTGCCAAACTAAATGCCAGTAAAGCTAACAATCAGTGCATTGAATGAATATTTACAAAAATATAAACTGCCCAGATCAACAGAAGATGAAATGGAATGCTAAAATAGCCCTAACTTAGAAAAATAAATTGAACAAACCATCAATGAGCTCCCTAAGGAAAAACACCCAGAACCTGATGTATTGTCAAATTAATTCTACTGGACCTTTAAGGAACAATCAATCCCAATAATATATAAACTATTTTTTTAAAAGGCAAAGAAGTAGTTTTAGTAAATTACTTTTGAAATACTAATATGATTTTAATAACTAAACTAGGTAGAGTAAAAACACAGAGAGAAAACTATAGACCAATTTCCTTAATGAATATCAGAGCAAAAAAAAATTAAACAAAATTCTAGCAAGGAAATTATGACAGGATATCATAGTAATCATACACTATGACCAGGTAGGATTTATACCAGGAATGCAGGGCTGGTTCAATATTAGGAAAACTATCAGCATAATTGAGCACATCAATACCAAAATCAATAAAAAGTCATATGATTATATAAATACATGCAGAAAAAGCTTTTGACAAAAACAGCACCCATTACTATTAAGAACACCAGAAAGTGTAGGAATAAAAAAGGATTTTTCTTAAAATGATAAATAGTATTTATCTATAATCAAGAGCAAGCATTGGGAATAAATTTGAAGCCTTTCAATAACTTCAGAGGTGAAGCAAAAGTGCCCATTATCACTATTTTATTCAATATTGTATTAGAAATGATAACTATAAAATAAGACAAGAAAAATACATGAGAGCCATCGCTCTTTGCAGATGATATGATGGTATACTTAGAGACCTCTAGAGAATCAACTAAAAAAAACTAATTGAAATAATAAACAACTTTAACAAAGTTGCAGGATATAAAATAAACCCACAGAAATAATAAGCATTTTTATATACTACCCAGCAACAAGAGATAGAGAAATTTCATATAAAATATTGGTGAACAATATCAAATATGTGGGAATCTACCTGCCAAGACAAGCCCAGGAACTATATGAACACAAATACAAAACACTTTTCACCCAGATAAAGACAGATCTAAACAATAGGGAAAATATTAATTGCTCATTGGTGGGCCAAGTCAATATAATAAAAATTATAATTCTGAGTTAATTTACTTATTCAGTACCACACCAATCAAACTAGCAAAGAATTGTTTATACAGCTAGAAAAAATATAGCAAAATTCATATTAAAAAAAAAGATCAAGAATATCAAGAAAATCAGTGGAAAAAAAATCTGAAGGAAAGTAGCCTAGCAGTACCAGATTTAAACTATATTACAAAATTGTAATCATCAAAATAATATGGTACTGGCTAAAAAATAGAGTGGTGGATCAGTGGAACAGACTAGCTATACAATGTATGATGATGATAAATGACCATCAATTACTGTAAATGACCATAGTAAGCTAGTGTTTGCTAAACCCGAAGACCCAAAATTTGAGGGTAAGAATTCACCATTTGACATAAAAAAAATGCTGGGGCAACTGGAAAGAAGTTTGGAGGGAAAGAAGTAGGCATAGGCCAATATCTCATACTGTATACCAAGATAAAGTCAAAATGGATAAGAGATTTAGACATAAATGGTGATATCATAATTAAGTTAGGGAATGCTACTGATGGAATACTATTGCACCATATGAAATGATGAGCTCAGGATCCACATGTACAAAAATATTTATAGCAGTTCTTTTTGTGGTGGCAAAGAATTGGAAATTGAGGGGATGCCCATCAACTGGGGAATGGCTGAATGAGTTGTGGTATATGAATGTAATGGAATACTATTGTACTATAAGAAATGATGAACAGGCAGACTTCAGAAAACCCTGTAAAGACTTGTATGGACTGATGCTGAGTGAAGTGAACAGAACTAGGAGAATGTTGTACATAGTAACAGTCACATTATGTGATGACTAATATTGATAGATTTAGCCCTTTTCAGCAATGCCAGGATCTAAGACATCTCCAAAGGTCTCATGATGGAAAATGCTATCCACATCCAAAGAAAGAACTATGGAGTTTGAATGCAGATGAAAGTGTACTATTTGCTATTTTTTTCTTCTGTTTTGTTTTGTTTCCTCTTTCTGGTGGTTCCTTCTATTGGTTCTAATTCTTCCTTACGACATGACTAATGTGAAAATATGCTTAATAGGAATGTATACGTATAGCTTATATCAGATTACATGCTGTCTTGGGGAAGGAAGGAAGAAAGATGGGGAGAAAAATTTAAAACTCAAAAGCTTATCAAAGTGATTGTTGATAAATTAAAATAAATTAATAAAAACATTTAAAAAAAGAAATGATGAGCTCATTGATTTTAGGAAAAATCATGGAGAGACTTGCACAAAATAATAAAGAACAAAATGAGCAGAACCAAGAGAACATTATAAACAATAACAGTAATATTGTTTTAAGAACAACTTTGAGCAACTAAGTCATTTTGACTATTATAAATACTTAAATTAACCACAAAGTACGTATATAAAAAGAAGCTATCCATATCCAGAGAAAGAACTGATAAAGAGAAGTATATATAGAATAATTATATATATGTATATGTGTATGTATGTGTGTAAACACACACACACACACACACACCTGTGTCTAATGGTAGCCACCTATAGGGCTGGGGGAAGAAAAAAAAGAGGAAAAAAAGAAATTTGCATGACAACTTTATTATACATTTAAAAGGAATAGCAAATTATAGATAGTATATTTGAAGTTTCACATGCAATCATCTTTTTAAAACTTTACTATGTTGTATAAATGCTTGTTTTATTTCATAAATTAAAAATAAATAAAAGTTAAAATAATTTAATTAGGGGAGCATGGAATAATGTATCTTTTAGATCTACGGATAAATGAAGAATATATAACCATAGAAGAGGTAGAGATCATTTTTATTTCATGAAATTTAAAAAAAAATTAACAAACAAAGTTAATATAACCAAAATTAGGTGGAAAACAGAAAACTGGGGGGAAATTACAGCAGATTTCTATAATAACTGCCTTATTTCTCAAATATGTAAGGAACTGAGCCATATTTATAAAAAAAGAAATGATTCATTTCCAGTTGATAAATTATCCAAGGATATGAACAGACAGCTTTCAGATGATATCAAAGCCATCAATAGTCACATGAAAAAATACTCCAAATCACTATTGATGAAAGAAATCCAAGTTAAAACTATTCTGAGATACTAGCCCATACCTCTCATATTGGATAACATGAAAAAATATATAAAAATGACAAATGCTGAAAGAGATATGGAAAAAATTGGGACAATAATTCATTGCTGATAGAGTTCTGGACCAGTCCAACTATTCTGAAGAACAATTTGGAACTATACTCAAAGGCCTTGTGGTTCATCCTTCATTCTCAAAGAGGACCATAACATCAGGAAGATGATGAGATGACTTGCAATTGAATTGGATTTGAGTGAGGAGGGCTGTGCAAAGTCACCCGCCTCGCTTTCTACTCCAGAGCCACATAGGACCAGTGGCTAGATATAGATCAGGATGAGTGGAGATGGTCCAGGATGCAATGGGAGACTTTGCCCCTTTTAAGCTAACAGTCTTTCTGAATTCTCACTTTGAGTGAGTCAACAGTTATTTAGTGAATAAGCTTGTTTAAAAAGTGAGTCAAGTAATGGTCCCTGTTAATGAAAGAAAAAAAAATTGAACTGGGAAGGGAAGACTCTCAGGGTTGCTGGCCAAAAGAGAAACAATTACTATTTATATTCACCCCAAAATAACCTTTAAATGAACCCAAAGGGCTACAAAACTGTGCATACCCTTTAACCCAACAATACTACTACTAAGTCTATATCCCAAAAAGATGAAGGAAAAGGAAAAAAAGACATATCTGTACAAAAAATATTTATAGTAGCTCTTTTTTTGTGGGGATATAATTGGAAACAGGATGTGAATCAATTGGGTAATGGATGAACAATTTGTTGTATATGGTAATGATGAAATACTATTGTGCTATAAGAAATGACTAGAAGGATGGTTTCAGAAAAACCTGGGAAAATTTATAGGATCTGATGCAAAGTAAAGTATATAGAATGAGGAGAACATTATAGAAAATAATAGCAATATTGTAAGGATGATCAACTGTGAAAGACTTTGGTACTCTGATTACAACTACCCAAGACAATTCCAAAGAACCGTTATAAAAATGCTATCCACTTCTAGAGAGAACTAATGAAATCTAAGTACAAACTGAAGCACACTTTTTATTTTACTTTTTCTTTTTTTTTTTGCTTTCTTTTGCAACATGGCTAATATGGAAACTTGTTTTGCATGACTTCACATGTATAATCAATACCTTTTTTGCCTTCTCAAGAGATGGGGTAGTGATGGTAGAAGACAGAGAATTTGGAAGTCAAAGTTTTAGAAGTGAATATTAATAATGTTTTTTTATGTAATTGGGAAATATCTAACAAAAAAATAAAATATATCTTAAAAAGAAAGAAAAGAAAAGAAAACCCTTGTGGTGATGAGAAAATGAACTAAAGACAATATAAAAAGATTGGATGAAGAAAATCCCTCCACAAAAACTCAATGATAATGATATTTGCTAGTTATGACAGGAGGGAAGACAGAATATGACTCTGCTAGTATAGTCACAAGGAAATCAATAAGGAAATCTCCAGTATTTTTCAGAGAGGCAACTCTACCTCTTATAAACATGACATAAAAGTATAGCAGTCAGAGACTATTTATTGTAAGATAGACAAATAGTGCTACCTATCTCAAAACCCCTGAGAACATTGCTGAATCATCACAGTATATATTAATATTCGTAGGGATGAGCATGAGTCATCAAAAAGTTTATTTTTTTCTAGTATCTTCCACTTAGTAAGGTAGGAATGTACACACTATATTTTCGAAAGACTGCTATCAAAACAGTTTTAAGTATTTTGGGTACTTATAGGAATAAGCTTTAGTTATCTAGAAAAACCTTCATATATGGAAGCTCAGGCAGTTGGAGACCTAGGTTGTATTCCTGGTTTACCACTATGATCTTGAGAAGTCATTTTCCCTTGCAAGGACTCAGTTTCCTCATATATAAAAAGAGGAAGTTAGTACAGATTTCTTCTGACGTTATTTTCCATTCTAAAATTCTACATTTCAAATAATAGTGTGTATTTATTTATATTGTACTAATTATTTGAAATATTTCCAAAGTGTTTTAGTTCAAGAGAATAGGTTATACATTGTAAAAAGCAACCAGAATATTAGATCAGAAAGGAAAAATTGGATATGGCTTTTTATCCATTTCTAAACTTTTTGTTTCCAAATGCCTGAACACAGGAAAACAAAGGCCTCAAAGACTTTAAATACAAAACACAAATAAGGGCTGGAGGGGAAGGTTACATTACCCAGTGGCACCCTTGCAGCACTTGCATCCGGGTTGATCCAAAATGATAGCCAGGACAGGACCACAATGAGCAGAGTAGGGGCATACACACCCATCATGTAAAATCCCACTTGTCTTCTCAGTGTAAAGATTACTTCTACACATGTGTAATAGCCTTTCAGAAACAAAAACATGTATGTTATAAATTAAGAAGCAATATTTTCAGACATCAGTAATACTCAAATGAACCCACTTACCTGTTGAGTACAGGTCATTACTTTTGATTCAAATTGAAAAAGCAAATCCACACACACACACACACACACACACACATTCACACACACACATGCACACACACACCATGCCTCCCCCTTCTAAAAGATTTCCTTCAAGTGAAAAAAATGTTTCCAAGAAGTGAAGACAATTAAATGAAAGCTAAATCAGCACAATGTAGAACCTGTTTCCTCTGACCTTTCAGAACTTTGTCATGACATTGAGAAACAGATACTACATGCTGCTACAATATTTCAATGTCTAGAATTAGAGATCTTTCTTCAGAAAATCAGAAAGGGACTTTCAATCTTTTCATTACTCATGGGTGTTGCTCAAGGGAGATGACCTGAAATTGCTACTTAAAGAGTAGCAAATCAAAGGAAGGCTACTGGATTAGCATCATAGATAGATTATATAGCTATAGCCAGTCTGGTTGTGTGGGGGTGGGAAGGTTTGGGTAGAAGCTACCCATAATTATCAGAAGGGACTAAATTTAAAAGTAGCTATTTGTGCATTTTCAAAATAGAAAAGAGCATTAATTAAGGTACTTGAATACAAACATTAGCAAAGGATAAGAAAAATGAGTAAATAGATGGTATGAAGAAGGTTCTTGTAATGGAAACATCTGACCCCAGCTATCCCTAATCCTGTCCCTCATGTTAACTCCTGTGATATGCCCAAATTCAGGGTAAAATGTTTGGTTTTCATTTGCCAAAATGAATGCAGGGAAAGTTTTAGCAGTGAAGACATTAGGTTTTGACTCCTGGACAGTCAAATAATTCTGCCCCATTGAAAAGTAACCTGGGAGGTAAATTACAAATTTCTGGCATTCTCATAACCATCATATTCTGCCAAGGGTTGCAAAGGGAAGCAACATAAATGTTGTTATAACGCTTGCTAAAAATTAAGCATTTGTGAGTACTTGAGAATATTAAAAATTAATTAGCTTTTCTGTACTGATGATTGAATTTTAAAAAAATTCAAGGCTATTTAAAAAACTCAACCAACAAATTAATTTGCTATTTTATACAGAATAAATTAACTTATGAATTGGGTATAATTATATAGAATTATCCATTTGGTTGCTTAATCCCATATTATAAACACTTAAAATATGTTGAGAATAAAATTTTTGTTACATTGCCCCAAAAAGGGAAATTTTCTTATATTGCATCTGTTTTCTCCAATTTTTTTTCGAATAGTGCTGATATCTTTTCCCCCTGAAGCTTCTAATTTTCAATTTTTTTCCTATATTGGCACATTAGAATACATATTGATCAAATAACTTCCTTTTACCATGCCTAAGAATTAATGTTGATAGAGTCTTATATTGAGAAATAAATTAAGTTGAAGATCCATTCTTTTTGTGTGACTCAGTATCCTCTTTTTACTTAATATCATAGTTGATGCCATCAGTAAGTTTAAGAAGACATTAAATGTGTGAGACTTGGAGTAGGTATCATTAGTTGTTGAACTACCTTTGTTCTAATTTTTTTCCTTTTGTATTTTTGTGGAAGAAGGAAAATACAGAGGTTTTCTTTATAGAGGTGGTTATACACAAAATGCCTTGCCCAAATTTTCTTTTCCATGGATAAACCCACAACATATGTTTGTAATTGTCAATCATGTGGAACATCTCCAAAATATATCATTGCTTCAGGACGTCTATTATTCAAACTTAGTGGGGATCCAGTATTTCCTATATGAGATTTTGAACTGCCTCTGTTTTATTATGGAATTTTACATTGCAGATAATTACCTATACACCTTTTATATATGAAACATATGAAAGTCACAGTGCTGTGTTCCCCCAATGAATTTGACATTGTTTCAAGTGCCTTCAGATTTTCCAGATACTGTGTCAGTTCAGTATAATGTTGCTTATTTGGAAATGACTTATTTTTTCACTCCATTCAATGGAAGCTGAATGACAATTTTGATAAAATCTGTGTTTTGAAGCAGATTGAGGCCAGATATGTGGAACAGGATACACTACTCACTGAAGTCTTACAGGTGGGTACCTGGATGACTTCAACAGAAAAGCACACAGAGGAACATTTTAGTGAGTTAGTTGATAAATCTTTATGATTTGTCAGATCCTGGCGTGGATCTTTTTTTCTGTTATTTATACCATTTTTTTTTGGAGGGAGGAGGAAGAGAGAGAAAGAGATAGACAGAGAGAGATACACCCAGAGAAAGAGGCAGAGACAGACAGAGACAGAGTCAGAAACAAAGACAGAAAGTCAGAGAAACAAAGACAGAAAGTCAGAGAGACAGAGACAGGCAGATATAGAAAAAAAGGAGAGTGGGAGAGACAGAGACTTAGAATATATTCAGCTAATCATTGACATTGTAGATTAGGCAAGTTGAGTTTACTAGCCATTCTTAGTAGGGTTTATTTTTATTTTATTTTATTACAAATCTACAGTAAATTTCCAATTCAAGGATTTTAAACATAAATCTGATTTAAGAGATTTTAATAAATAATTAGTGGATAAAATTGGCCTCACTTAGAGGGAAAATGAATCTGTCACTCATAGGTATTCTTCCTCTAAAACTTGAGAAAACATGTCAACCATCTAAAAGGTTGTCCATGTTGGTTGATATGGCTTCCCCTGGAGTCTTGCTTTTTTTTTTTTTTTTTTTTTTTTTAGCAATTGGGGTTAAGTGACTTGCCCAGGGTCACACAGTTAGTAAGTGTCAAGTGTTTGGTCTGAGGCCAGGTTTGAACTCAGGTCCTCCTGACTTCAGTGCTGGTGCTCTATCCACTGCTCCATTTAGCTGCCCTGAAGTCTTGCTTTTATACACATTATTTGTCCCAACTTTGATAAGTATTCTAGCTTTCTGTTTCAATATTGATCCAACCCAGTAGGGTATCAGTGACAATTCATTTTAGAGTGAAGCAATACCTTCAGGAAAAAATGGAATATTTTCACATCATAACTTGATTTTATGTTCAAATAGCTTAGAATAAAGTTTCTCAAATGTCATACTTATCAGTTACCTTTATTAAGACATCTCTAAAATTAAAAAAATAATCTTTCTGAAAGATGTTTTAAATGGGAAGAGATTCTTCTTTCTTTCTAAATAAAATATAAGGTATGTAAAGTTTAATGACATTGGGTTTGGTTCCATATAGAATTTTAGATCAGTTACATTATAGATTTACTTAGTGAATTACAGAAAAAAATGACATAAAATGTCTTTTTTTTCCTCTTGCTTCCAGGTGCAGACTGAATCCTCATCAATGAAGTCAATTCAAGATTTTGAAAAATGCTATCTGGGGGAAGTTCCAAATGTAAGCTCAGCATCTGTATCTGCTTGCTTTGTTTTGCCCAACACCATATGTCCATGCGATCAACTGTTCATTGGTCTTTGCTGAAAATGATCTTCATGACATTGGCAATGCATTATTTCTGATCTAAAAACTAGCATTCACTTATGATATCCAAACTTCAACATGAAAGAAAACAAAATATGTAATAAAGGATTGTCAAATGTTTGAAATCTTTAGCTCATGGTATCAAACAGTCATCTATAAAGAAATTATATGAACTGAAAGATGGCATTTATTTTTGATAGAAAAAAATGATGTTCTAAAAAGTTAGAAAAGTGACTCTGCTGTGAAAAGCATGTTTTATTAATTCTTTAAGTGATTCTTTCATTTCTAAGGAAAGACATTATAATGCCTGGAATTATAAAGAATTTCCTTAATTTAAGGGTAACCATTCAATTTGAATTTAGGATAACTTATTCAGTGAATGTTTTTATAGTCAGATATGGAAGTGTCCTTCAAGTTAACTTCCCATTATTTTCAAAGTTTCTTTACTTATCTAAATGTCATCTCAATACAATTGCTATAATGAAACTTTATTAATCAGACTTATAAACACAATACTATTCTGTGTATCTTGCAAGAGATAAGCATGTCTGAGAGAGAGAAAGCCACAGAATACAAAAGTAAGAGAACGTAAGGAGGCATCATTCGTTTGGGAAGTGGTGGGGGAAAGGTTCAAGACTTATAACCAAATAAAGGTCAAAGGAGACTACGAAAGTTTTTTTTTTGTTTTTTTGTTTTTTTGTGTTAATGATTTTTCAATATATAAATGTGAAAGCTAAGGTGGCACATAAACACTCTAGGGCTGAAGTCAGGAAGACCTGAATTCAAGTTGGCCTCAGACACTTACTATATGATCTTGGGAAAGTCATTTAACCTCTGTTTTCAGCAGTTTCCTTCTCTGTAAAATGGGGATAAAAACAGATCCTACCTCCCAGGGTCAAAAGAAAATCATTATAGAGTGCTTTGCACTATGCCCAGCATGTAGTAAGTTCTGCATAGATGTTAGATACTATTATTATTATTTAAAAATTTAAAGCTTTTGGGTAAATAAAATCAATGTAATTAGAACAGGAAGAGAAAATAAGTGGGAAAACTATTGCATGAAATATTTGATACAGGTCTGATGCCCAGTATTTATAGAGAATTTGTGATAAATATATTTAAAACCAAAGGTTATTACGCAATATATAAATAATCAAAGGAAATAAACAAGAAGTTTCAAAATGAAGAAATGTAAACTTAACAATCATATAAACTAATGTTCCAAATCATAAATAACAATAGAAATGCAAATTCAAAAAATTCTGAAGCTTCACTTCATACCTATCAAAGCAAAAAAGATGATAAAAATTTGGAAATAGTAAATATTATAACAGCTTTAGGAAAAAGTATACTAATATATTGTTGGTGAATAGAATTAGTCTAACTTTTCTGGAAAACAATTTGGAATTATTTGAGAAAGTTCAATAAACTAATTAATCTCCTTTAACCCATTCCCACTATCCATGCTTATGGACATCAAAGATAGAAATGTTCATACTAAGATATACATAGCATCACTCTTTGTTGCAACAAAAGCAAACAAAAACCTGGCATAGGTAACCATTGATTGAACAAAGGGCCATCTATGAATGTGCAGTATATCAATCTCTGATCACTTTGATGATTTCCTCCAATTAATTTGATAAGCTTACAGAGAATGACTTGTCCAGGGTCTCATAGCTAGTAATTGTCTGAAGCTAGATTTGAACTCAGGTCTTCCTGACTCCAAGTCAAGAGAAAGACAGAGAGAGAGAGAGAGAGAGAGTGTTAAAGAGACAGAGAGAGACAGAGACAGAGAGAGATAGAAAGTATGAGAGAACATTTTGTGAGGTTAGAGCTTTTAGAGGGTCCTGAGCCATGTATATATAGCAAATGTAATAGAATTGCACAAGAAGAAATAAAAAGTTTTAGAAATTCAGGAAAAAATGGAAAGATATACAAAGTTTACAGTAAAGCAGAAGCAGAAAAATATACACAGTTGCTACATTAATATAAATGAAAAAATACTAAAATGCAACTGAATTAGGTTAAATGTAATGAAAAACTGAGATTCCTGAGGACAGAAAAGAAAATATACTTCCTTCCTGTCACTAGAGAGATGGGGTGGTAGGGTTAAGTTCTGAACACTACATGCATTGACAGATTTTTCTTTGTTACAAGGAAGGATTGATTTCCGGCAGAACATTGGATAAAGTGAAAATGATGGTGATATAAAAATTTGGTACGCTTTAATTAAATTATTAAATAATCATTTAGACTCATTAAAATCAATATTTAAAAATAGATTACAAATCAACACTAAAATGGAACTTAATTCATCTAAAGTACAGCATTACTGGATTATTTTAAAATTATAGTAAGATATAATTGTATAAAGTATATTACTTTAATTACAACCTGATATGAAATTGATTGATTTAGCAATAGATATTTAAACAAACTTTGCACCCCAATAACTACATACTGCATTCTTTATGTTAACTCTAAATATTATAGGCAGAGTTAATCACTTCTTGCTACAAAAGGAAGTTTGGCATGCTGAGTTCATGCAGACATCCTGATATCATTGAGTCAGCCCACCCTTTTAATCATCTGAAAGTGGATCAACATTACAGTTGCATAGAATTTAGGTTTTTAATAGTCTAATAAACTATTGAAGATATTCAGTATGGTATCTAGATCATATATGATGCTGATACTTTTTTTTTAATTGAAAAGAGAATCAATTATTAATATTAATGCAATAATCAAAATCTTTGAGTTCAGTTTATAGTTAAATGGATCATGTAGATGCCCCTCAATTACTTGTAATAAAAGGTGACATTGATATAGTTTATACTACATGCCAGGCACTAAGTGCTTTAAAATTGTTATCTCATTTGACCCTCTGAAAAACCCAAAATGTAGGTGTTATTATTATAATCCCCATTTTACAGATGAGGCAACTGAACTTGACAGAGATTAAGTGACTTGCCCATACAGACAATAAGAGTCTGAGGTCTGTTTTTAACTCAGGTCTTCATGACTATAAAAATGGGTATCTCAATTTCTGAAAAACAGTAGTTTTGTTACAAGAACATTGACAAATGAGTCATGTTTTTTCATTTCTACAAATGTTAGATATAATTTAATGAATGAGGTCAATTTGTTCTTCTTATCAGATCAGCTTTTCTGTAACATAGGCCCAGCTGTATTTAAAGGATGTACTGCCTTTACTGGTTTCTAATTCTTATTCTAAAATTCTTTGTGTTTGATAAAAGGTACCATAGACAATGAAGTAATATGAATAAAAAATTTCAGTAAGCTTCTCTGATAAAGTCCTCTTTTATCGCATGTATAGGGAACTGATTCAAATTTTTAAAATTTACCATTTTTTAATTTATAAATTTAGAAAAAAATTTTAAAACATTTTGAAATTTAGAAAATTTAGAAAAAAAATAAGAGCCATTATCCAATTGACTAATTTCCAAGAGGCAGTTTTCAAAAGAAGAAATTAAAGCTATTTATACTTCTATGAAAAAAATATTCTAAATCACTATTGATTAAAGAATGACAAATTAAAATAACTCAGAGGTACCACCTTACACCTTTCAGAATAGACAAATACTGAAAAGGATAAGGGAAAATAGGTATACCAATGAACTGTTGGTGGAGTTGTGAACTGGTCCAACCATTCTGGAGAACAATTTGGAGCTGTGCCCAAAGGGCTATAAGACCTGTATATGCTTTGACACACCAATACCACTGATAGTTCTATACACCAAAGAGATCAAAGAAAAAGGAAAAGGAATTCTATATACAAAAATCTTTATAGTGATTCTTTTTGTAGTGGCAAAGAATTGGAAACTGAGGGGATGCCCATCAATTGGTGAGTGGCTAAACAAATTGTGGCACATGTTTGTGATTAGGTAATATCATGCTATAAGAAAGTATGAGGAGGGTGGTTTCAGAAACTCATGGGAAGACCTATATGAACTGACGCAAAGTGAAATGAGCAAAACCAGAAGATCATTGTATACAGTAACAGCAGTATTGTAATGATGATCAACTGTGAAAGACTTAGATACTCTAATCAATACGATGATCCAAGACAATTCCAAAGGACTCATGATGAAAAATGCTATCCACCTCCAGAGAGAAAATTGATGAACTCTAAGTACAAATTGGAGTAATAGTTTTCTCACTTTATTTTTCTTGCTTTTCTTTTTTGTGATATGGTTAACACAGAAGTATTTTGCATGATTTTACGTGTATAATTGATATCATATCACTTGTCTTTTCAGTGGGTGGAAGAGGGTTGGGAGGCATGGAGAGAATTTGGAACTCAATTTTTTAAGAATATTAAAAATAAATTAAAAATAAATATTTTAAAAATAAAAAGCTTTGTTCTTCTTAAGGGCAGGGACTTGTCTTTTGCCTTTTTTTTAATCCCCAGAACTTTTCACAGTGTCTGACACTGTTTTGATAAATGTTTATTGATTGATTAATAGATTCTCTGACCAGGATAAAGGTTAGAAAACATTTTTTCTTCAAAATGAAACACATGTCACCCATCACCCTGAAGCTGGCAAAATAAGTAATTGCTTGAATTTACATGGATTAAACCAATCTCAATGACATTCTCATTTCCAGTATTGTTTTGCTACCCAGTGAGGTCTTGTCAGAAATGGTGTTTCTTAGTTTCACTAGAAAAAGCAATTTGCTCAGGGTGGGGTAGTCTACATTTTCAGCACATAAAATTTAAGTTTTCTATCAAAGCTTTCAGATCCAGAAAAGTATATAAGAAAGGTCAAATCAATAATGCAACTGTCATATCATTAGAAAGTACAAAAATACCTTAGTAAATGTGAATTTTTTTTCAAAATTAGGATATTACCAGCTTATTGCTATTTCAAAATTATTTTTGCATAATTCTCTTTTATTCTACATTTGGTCATTTATTGATATTACAATCAAATTAAAGAATGTTATCTGATACAGATTCTCTTTTTATCCTAAAGATTACTTACCAGTGCCTTTGTAATATTTGGTACAGTTACCATATTCAATATCTTCTTTTTTAATATCAAACTGTGGCAAAGCTATTTTCTCTAACTGGACAGGATCCCCTGATTGCCAGAGAAATCGCAAATCATCCGTTGTATAACCAACTTTATGAAAAACAAACAAAAAATAGTTTGAATTATGCACATCAGGCAGAAATGTATGTATGAATATCATGCGTATAATAACTTTAATTTTATTTTTTCTTCTAGATAATTTGAAATTTTAACATAGCAAAGGTTATAAAATAACATCATTAAACTTTTTTCATACAATTGGATCTTAAAAGAATGTATAATTTTTTAAAAAGAAAAGAATGTGCAGACATATGTTGTGGCCAACTGATGGTACCCTGGAAAGAGTACATTACTTGAAATGATAAGATCTGTTTTCAGAGTCCAGTTCTGTCACTGGCTATGAGACCTTGATCAAGTCACATAAAATGTCTCTGGGCCTCATTTTCTTCTCCCTTAAAGGGGGAAGTAAGCAGAGGATGTGCTAAATGACTTCTATAGTGCTTTGCAAGATTCAACTTCTTTGATACCATTATATATCTCTAGGCCCATAACTGTATCATAATGTCTGTAAAAGTAATCAAGCAATCTGTTCTTTTTTAAACCCTGCATAATTACTTCAATGCAGCCTTTCTATTATTTCTGGTCAACTTAGTGTTACATAGAACTTAAACAAGATTCATACTAGCTAATTTCAATATTAGACAAAAAAGAGGTCATAAAATGTCAATGTATAAACCATGTACAAAGGAAGAATAGCCAGCTAATTTAAACTATGCTATTTCTAGGTGTTATTATATATGCTGCAAACACCTTTGCTACCCATGTACTGTGGCTCAAGCTTCTGAAACAGTCAAATTCTGAGTAGTCTTTTGTATTTAAAGATAACTACTGACAGTGATCATCAGTGCCATGAATACTACTCTAGAGGTGATGTGCCCTGGATAAGATTTATTTAAAGTTTCAAAGACATTAGAAAGCAAACTTTCCAGCTTTTTATAGAGTTTTATTACTTTAGTGAAAGATGAAAACCTCACTTTGGAAAAACAATGAACACTTAAGTATTTTTCCAAAGGTATGATTCCAACTTTATAAAAGTGGCAATATTTCAATGTCAACTACAGTGTCCATAATAGAATTTTAAAAGAGAAATGAACATAAGAAGTAAAATTTCATAGATTGTTCACTGTGACCAGTGGCTCTAGGAAACATCAAAATTTCCAACTAGATTTCAAAGTTTCCAGCCCTAAGTTTCAAATAATTGATTAGGGGTTCTCTCGCTTCCAGGATTTAGAACTCTCTCAGGAAATGCAGAGGAAGACTGGGTAGAGAGATAGACATGCCAGAGTTTGCAGAGCCTTGCTGCACCAGAGAGCTAGACAACTAGAGATTAGAAAGTGTGTGAATACACAGTAAGTTAATGGCATGTGAACTCCTTGGGGCTAATAATATTTTTGATATGGTTTCAATTTATGACAGCAATGGTTATGCATCTACTTCTCCTGACACTAAACTGACTCAAAATGTCTGACCTTGACCAGATGAAACTAGATATGACCTATATTTGCTACTTTTAGTTTTCCATCAATTGAGTGTTTTATTTCATGCCATATACATATACATATATGCTGTGTTTTTAATTCTGTTTTTTAAAGAAGTATTACTCTAAGGAATCTCATGAAAGTTGTCACTTTTTTTTGGCTAGGCAATGGGGTTAAATGACTTGCCCAAGGTCACACAGCTAGTAAGTGTTAAGTGTCAGAGGCCAGATTTGAACTCAGGTCCTCCTGACTCCAGGGCCGGTGCTCTATCCACTGTGCCACCTCGCTGCCCCAAGTTGTCACTCTTAACAAGCACATTTCAACAACTACTAGGGATATTGAAGTGGCTGTTGATGTGAAGAAATAAAATATTCCAAGGATCATTCAAGCCCATGATGAAATAGAATCAGTTGTGCCAAATCACAAAGAAAAGTATGATCAAAAATAAAAACACCACCAAGCATTGGCAAATAATTGCCACAAATGAGCCAAATTAATCTTCAAAAAAACAAGCAAAGACCTTCAGAGGGATTTAGCAATGAAACAGGTTGGTATTGATTCCTCTGTAGCACACCAAAGGCTGCCTAATGTTGGAAGAATAGAGAGAAGACTGGTATTTAAAATACACACACACGCACAGAGAAACACACACACACGGAAACACACACACACACACACACCATAACAATAACAGTGAAACAAAAGTATTGATAATCTTTACTACGAAAAAATATTGTCATGGGTAAGACAGTACAAAGAATGGAGTTCTGAAGATTGGAAAGGGGTAATTTTCAATGCTGAAACTAACTTTTTCATTTAAAAGTATAACTAAACTGTTGCAAGCATACTAGATGAGCCTATAAGATCTAGGTATCTTCCTTAGTAAAACATCCCTTCTCCCTCACCCCTCATCAAATTTTGGTGGTATATAGATCTTGTCCACAAAGAGAAAATGATTAAATCTAAGAAGTATATTTATACATGGAGAAGAGAATTATTCTGGAATTATAGAGATTCCTAAATAGACATGGGATACTACAAAAAAGGCCTTACATCATGCAAATGGAATGAAGGGTTAAGAAATTTATCTAAGAGACAGAGATTAACAGTCTCCAAAGACTTGAGATTTTGTGAGATAAACTAGTAGGAGAAATAAGGATAACCCAACTCCTCCCACAAGCTCTACAACAACTATCAAAGAAGAAAATTAGACTGAGTAGTCATTAGGATATTGAAGGAGAAACTCCAATGGGTCATCTTTTCAGCCCAAGACAACAAAGGATACAGTCAGATAAGATTCAGAACCTGGGAAAAATCTCTATTATGTTATGATGATCTTAAAAGAAACAACAAAAAAAAAGAAGGGAAAGGATACACAGGGAGAGAGGCTAGATGCTCATTAATTGAATAAAAACAATAATTTTAAAAGTGGAGGAAAAAGGCCTGGTAACTCACCTTATGTAAAACTCAATAAAAACTTGGGTGCTATCATCAAGGCTAGTTTTGGAAAAATTAACTGTCAAAGATATACTTTATGTGATAAAAATGTGATTTTTAAAATGATGAAGACTATTTGTAAAATTTTTGTAAATTCCATGTCAAATTGCAGGAAAGAAGTGATTGCTGTAATGTGGGGATAGATTGCCTATTAAAAATTAGTCCGGGGTGTATAAAGTTTATTATACACTAACATTTTACTTTGTCCTAGTTAATTTGCACACTACTGCAATACTTGTCATGCATGCAACTTGGGGCTCTGAACTGGTGATTTATTCTGGATAAGAGATTTTCATTGTGGAAATCCCCTACAACAAAAAAGATCTGCAACTCATATGTAACTTACAGTGTTAGATAGCATTATTTTAGCAGAAAATAAAGAATGAGTTGCATTTGAGTTTCAATATTTCCATATTCATACAGAGAGACACATTGATCCTCAGTAAGTTCAACTTCCCTTGCCTCCAAAATAACTTATAAAGAACTCTTCTTTCCATCTGACAGAAACCTGAGTGAAAAAGCCCCAGACTCCTAGAAGGCACATATTCAAGAAAAGCAGAAAGATGAGACAACCAGCATCTTACTCAGTTTTCACTCTCCTTCAGGCTCCAGGAGTCTCTGCTTAACTGGCCAGTGCTTGGTCTGTCTTTATTTCTCTTCTGTCCTCATATAGATAAGTGTGGCAGCTAATGAATAACTACAGTGATTCTTTTTCCCTCATGTCAAGTAGCATAGCTCAAGTGGAGAATCATCAAGGTCAAAAAAAGAGGTATGCTTCATCATAGCGCATAATTAGTCTCTTCTCTTCATGTTGGCAGTAAACAAATGTCCTCATATCACTGAAATTACATGCCCGAGTTCAAATATTATCTGAAAGGTGACTGCCCCCAGTGAACTTATAGAAGACAGATCTGGGCCAAAAGATTCAAGTGGAATTGCTTAGAGAACATGAATGAAGCAAATAGTTGTTCAATTTGCTCCCTGGATACTCAAGGTAGCAGCTGATCATCTGGTTCAAGTACTGAAATACTCACTAATTGAGGAACCCAAACCTAAACCCAACTCTAGGGCGATAGCTATCACAATACAACAAAAACAACCCAATAAATGGGTATATTCTCAATATTTTGCTTAATGGAAGCATGATTTCTGAATTTTAAAGCACAGATGGTGAAGATATGCAATGCTAACATAGTACAAGGATCCTGTATAATCTTAGAGCATACAACATAAAGACTCTATTGTTTATCCCTCAAACATACAGATTACTTAAGGCTACCCTTGGGTGTATCTGGGAATAGGATCAAATACTGAATGCACAGTCTTGGAAACATATGCAGACATTTTCCTTTTATAGTTGGGTGAACTTTTCTAAAGTAAGAAAAAAAATCACTGCTCAAGTTTAAGTTCCATTTCAGCACATTACAGAGAAAAATTTAATAATAATTGAACCACAGTCTGTAAAATATTTTGTCTGCCCAGGATATTCATGATATTGAACAGAATGCTTTATATACTGCAGAAAAAATATTGGTAACCATTCATGTATTCCTGGAAGTTGTGTAGTGACTTGCAACACTTTCTCTTAATTAAAATATTTAACAACTTCAAAAACAAGTATCGTTGATAAACCCAATGTTGAGCTTCTGAATGGGACTAATTCTATTTTGTTGGTGTTGTTTTCACATTATAATTTCCCACATCACATATAATTTCCCAATTGTATCCAATAACATGGTTATCCCAAATTCAAATCATTTTCATCTTGTGTTTGGTAGTTAAAGAATGGGGCAAAGGATAGACCTGTAAATTAATACTGTATAGGGAACTCCCAGGTGAGGAAATTCCTTCTACCAGCACAGATCAGCAGCTTCTCTGCACTTACAAGTTTAGAGGGTTGCTAGGACAGTACATAGAGATTAAAAGAGCCAGTATGGGTCAGAGACAGTACTTAAACCCTAACTTACCTGGCTTCTAGACCATCTCTCAATCCACTATGCTAGGCTACCTCTTCAGTTAACAATAAACATGTTAATTAATGAACTTTCTGAAATTACATAAATTGTTTTTTTCTTTTTCTTTGCAATGATAATTCCATACTTAGAAATTAGCTAAAAAATCTGTTTCTACATCAGTGTTATAAAATTATATAACAGGATAATAAAGTTGTGTATGAATTAATAAGTGAGCATATGTTGATTAGTGAATAGAACAAATGTGTCCTAAACAAAAGAAAACTAGTGAATGGTTTATAATTAATAACATTCATCTTTATAATTATTCTCTACAATATTGAGGATATATGCAACTATTTGTTTTAGGCATTTTTAAATGAACCCATATCATGCTTAATATTATGTACATACAGCTTTCCAATTGCATCTTGCAACGTTGTGTATCCATAGGAAATAAGGTCAAGTCCAAAGGGCAGGAAAGAGTAATAGATAATCTGAAAATATAAATAGAGTGCTTAGATGCCATTGACAATATCTCTCAAGTGAACCACTGATTTTAAAAGAAAATGATAATATGAAACTGTACCTCATACTAACTAAGACATCTCCATCCCGAAAAATAAAGAGGAGGATATTTTCCTGTGTAACATCATGGAAATTTGCACTCTTTTCATTGACAAAAAATAGGTCAGGTTTCCACAGGCACTTGTACATGGTGGGGTCCACTGTCAGTGCATCTGAGCCCCTAAAATCATTGGGCAGTTTCAGCCGAGGATCATTCCATTTCTGCCTCAGGAAGATGTTAACTCTATAGTCCTAACCATGAAAAAAGGAAAAGAAATGTTATGTCTTGCCAATAAAAGAAAAGGTTAAAAATTTCAAAGGAAGTTAAGTAGTTTCCAACAAATGTCTTCAGCCTATTGAATTGAACTAAAGCATTCTTAAATTTTATTTTCTAAACAGTAAGTAAACAAATTACTGATAATCCAGATAAACATCAAAGTTTCATTGTTATTTTATGCTAATGGTATTCATATGAATTAGCTAGATTCTATGGAGGAGGAAGGGAAATTCTAAGAGGTATATGTAAAGAAACTTTTTTTTTATAGATCTACTTGCAGTGATGTAATATTTCAATTTCATGCACCTTACAGTTTCCCAAATGAAATGGATAGAAAGGCTTACATCATTAATTGCCAACCAAGCTGTGAAATACATGCAGCTGGTGGTGAGGTACCTGGGTCAGATAAATTAAGATTCATGTACTCTAAGTATTCCTCCTTGTCTCTGCAGTACCACCAAAGAGAAGGGGGAATAAAGCTGCTGTACTCTAATCACAGGCAGAAAAGGGATTTTTAAGACTGTAGCAACACTTGAGTCATCACTTTGCCTTTGCTGACAATGCATAAGAGAATCAAAAAATTTCAGACATGAAAAGCCACCTAATTCTATCTATATCCAAAAAAAAAAATCCCCTTACAAAGAAAGGTTATCTGCCTTTGTTTAGAGATTTCCCATGAATGAGCATGCACTACATCCTGAGGCTGCAAGTTCCACTATGGGAATGCAAGCATTAAAAAATTATCATGTATTTCCTTATACAAAGCTTAAGTTTTTTTCACTAAACGATATTTCTGCTCCTAGTTCTGTCTCCTGTAATAAAGGATTTCAGGGATCCCTGAACTTTTTAATAAAATATTTTGATAACTGTTGTTGTGTGATTTTAGTTGTGTCTGATTCTTTCCCCATTTGGAGTTTCTTGGCAAAGATACTGGAGTGCTTTGTCATTGCCTTCTCCAGCTCATTTTCCAAATGAGGAAACTGGGGCAAACAGGGTAAAGTGACTTGCCCAGAGGTGCACAGCTATTATATGTCTTAGGCTAGATTTGAACTTGGGAAGATGAATCTTCCTGACTCCAAGCCCATTCTCTATCCCCTGTACCACCTAGCTACTCATTTTGGAAACTATTTTTAATATAATTGATTTTATTTGTATTTTATTCTGAGAAGGGGCTCACAGGCTCTAACTGATTGCCAAAAGGGTCCATAACACACATATACAAAATAGTCAAGAACCTTTGTCTGGGACCAAGAACAACAAGTCTCATCCTTTCTTCATAAGATAGATGTTCAAATAATTGAGGACAGCTGTCTTGTTCCCTCTCCCACTATCTTCTCTTCTCCTCCCCAAGCAGTCCCAGCTTCAACTAACTCACAAGGCAGGACTAAGACTCTTCACCATCCTGGTTGCCCTCCTCTGGCAGCAAATCTTCTCAAATGACATATTACCATGTAAATTTCCAAATAACCACCCTAACTTCCAGCCAAACATTCTCCTCACTATTCAGAAGAATTATAAGAGCTTCTAGATTTGAGAGCACATCTTTTGAAGTATCAGAAGTAGAAGAGGTATGTTTGAATTTTTAAGTTTTATGTTGATATTAATTTAAATGTTTTTTCTCAATATGCATAAACCTTTGAAAATTAAAGGACTCCATTACAACATCGAAGGGAAAAATGGAGAAAACATATTTGGATGACAACTGAGGCACAACTCCCTTATTGGTGGTCACAGGTGTGCACAAAACATCATGCAAGGATTATTATGCATGCCATGCTAACAATAATATTTGGTATTATTTGGGACCAGCTAGTGTAAAGATGTGTTTCAGAAATAACACTGCTTTATAAAATTTTAGAAAGCATTTTATACTTTTATATGATATTAATAATAACTTTTAGAATGTTGTCCTGTATCCTTTCTATTGACACATTAACCACGAAATACCAACGTGTGCACGCACACACTCATGCACACACACACACACACACACACACACACAAGCTCACACAAGAAAAAAGCCCTCCAATGTCTTTCTAAATAATTTCTCTATGATGAGATCCAAGATGGACCTTCCTTAAACTGAGTTACGAATTGACAGTATATGAGTTAAGAATTGACAGATATACTGTCAATTTGAATGACAGTATATCATGATTCCAGTATTGTTTATAGGCAAGGCATTGGATGGATTTCTGCACCTGCAGTCAGGAAGAACTGAGTTTAAATCTGTGCTCAGATACTAGCTATCTAGGCAAGTAATTGGACCTCTGTCTCAGGTGCCTCATCTGTAAAATGGGGATTCATTTGTAAAGTGCTTTGCATACTTGGCACTACATAAATGCTAGCTATTTTCATCATATTCACTAATGTAGATGGCATGAGCACATCTATAAAATGGGGCTCAGACTTGGGTGCCACATTTTAGGAAGAATATTCATAAACTGAGTGGTATTGTGAAGTAATGGATGGTCTTGAAGTAATGTTGGACTTGGAATCAGGAAGAGCTGGGTAAAAATTCAGATTCTGACACTATATGTAAAACCTTGTTATTACTTCTATTTTCCTGGGACAGCTCCCTAGTTATTAGTTATTAAGTGATAGATTTGTAAAGGGCGTTCTCAAGCCAAAAACACATTTTAACATATTGATAAAACAGAGAGTTTCCAAAGAAGAGCAATTAGGGCAGGAAAAGACAAGATAAGGCTCAGATAAAGGATGTTTAACATGGAAAAGAGAAGACTTAGGTGCAATATGATTGTTGTTGTTCATTCATTCAGTCATGCCTGACTCTTAGTGACCCCATGACCATAGCATGTCAGGCTCTTCTATCCTTCACTATCTCCTGAAGTCTCTCCAAGCTCATCTTCATTGTCATTGCTTCCATGACACTATCTATCCATCTCATCCTCTTCTATCCCCTTCTCCATTTGTCTTCAATCTTTCCCAACATCAGGGTCTTTTCCAATGAGTCCTCTCTTCTCATTATGTGACCAAAGTATTTAAGTTTCAGCTTCAGTATTTGTCCTTCCAATGAGTAGCCTGAATTAATTTTTTAAAGTATTGGCTGATTTGATCTCCTTGCTGTCCAAAGGACTCTCAAAAATGTTCTCTAGCACCACAATTCAGCTTTCTTTAGAGTCCTTTAGAGTTTGTTAGAGAGTTCTTTAGAGTCTCACAGTTATACATTCCTACTTGAAAAAAAAAGCATAGTCTTGACTATACAGACTTTTTTGGCAAGTTGATGTCTCTGCTTTTTAGTATGTTGTCCAGATTTGCCATAGCTTTCCTTCCAAGGAATAAGCTTTTTCTTTTTCTTTTTTTAATTTCATGGCTGCAGTCACCATCTGTAGCAATCTTTGAGGCCAAGAACATAAAATATGACACTGCTTCCATTTCTTTTCCCTCTATTTGCTGGGAAATTATGGGACCAGTTGTCATGATCTTAGTGTTTTTTGTCAATGTTAAGCCATTTTTTAATGTTAAGTTTAATAATGTTTAATTTATAATTCAATTTATGTTTAATTATTGAATTTACATTTAATTTGTTTAAATTAATTGATTGGTTAATTAGTATAATTAATTATTTAATTTATGTTAAGTTTAATATTAAGTTTAATGTTAAGCTTTAAGTCAGCTCCTACACCTTTATCTTTCACCCTCATCAAGAGGCTTCTTAAGTGTTCTTTGCTTTCACCTGAGTGCTATATTCTATATATCTAAGATTGTTGATATTTCTCCCAAAAACCTTAATTCCAGCTTTTGATTAGTCCAGCCTGCCATTTCTCATGATGTACTCTGCTTAAAAGTTAAATAAATAGGGTGACAATATACAGCCTTATCATACTTGTTTTCCAATGTTAAACCAATCAGTTGTTCCATGTTCAATTCTAATTGTTGCTTCTTAACCCATGAAAAGATTCTTCAGAGGATAAGCAAGATGATCTAATACTCCCATCTCTTTGAGGATTTGACACATTTTGTTGTGAATCACATAGTCAAAGGCTTTAGTGTAGTCAATGAAGTAGCATATGTTTTTATTTTCGTCTGTCTTTTCTGGAACTCCTTTGCTTTCTCCATAATCCAACAATGCTAGAAATTTGGTCTTTAGTTCCTCTGCCATTTTGAAAACCAGCCTGCACTTCTGGTAATTTTTGGTCCACATATTGCTGAAGCCCAGCTTGCAGAATCTTAGAATCTTAAGCATAACCTTGCTGTAGTGTGAAATGAACACCATTGTTCAGTAATTTGAACATTCTTTGTAATTGCCCTTCTTTAGGGTTGGAAAATAAACCAATCTTTTCCAATCCAGTGGCCACTGTTCAATTTTTCAAATTTTCTGGGATATTGAGTGCAGCATTTTAACAGCATCATCTTTTAGGACTAGAATTCCATTCACTTCCATTAGCTTTATTTTTAGCCAGATATCTGGCTCTAGATCAGAAACCACATCATAGTGGTTATCACCATAGTGATGTTAAGATATTCCCTGTATAGTTCTTCTTTACATTCTTGCCACCACTTCTTAATCTTTTCTACTTCTATTAAGTATGATAGCTATCTTCATGGATCTGAAGAACTCTCATGTGGAATGAATGAATGCATGCATGCATGCTTAAATTAATGAATTAAAAACATTTGTTAAGTACTTTATAATGCAAAAGACAAATGGGAGTGGTGGCCAGGGAGGGATGTTTTGATAAGGAAAGTCACTAGGATAGTGAGTGGAGCATGGAGAAGTAGAGTATCATGACATTTCCTGTAGCAATAGTGTAGATTTAATTATGGTTCCAGGATTGGAAAAGAGGAGGTAAAGTGGCAGATGGAGAGAAGATGGTCTCGGTATAAAGTGAAGCATTGGGGAGGCCAGCTAGCTATAGTGAGCCTTATGAGATGCTCACCAATGAGAACAACAAGACCCAGAATGAGTTTTAAAGCTGAAAGAGCTATCCTCTAGGCAAAGCCTCTGATCTATTCTAGATTATATTGTTTTACTTGGCCCTAGAGGCCAGGGAGTAGGAACAGTGGTCAGAAGTTGCAAAGAGACAATTTAGGCTTTATCCTGTGAAGAACATTCTAGCATTTTTAGTGATCTAAAAGTAGAATGAGTTGTCTCAGAAAGTATTAAGTTACTCCCATAGAAAATCTTCAAGCAAAACCTGAATGACCATCTGGTATGATATAGAAATAATTCTTATTCAGATATAGATGGGATAAGAATGACATAGAAATAAGTCTCATTCAAGTATAGATGGGATAACTAAGGTCTCTTTCAAACCTGAGATTCAAGAACTAACTTCACTAGAATTGAAAATTATTTTTTTCTCATATGAAGTTCATAGTATTTTACACAGGAAAGTATCCTACCCATACATATAGTTTAATAAATTTTCCTACATATGAAATTCATTTTTCTAAGTCTTAGCTAAGGTGTCATAAAATTCTCTTACCCCATTAACATTTCTCTATATACCTAGAATGCCTTTGTATCATTTGTTAACAAATCAAGGACAGAACATTTTAATTAGGGGAAATCTGATGAATGCAGAGAAAATGGCATTATGGACTTTTTACCAGAACAATTCAATTCATATAAAAGCACATTTATTAAGAACATGCAAACTTGTGGAATATATAAATTATAACACTTAAGTAAATATATATTGAATTCAGAAATGATACACATTTCAACATATAATTTTCCTAAATATTAAAGTAAAATTCAATAGAAACATTTTTCTAGATTCATTAATAAATAGTTGTTTATGCTAGAAAAAAAATATTTCTCAGGAGGCCTACATACTTCAGTTTCTGTCTATACACTGCATTTACTCTGATACAGCCTGTCACTAACACTACCCTGAATGCAATCTGAATTTGACCCCCATCCTTAAGTTGTATCCTTAAAGAGCAAATCTGGAACAGGCTCTCCTCTCCCAAGTTTTATTCCAAGGGCTCCAGGAGGGCATTGCTGCACAAACCATGACTTCTCTATTTAATGATTCCTGAAAGCCCTTAATTCTTTAACTTATAGGTGAATTCACGTAAAATTGAAAAATGACCATAGAGGGATAATATTTTATGTTGTAAGTCATTTATCTTTTTTCAGTAAGTTTCAGAACATTTCCAAGGAACAAGTTTTGATAAAGGAAGAAGAAAAAAGAAAGTAAGGATACTGAGAGCCTCAGGATAGGTGAAAAAGAGGTGACTGAGACACCAGCAAAGTTGGAGACAACAATTTCATCTACTTCACAGTTTTCCCCATTTCTCTCTAGTGATATTAGATGTTTTTGTTGTTAAGTCATTCCAGGCATGCCTGACTCTTTGTGACCCTATGGACCATAGCACACCAGGCCCTGCTGTCCTCCACTATCTCCTGAAGTCTGTCCAAGTTTACATTCATTGTTTCCATGACACTCTGTATCCATATCATTCTTTGCTGTCCCCTTCTACTTTTGCCTTCAATCTTTCTCATCATCGAGGTATTTTATAATGAGTCCTGTCTTCTCAGTATGCGGCAAAATCATTTCAGCTTCAGTTTCAGTATTTGACCTTCCAGTGAATAGCCTGAATTAATTTAAGTATTGATATATTTGACCTCCCTACTGTCCAAGAGACTCGTAAAAGTCTTCTCCAGTACCACAGTTCAAAAGCATTAATTCTGCAGTGTTCAGCTTTATGCATAAACCCAGACATAAAGAAACTATTCAGTGATTTCTTATGATACCATATGGCTCTGAATCATGGAACAAATTCTCTTTCCCATCTCATTTTATCTCATTATCTCTCTTGTGCACTCTCTCACCCATTCTTGCATGCTTACTGTCACAGTGCTCATTCATATATTGGGGAATAAGGAGCTAACTTTGGAATTAGGAGGACCTGGGTCTGACACATACCATCTATTTGACCCTGGGCAAATCCCTCAACATTCTCATGGATGCAAACAACTGTAAGTTGTAGGGAAGATAACAATCTTCCCTGGAAAGGGGGTTTCTCTCTTGGGAATTCCCTTTACTAATAAGATCACAGCCCCTTCTATTTCTCCTACTGAATTCTGGTCTCAGATAACTGCCCACTGAAACTATCTATCTTATGAACTGATACACTGAATTGTTTTTTACTAAGAACTAAGTCAATGGACTTCCTATTCCAATACATGTTATCATGTCAATAAATGGGTATTCTTCATCCATTTGGTTCTTCTTGAAAAGATTGTTAATTTCATCTCTTTTGAGTGGTCATGGTTCTCAAATGGGACTTCATGGAATGGTCAAAGGCTTGATGCAATCAGCACAATGCTGCTCCCAAACTGGGGTATTTGGAAGAATTCACCAACTTGAGCAAATTCATCATTCACTTACACTGCATGAAGGCACCCTGCATTACAGTGGCAAATCATTTTTATTAGCATAGCTCTTTTCCACCTCACTTCACTCTGCTAATCAAATTATCACTTAACAAAATTGTCTCTGTACTTGTCAAGGAGTTATATTTAAATGTGCATGTGTATATAAATTCTGTCCTTAAAATTATTTCTCCAAAAAAATTTCCATATGGAAATTTTTTTGGAGAAATAATTTTAAGGACAGAATTTATTCTACTGAGTCAAATGTCTTTTCAAAGTAATCAACAAAAAATAAACATAGCAGGATCTTAAATTCTCCATGCTTTTGAATCAATTAATTTTGTGATAGTGAAAATGTGATCTGCTATATAAAAATAATTTGAGAAATCCTTATATTTTACAATATATATAGATAATTCTCAAAAGAATTTCATACTTATTATATATTTATATACTTATAGGTTGGTGACTATTGATGTTGTCCCTGTTTTTTGAGAAGATAGGAACCTCTTATTTTCTACAATGGTTTGGTATCTTCCCCAGTTAAAAAAGAGATTAAAAATTGATCCTTTAAAAATATGAAATTCTCACAATTTTGTCACTTCCATCATGGAAGTCTTCTGTCTATACTTAGTCGATCCAATCTTTTTTTCTTTCTTCTTTAGTGCTGCTTCTATTTGCTCATATAGCACATCAAGACCTAAGTTACTAGAATCCAAATGCAATTATTCTACTATCATCAATAAAGAAAATACCATGTTATTAAAACTTTCACAGATTATTCTATTTTTTATGTTTTTTATTGTTATGCTTACAGTTCCACCTATAAAGAATCTTGGGAGGACCTAGTTTGGTTGGATCTCAAGCCAAGTTGTTTTTGTTTTTGTTTTTTTTGGTTTGTTTGTTTGTTTTTTGGAAAACTTTTTTGTCCTTCCCTCCACTATTATAATTTTCTATAATAATTTTCCATCACACTTCTCTTTAATATTTTGCAAATGATATTATACTACCAAAGGTATTATATTTGGCTTCCACTGTATCTCTGTTTATTTATAAAATAAAATGTTTTCTTAGATCTTTCTGGCTTCTTTGTTGGAGGAACTGCTTTACAACAGCAGTTAAGTTTCTAAAGTGTTAACAATGCTTTTTTTCTTTCTATAATTCTCATTTTTAGATGTCAATAGCAAGTTTGACTAGGTCATATTAGAGTTAGTGTAATTGCATTTAGTGTCTTCTTCCCTTTTTATATATTCTTTAGCTTCAATTTATAATGACAGGTTCCAGTTTCATTCTTAGTAAGAATGTGAATATTAAAATTAATCTGTACTTCCACAAATGGATCAACTGTTAACTAGTCACTGGAAAAGGATCTCACATTGAGAAGATTATAGTTAAATTAATGTTTAGAGATGGCCTACAAACTATGTGATTTTAGGATCCTTAATCTCCCCACACATACGCTTTTTTGCGACCCTTCCACCATGATTGCAGGAAAGTGTGCTGACATTTTATCAATTAACAGAAGAGGAAATAGAACACTTAAATAACCCTATCTTAGAAAAAGGAATTTACCAATTCATCAATGAACTCCCTACAAAAATAATCCAAAGGACCATTTGGATTTACAAGTTAATTCTACCAAACATTTAAAAACTATTAATCCCAATATTATATAAATGATTTGAAAAATAAAGGATAAATCCTACCAAATTGTTTATGACACAAATGTAATTTTGATACCTAAGCCAGGGAGACTAGAAACAGTAGGGGGAAAAAACTATAGACCAATTTTCTTAATGAATATCAATGCAAAAATTTTAATTAAATACCAGCAAGGAAATTTTAACACTATACCACAACAATCATACATTATAACCAGGTGTGTATATCTCAGGTAGGATATACCAGGGATACAGGGCTGGTTCAATATTGGGAGAATTATCAGCATAACTGACCATATCAATAACAAACTCAACAAAAATCAAATAATTATCTCAATAGATACAGAAAAAAGTTTCTGACAAAATACCATATTCATTCCTTTTAAAAACAATAGAAAGCACAGGAATAAATGGAACCTTTGCTAAACTGATATGTAGTATCTATCTAACATCAAAATCAAGGATTATCTGTAATGGAGATAAATTTGAAGCCTTCACAATAAGATCATGAGTGAAGCAAGGATGTTCATTATCACCACTATTATTCAATATTGTATTTAAAATGCTATAGCATTTTATATATCTTGCTATAGCTATAGCAACAAGAAAAGAAAAAGATATTGAAGGAATAAAAATATTCAATAAGAAAACCATATAAATAGACAGATATTTTAAGAATTATTAACTGTGAAATATTTAGCTACTCTGATCAGTGCAATGATCCAAGACAATTCCAAAGGACCCATGATGAAAAACACTATCCACCAACAGAAAATGAACTGATGAATTCTGAATATGGATTGAAGAACACTTTTATTTAACTTTCTTTATTTTTCTTATTTTTTTGTTTTCTTTTACATCACCAATATGGAAATATGTTTTGCATTATTCCACATGTATAATCAATATCAAATTGCTTGCCTTCTCAAGGAATGAGGGAAGAGTAGGCAGGAGGGAGATAATTTGGAACTCAAAATTTTTAAAAACAAATGTTAAAAAATGTACATGTAATTGAGGAATATTTAATGAACTAAATACAGATGATTTATGTTTATTTAGGTTCATGTTAAAACCCCAAGCATACTTTTGTGGGAGGCATTCATTTAATCAAGCAACAAATATTAATAGAGTTCCTATATATAATAGCCTTTGCTACATATCATAACGTACACAAAAGGAATTGAGCATTGCCTTGATCTCAAGAAACTTACAGTAGAATAGGGGAGATGAGAGATACAAATAATTATAGTAAGAGAGTACTTAAAATGTGCAACAGCAAAGGTGTGTGTGTGTGTGTGTGTGTGTGTGTGTATGTGAGACCTCAGTCCTAGTCAAGATCATTACTACTTGGGGGCACAATTCATGGACAAGATGATATATAAACTTGGTTCCAAAGGAGGTGTAGGATTTTTAAAGGGACAGGGGATACTAAATGGTAGGAGAGGACAGAAATGAGAATGGCATTCCACATGGAGAGAACATTATAAGGAAAGGTGCACTGTTGGGAAAGATCAGCTTGAAAACAGTTTCCTACATGCCAAAGAAGGCCTAGAGAAAGGAAAAGGTCACAAATAGCCACAACCAGGATTACAATCAGTTTACTAACAATGAAGTTATATAGTTCAATACCTTTGGGCTCAGTATATAAGAATAAGGCCAAGAAAATACCAAATATATTATTTTATAAAGAGCTGAAGTTGTACAATAATAATGAGAAAACAATTTGTATTTCATTATTTTTAAATTTATTAAGTATTTTATTTTTCCTGTTACATATAAAAACAATTTTAACAACCATTTGTAAAACTTTGAGTTCCAACTTCTCTCCCTTCCTCTCTCCCCAGTTCGCCTCCCTCATTGAGAAGGAAAGCAATTAATTATAGGTTATACATGTGTAGTCATATAAAACATTTCCATAATAATTATGTTGTGAAAGAAAATATAGTCAAAAAACCTCAAGAAAAATAAAGAAAGTTAAAAAAAGTATGCTTCAATCTTCATTCAGAAAATATTAGTTCTTTGTTAGTGGGTGGATAGCATTTTTCATCATAAGCCCTTTAGAGCTGTCCTGGATCATTCTATTGCCAAGAATAGCTAATCAATTCAAAGCTGATCATACTACAATATTGTTGTTACTTTGTACACAGTACATTTCACTTTGCATCAGTTCATATAAGTCTTTCCTTCTTTCTCTGTGAGCATTCTACTCATTATTTCCTATAATACAATAGTATTACATCATAATCACATACCATAATTTGTTCAGCCATTCCACAATTGATAGGCATCCCCTCAATTTCTAATTCTCTGCCCCCAGAAAAGAGCTGCTATAATTTTTTATACATATCGGTCCTTTTCCTTTTTTAAATCTCTTTTGAGATACAGACCTAGTAGTGGTATTGCTAGGTTGAAGATGCTAGGTAATGATTTTATAACCTTTTGTGCATAGTTCCAAATTGCTCTACAGAATAATTGAATCAGTTCATAATTCTACCAACAGTGCATTAATGTCTCATTTTCTCTCATCCTCTCCAACATTTGTCATTTGCCTTTGCTGTCCTATTAGCCAGTCAAATAGGTATGAGGGAATACCTCAGAATTGTTTTAATCCACATTTCTCTAGTCAATAGTGAGTTAGAATATTTTTCATATGGCCATTGATAGCTTTGATTACTTCATCTGAAACTGATCATATCTTTTGATCATCTATCAATTGGAGAATCTCTCATTTTTATAAATTTGACTCAGTTCTCTATATGTTTGAGAAATGAAGCCTTTATCAGAGAAACTTGCTTCAATTTTTTTCCTCACAGTTACTATTGCTAACTGTATTTCCCTCCACCCTATTTGCCCTATTTATTCTATTTTCTTTCTCATTTCTTCTCTAAAGTATTTTGCTTCTGACTACTCACATTTCCCAATCTGCCATCCCTTCTAGTACTCCACCTTCTCTTATCCCCTTCACCCCTATGTTCTTATAGGGTAAGATAGATTTATATACCCAATTGAGTGTGTGAGTTATTCCTTCTTGAAGCCAATTCTGATGAGAGTAAGGTACACTCACTCTCCCTCACCTAACCCCTTTTCCTCTCCACTATAAAAGCTTTTTCTTGCCTCTTTTATGTGAGATAATTTACCCCATTCTACCTCTCCTTTTTTCTTTCCCCCAGGACATTCCTCTCTCACCCCTTAATTTTATTTTTAGATATCATTCCTTCATATTCAATACACACCTCTGTCTTCTGTCTATATATTTTCCTTCTAACCAACCTAATAATTAGAAAGGTCTAATGAGTTAAAAAATATCATCTTCCCATGTAGTAATGTAAACAGTTTAATAAGTGTCTTATGATTTCTCTTTCCTGTTTACTTTTTTGTGCTTCTCAAGTCTTCTATTTGAAAGTCAATTTTCTATTCAGCTCTTGTCTTTTCTCAAGAATATTTGAAATTCCTCTATTTCATTGAATGTCCATTTTTTCCCTCATGGATTATACTTAGTTTTGCTGGGTAGGTGATTCTTGATTTTACTCCTAGCACTTTTGCGCTCTGGAATATCACATCCCAAACCCTCTGATCCTTAAATGTAGAAGCTACTACATCTTGTGTTATCCTGATTATGACTCCACAATACTCAAATTGTTTCTTTCTGACTGATCACAAGATTTTCTCCTTCTCCTGAGAGCTCTGGAATTTGGCTATAGTATTCCTGGGAGTTTTTATTTTGGGATTTCTTTCTAGAGATGATTGGTGGATCTTTTCAAATTCTATTTTACTCTCTGGTTCTAGAATACAAGGGCAGTTTTCCTTGATAATTTATTGAGAGATGATGTATAGCCTCTTTTGTTGATCATGGCTTTCAGGTAGTCCAATATTTTTTAAGTTATCTCTCCTGGATCAATTTTCCAGGTCAATTGTTTTTCCACTGAAATTTTATACATTGTCTTCTATTTTACCATTCTTTTGATTTTGTTTTATTTTTTCTTGATTTCTTATAAAGTCATTAGCCTCCATTTGCTCTATTCTCATTTTTAAGAAATTATTTTCTTCAGTGAGCCCCTCCTTTTCCATTTGGCCAATTCTATTTTTCAATGCATTCTTCTCTTCACTGGACTTTTGGACCTCTTTCACCATTTGACCTAGTCTATTTTTAAGATGTTATTTTCTTCAGCATTTTTTTTGTTTCCTTTATCAAGCTGTTGATTCATTTTTCATAATTTTCTTCCATCACTCTCATTTCTCTTCCTAATTTCCCTCTACTTCTCTTACTTGATTTTCAAAATCTTTTCTGAGCTCTTCTATGGCCTGATATAATTCATATTTTTTCTTTGAAGGTTTGAATGTTGGAGTGTTGACTGTTATCTTCTTCTAAGTTGATCTTCCTTGTCACCATAGTAACTTTCTATAGTAAGAGTCATTTTTTTTCCTGTTGTTTGCTCATTTTCCCAGCCTATTACTTGACTTTTTTAAACTCTTTATTAAGATAGGGCTCTGCTTCCAGAGTGGAAGGCCAACCTACATGGGTTCTGTGCAGCTGTTTACAGAGGTACTTCTAGAGATCTGTAAGTTTTCAGTCCTTTCCAATATGGTATGATCTAAGGCAGACCCGCACAACATACAGCCTGTGAGCCACTTGTGGCCCGCCAAAGGATTTCAGGCAGCCTGTGAAAAATGTAAAGGATGTAAAAGAAAGTAAAGATGTAACAAAGGCTTTGTCTAATCCTGGCTTAACATGCCTTACACTAGTAAGTATTGTGCCTGTCATATAACTTGGAGGGTAGGTCGCCACTGCATTCTGTCTCCTGTTTGTCACCTGAACTGCAGCAACCAACCATTGTTAATTTTTCTCTAGTCTGAGAGGAGCAATTTCATGCTGTTAAATTTTTAAGTAATAAGTGTAATTAATTGATATTAATTGATTTAATATTTATTTGATGTTAATTTAATATTTAATTTGATATTAATATTGATTAATTAGTTTCTCTTTTTAATATAGTTTACTTACACAATAGTTTAATCATTAATTATACCTTTACTTAGAAAGTGAGCTGCTAAAAACCTATCTGAGGCCCAAAAATGTTTAGCCTGCTTTAATTTTAATTAAAGTCTGATATGAGGAGAGGTGTTTACTACTCTCCTGGCCTGTGCTTGGTCTGTGAGTGACCACAAACACTGTTTTCTGCCCTGAACTGTGAGGAGTGTCTCCCCTCCAATGTGGCCACAAGCTCTCCTGTGCTAGTGCTCCTCCTCACATTGGGATTGCCACTCAGGACTGTGACCTGGATCCAAGTATGGGCAAAGCAACAGAGTATTGCCCCATTGCTAGCAAAAAAGACCTCTGTAATCTCCTTCTGACCAGTACACCTCCCTTACTTTCTGAGGGCTGAGACCTCTGGAAGCAGCCACAGCTGCTGCCACTGCTGATTCAGTCACTCCCAATGCCTGCTCCTGTTTTGCTATGCTGGCAGGGCCTGAGATGGACTGTGCTACACTTGTCCCAAGTGCAACAGACCTTTCCTGTTGACTTCTTAAGTTGTCTTTGGTATCCGTGGGCTGAGAAGTCTGGAAACCACCACTGCTGCCAGTGATTCAGTAGCCTGCAAACATACTCCAGCTCTGCTGGGGCCTGGTCTGTGCTTGCAGTCTGTGCTAGAATGCACTCCTCTTTCACCCAGGTGTAATAGACCTTTCCTACTGACCTTACAAGTTGTCTTCGACTAGAAATTTGTTTCACTTCATCTTTTTGTGGGTTCTGCTGCTCTAGAATTTGTTTAGAGTAATTTTTAAAGGTATTTGGAGGGGTTTGGGGGAGAGCTCAGGTGAGTCCCTGCCTTTACTCCACCATCCTATTTCCACCCCCAACAATTCATATTTTATAACTCTTTAAGATTTATAAAGAGTTCTTTTTTTCCAAAAAGAGCCTTATGAGATAGACAGGATAAGGATTATTATCCCTATTCTACTTAAGGGGAAACTAAAGCTATATACTGTATTAAGTATTGGGAAGCCTTTAAAGATGAGTAAGACATGATACCTGACCCTAAGAAGATTACACTAATAATGTGGGATATGACACATACCCAAATAACCATAATGAAGCAGTATTTGATAAATGCCATAACTAAAGAATGAATATGTGAGTTCAGCACTGATAGAAGGGGGATTATAAATAGAAGAGACAACATTTGAACTGGATTACAAAGGATGAGTAAGAAGTAAAGAAGTGAAAATGGGGGAGAGGAGAGAGAGACAGGAGGACATTCCAAATGGTTAAAGAATTTGCTCAGGATCATACTAGTAAATATTCATTAAAATAAGGATAAGGGGGGGGGGAAGTGCCTAAGGCAATTTTTCCCCAAATATCCTAAATCCTTGAAAGATGAGACAACAGTGACAAATTTGTTCAATTATGCTATGGTCATTAATATCAAGTGAGGCATAAAATGAAATGACTTATTTCAACCATGGCATTTGCACCTGTCATGGCAGATGCCTCATGCAGAATCCAAATGGAAAAAGCATTTCTTATAAATGATGAGGTCACCTGGAATTTCCTGTTTTCAGATAAAATTGATTTGATTTCATCAAGTCTTAATAAACTGTAGAGTCTCAAATAAGATCAATATCTATTCAAAATTGTCTGGCCTAACTATACACAAAGGAAAAAAAAATAGGTGAATGTAGAGTGCCTATTCAGATTATGCTGTATATTTGGATGGGTACCTCATAAAGATGATCTTAGATATATAGCTTGGAAAGACACTATGTATGAACAATTAACTGGGCCCAGATGTGTATAGAAGAGGAGACCATGCCAGATTGCATTTAGTAAAGTGCATTGTGTTTTTAATGACCCACAGCTTCTCTCTTACAACAAGACTTGACTTTAAACATAAAACTTCTTCTGGTAATGCTGAATACTATAGTCTCTAAAGAATTAAGATTTCTAGCTACCCAAAAGACAATGGAGAAACACATGGTAGGTGTGACTAGATGCAGAATATCACCACTGAAGCATTTCTAGTAAAAGTGGTAGAAAGAACATTAGGAAGATGTAATACCAAAAAAGGAGATGACTTAATCATGTAGTAAAAGCAAGAAACAGTCATTGGAGAGTCACGTGCTGAAATGACATCAAAGCAATGGCAAGACATTTAGGAGGACTCTCATATGTTGGCTGGATCAACTCTGCAATGCATATGTATGAAAGGACATGAACAAGAGTAAGTCTGTAAGCCCTAGCATGGTTGGGGTTGAATTCAAGCACTCAATAAATGCTTACTGATTAAATATTGAGGACTTATTCAAGTTATCAAAATGACTTTAAATGACTTATTAAAAGCACACATTATATGGGTCTATATAGCGATGAGATGTATATTCTAATAACTCAGTCTCTAATGGCAATTCCAAAAATGTTTTGAGCAATGAGAAAATTGTTGTAATAAGTGCATAACCTCACAAAGTGACTCCTTTAAAGAATAACACTCTTTTGAAAGTGCTAGCTTTGTTACAAAACCATAACTTCCTTGGGTAAATCACTTTAGCTTTCTGGTTTTCTCATCCATAGAATGAGTAACACTTTATAATTATGCAATTTATATTCATGCTGCATGTGTATTTTTATGTCAACACATAAAAAGATACTTTGTTACTTATTCCTCTGAATTAAATTGAACCTCTACTTACTGCTTAGAGACCCTTAACTAAGAAAATAGATTATACTGACCCAATCAGATCCTAAGATTGATGAAAGGACTTTTCTTACAATTATATATCTCAAGCAACCCATATATCTTATCTGAAAACTGTCCCCATATTGATCAATTAGTTCTTGTTTCTATATGCCTTTGATTGTTCACAGATACTTGGGGGTAGTGGGACATCTCTTCTGATTTCAGGGAATCGCATCTGTTCAATCCCAACTTGGAAAATCCCTAATCTTTCTTCCAATTAGAAATCAAATTGCTTAATGTTGTGTCCCGATTGTTTTCTTTTAATTAGTTGGTCTTAATTAATCATTTTAATTAATTAATTTTTAGTTTTCAACATTCACTTTCATAAGATTTTGAGTTCTAAATTTTCACCCCCCCCTTCACGTTCCCAAAATGGCATACAATCTGATATAGGCTATGCATGTACAATCATATTAAACATATTTCCACAGTAGTCATGTTGTGAAAGAAGAATCAGAACAAAAGGGAAAAGCCACAAGAAAGAAAAGAAAAGAAAAGAAAAGAAAAGAAAAGAAAAGAAAATAGTATGTTTCGATCTGCATTCATATTCCATAGTTCTTTCTCTGGATGTGGCTAGCATTTTTCATCATGAATCTTTTGAAATTATCTTGGATCATTGTGTTGCTGAGAAGAGCTAAGTCTATCAAAGTTGGTCATCACACAACAGTGCTACTACTGTGTGCAATGTTGTGTTGGTTCTGCTCACTTCACTCAGCATCAGTTCATGTAAGTCTTTCCAGGTTTTTCTGAAATCTACCTGCTCATTATTTCTTACGTAACAATAATATTCCATTACATTCATATGCCACAATTTGTTCAGCCATTCCACAACTGATGGGCATCACCTCAATTTCTAATTGTTTGCCAACACAAAAGGAGCTGCTATAAATATTTTGTACATATGGGTCCTTTTTCCTTGATTAATTGTTTTTAACGTCTGTCACTCCCTTATTCGGGATCCAGTGCCAAAGCTGAAAAGGTGCCTGCTCCCAATTTGTTATGCATTTGGCAAGCATTTCCAACTAAATCAATATGCTCAGAAGCTCAAACCTTTGTTTCCTCGGTCATTTCATATTTCACCCAACCCATAATGGCCCAATGATTGACAATTGAAAAGAGATTGTATGAGTGTGTGATCATAGGGTTATAAATACAGAGATGAAAGGGACTTTAGATACTATTCAATCCCACCTTCTCATCTTAAAGATGAGATGCTGGGAAATGCTGGTGTATAGATACAATTCTGGACTTGGAGTGAGGTAGACTTGAGTTGAAATATTGGCTCAGTCAGTAAGCATTTTTTAATCACCTGCTATGTGCCATGCATCGTGCAAAGCACTGGGGAAACAAAGAAAGGCAAAAGACAGTCCCTGCTCTCAGTGAGTTCATAGTCTAATAGAGAAGACAATATACACACAATTCTGTGCAATTAAGATATATAGTACAAAGTGGAGATAATTAATAGAGGGAAGTCATTAAGATTAAGGGGAATCAAGAAATGATTCTTGTAGAAAATGAAAAGCTAGGACTTGAAGGAAACCAGGAGGCATCAAAGAGGAGGGAGATTATTCCAGCCAGTGAAAATATGTGGAGATGGAATATCTTATGTGAAAGAGTGAAGAGTCCAGTGTCACAGGATCTCCAAGTACCATGGAAGGGGGAGGGAGAGGAAAAGTAAGGTGTAAAAAAGTTTGGAAAGGTAAGATACCAGGTCGTAACAAAACCCTGAACAAGTCAGGTAATCTCTTTCATTCTCATTATTTTCCTTTGTAAAAATGGTAATAATAATAAGCAGGGACCTCACAGGCTTGTTGTGAGGAAGGGGGAGGTGGAGAGACAAGCATTTATTAAGCACCAACTATGTATCAGACACTGTACATTTTACAAATATTATCTCATTTGATCCTCACAACAACTCTAGGAGGTAGGTGCTATTATGATTCCCATTTTACAGCTGAGGAAACTGAGGTAAACAGAGGTTAAGTGACTTGCTCAAGGTCACTCATACAATAAGTGTCTAAAACTAGATTTTAATTCAGGACTTCCTGCCTCTAAGCCCAGTGCTCCACCTAGCGGCCAAGGAACAAATGAGAACATATGTAAAGTGCTTTGCAAAATTAAAGCACTATATAAATGCTAACCATCATGAAAGGCCTTGACCAGTGTCACACAAGCCAGAATTTGAACCTAGAACCTCTGGTTCTAAACCCAGCACTTTCTTCACTACATCAAGCCTCTTTGACTGTATTTCATAGGATCATGAGATTATAGAGTTGGGGCTGAAAGACATTTTAGGGGCCATCTAGAATATCTTCCTCCTTCATTTTACAGGTAAGGACCAGAAGCCCAGAGAGGATATATAACTTGTTCAGGGTCATACTGGCAATAGGCATTTATATGTCTGTGGTTTATTTCAAAGCTGCTATATAGAATGGCTACAATTTAGCCCAGCATTTTCTCTAACTGGCCTCTGTGCCTGGGATGCTTTTCCTCCTTATCTCAGCTTACTGGTTTCCCTGGCTTCCTTTAAGTCCCAACTAAAACCTCATCTTTTACAGGAAGCCTTCCCCTACCTCTCTTAATTTTAGTGCCTTCCTTCTCTTACTCATTCCATAGCTATCCTGTAGAGAGCTTATCTGCATGTATTTGCATGTATTTGTCCCACCCCATCAGATTGTAAACTCCTTGAAAGCAGGGATTATCTTTTACCTATTTTTGTATGCCCAGTGCTTAGCACAGTTTCTGGCACATAACAGGTACTTAAAAATGTTTATTAATTGACTAACCTACTGGTTATAGTTGAAAAAGCTGCCATGTTTATGCTGTACCTCATTACTGTTTGTTACATGCCAAACCAGTTTGTCTGCCTTCCTCTTTCACAATAATATGTGATTAGGTCACCTTGTGGGAAGCTATGCTGTATTGCAGACTTAGAATGTTTCCCAAACTGTGTTCTCTGCTTTCAGCTGTCCCATTCTGCAACAGCTGTTTAAGCCTTTCCTTTAATTAATATCATTCTCCATGTGTTTAGGCCAGAGTGCTGTTCCGGTGACCACCACTTCAATCCCCGTGAGTTGGCTGTTTCCCAAGGCCTCCTTGTTAGTGACCATGTCCTGCTACTTAATGAAGCTAGGAATAAAAAAAAGCGTGTGTATATGTGACTGTGTTTTAAGCCAATTTCTGTGAATATATCATTGTTATTTATTCCTTAACAGGCTATGTTTTGGAGCAGAAAAGTAAGACAAAAAGACAAATCTCACATGAGATGATATAATTTAAATACATATTTATGATTAAATATATAGAAAAAAGATAAAATATATTTATATGTTTGGCTCATGTTTTTATAAGTACTTTGGAAGGACTCTAAAAAGTTTGAATTTTTATGTTATCCATTAAGAGAGCTCTCTTTGAACCTGGTTCCTAAATTTTCAGAGCTTCTATATTTTTCTCATTGAGTAGTGTGGAAATACCCATCCAATAGCGACTTATTTTCTCAGTGGAAATTGCTTAATTGTGTTTTAATTAGTTGGTTACAAATGGGGCTCATTGCTCATTCCTAATAACATGGTATTACTCATTATCTGGATTATGAATGTTTTCCAAAATTCTGCAACCCAACATCCAAGTCACACATTTTCTTCAGTCCAACAAAACAAACATTGTACAACTAGAAATAACCAAGGGTTAATTATCATAGGGACTTTTTGAAGGTGGATAGATGTTATACCAAACATAATCAATATTATCAAGATAACAATTAGGGTTACCTGTCACTTTGCCTCTAATATACATATGCTATCTTAATGATTTGCTTGCCTTAAGTTATGAACAGCCACAACAACAAACCTCAACCTTTCACATCTGATAAGGAAAGACCTCAGTTCTCATAGCAGCTGGCTACATCACAATTAAAGGTATATAATTAAAGCATTGGTATATACATTTTTATCAGTCTAGTTTCAGGAGGATTTAAAATTTAGCCATTGGCTAAGCTTAGTAGCTTAATGGAGGGATTGAAATGTAACAAAATGTCAGTACTGAACTCTTAGGTCATGCTTTAATTGTGTCTTTCAATAGTAAATAAGAAAACCTTTTATTTGGAAAATATTTCTTATGGCACTGTATCTAGTTTCAAAGATTTGTATTCACCTCCCCAAATAGTTGGTTTTTATATGTTCAGAGGGATGGAGAGGGGAGGCACAGGTTAGGGTGGTTGCCCTGAGCTATCTTTACCTGCCAGTAATTTTTTTTAATTTCTATTTTTTTATATGCAGTGGTTAAGCAGGACCCAAATTATTTCAGTGAAATAAAACCCTGCAAACTGAAGGAGGTTCTACAAAAGCTAGCACCTAGACAGTTAACCCCTTTTCTTCATAATCTTAAAGTTAGATTCTCAACCCTGCTGGCTGGTATCATTGAAATAGCAAGTGAAAAAGTAAACTAGTAGTGAGATCATATATCAAGGGTGGGCAAAAGTAAGAAGAAAAAAAATAATGTTTCATAACAGTTTCAAAAATTGTTTCAAAGAAAAACCCTGAAGACTTAGTAAGGGCTTAAAAAATATCCATTGAATTGAGTGAAAGCAGAAATCAAATGCATGAAATTGAGTGTTTTTAATTAATAAAAACATACATTAGTCCTTTAAGTTTCACCTTAATAAAAATAATGATTAGCTCTAGTGAGACCCATTTAACAGGAATCCCTAAATGAAAAACAGATTGGCTAGGGAAGCTGGAAAAAATTGCTATAGAACATTATATGTGTGAGCAGTAACCTTATTGAAGGTTTTTAGAAACTTCTAGAAAGAGAAAAGGATTAGGGAGTAAGCAATAATGCTTATTTCAGATAATGCATATTTCAGAAAAGAGGAAAATGAAATCTGCCTCATGTTTTATTTTCTTATATGATAGATCAAATGATGGGGGAAAGAAGAAAATGTAATAATTTAAAAAAATGCAGGAAAAGGAACCAGAGGTTAAAAAAAAAAAACAAAAGGTGACTGAAGAAAGGCAGTTTTAAGAAGAGTTTTGCTACATATAAAAAATGAGGTAAATTCAGTTAATTTCAGAACATCAAATGGTACAGAGCCAAAAGAGAAGCATTAGCTAGTTCATAACTGCAGACCTTTGGCACAGATCACTTTGATACCTAAGTAAATATGAATTCAATTCCAAAAAAAAATGAAAAATTGCAAAAGAAAGGCACAGATGTGCTGCTTTCTTTTTGTAGAGGGTTTGAAGAATTGGAAAAAAATGGGGAAAAAAGCACCTAGACCTAAAAACAAACTAAATTATTCAAACATATTTCCCTCTGAACAGGTTTATCTATAATTCTAAAGAGATGAATTATGCTAATTATGAATTATCAATTAGGCTAAGAAATGGTGGTTTCCATTGTGTTCCTACCTTCAGAAAACTGTGGACATTTTCATTTAGGAAATTTGCCCTGGCTTAAGGAAAAGGCAGGGAATGGAAGTAGGGGAGGGGAAATCAATCTTATTAGCATAACTAGACAGTCTTCCTGACCTCTATAGACTTATGAAATCTAACTTTCATTATTATAAATAGAGGAAACAAATCTAATAAAATTAGAAGTAATGACTCTAATGACTTTCAATTAAGATGATAAAATAAATTTGTCATTGTTAGATTCCACAATTAGTTAATTATTTTAAATGTCTAGAGAAAATTAATCATATACAAATTGATGCTATAGGTACAATAGGGCAGGGACTAAGCTAGTTAAATAAAACTCTAACATGCTTCAATAGACAAAAATCAAAGAGGTAAATTGATATGTGGGAAAAGTTGCAAGATGTGAAATACAGGTTTCATTTTTTTCTTCTCCTATACCATTCTAATACATTGATTGTAGAGGGAGGAAAATTGTTATTGAAATTTACTACTTGGCTAAATTACCCTCCTCATTCTGCTGTTTACTAAATACACAAAACCTGACTGAATTTCCCACTCCCTCCTTCTACTATAGTCACAACAAACACAATTCAACACCTACTATGTACCAGACACTGTGCTACTCTACACTGAACATACAAAATTTAGCTTCTTCCATCTGACATAGGTTTAATACACAAAGCCCTGATGCACAAGGGATTCTTTAACTACACAAAATTACACAAATATTTTCTCCAATATCTTTTAGATTATGCCCATTCATTCATACATTCTCTGTTCTAACTACATTGTACTATATGTAACATCCCATTTCCCATCTCTCTGCTCTAGGCATTTTACCAGATCAACTTCCTCATAAGGACAGACTGCATCCCATTAGTTCATCCAAATGCTATAGAATATAGCTGATTAGCTAGGCAAACCTGAAAAGGCTAAATATGCTAAAATATGTAACCTAGGAAATTGATGCTGCTATTAGAGAACAAGCTTCCTAATTGTATTAATATATTTCTTTTACTTTCAATTTGGCTATTCACTCTATTCATACACACCCGCTAATGGGCAACATTCTCCTCAAGTTCTATAAGAACTCAGACTGAGAAAGTCTTCAACATAAACAACATTATCTATCTAGAATAATATGTATGTATGTATGTATGTATGTATATATAATCTTCATAGTTAAAAATTTTCCAGATACAACTTATTAAACATTCTGTTTACTTGAGCTATTAAATAGCCAGGATTCTGGACTATGAGTACAGACAGAACTAAGCGTAAGTGGTATAAACAGCACTCTTTCCTTTTCATAGGTTCTCCCGCTTATATCTATGTCTGTCATACTGTTTGAGTTTTTTAAATGGCAGCTGGCTTCCAGATGTCAGCAGTTAGCTCACCCTTTAACCTTCAGTTTCTGCACTTCATCTCTTAGAATCAGTAATCACTTGTAGTATGATGGACTGAGAAGAGTACTTCACTTGAAGGTGGAAGATTTGGGCTAACATCACAGCTATGTTATTTATGCATGTGTGACATTAGACCAATCACTTATCTCCTCTGAATTTGAGTTTGAAAAATGAAGAAATTAGCCTAGATGTCTTCTGAGGTCCCTTTTAGCTCTAAAACTATGTCCCTGTGACTAGTTAATGTAATTACAAGTAGGATAATTGGGTACTGGAAAACACCAAGCACCAATGTGAAATCATCTGAATTTTGTGTCTCTTTCTATATAACAAGATGATAGGACTCAAGATGCTATTTTACTCTACACAAAGTCACATGTAAAGCCACGAGAGGCAGCTAGGTGTCAGAATTGATGGGGTACAGAGCTTGGAGTCAGGAAGACCTGAGTTCAAATCTGGCCTCAGGCACTATATGTGTGACCCTGGGTAAGTCATTTAATCTCTGCCTAATTTAGGTTCCTCAACTGTAAAGTGTGAATCATAATAGCACTTACATCTCAGGGATGTTGTGAGGATCAAATGAGATAATATTTGTAAAGCACCTAGCATAGTGCCTGGAACATAATAGGTGATTAATAACTGCTTATCTCTTTCCTTCCACTATATTGCTAATGGAGTCATCCAATTTAATTAAATTTGTTACAAATTTACTAAGTGTCTATTGAATACAAAGCACTGTGCTAGGCTTGGATACACACACATGAAACAGTCCCTGCAGCCAAGAAGCTCTTATTTTATTTGGGCAATAGGATAAGAGTGAACAGTTAAATAAATATAAAATATATATGAAATTATTTCAAGAGGAAGAAGAGGGAAAGAGTGGATCAGGAATGGCTGCATGTAGGAGGTTGACTTGCTTTAAGGAAAGCTATCAATTTTGCAAGGCAGAGATGAGGAGAGATTGCATTCCAGACATGGAGATAACCTGAAGCAGGGAGATCAGAGATGGAACGTTATGTACCGAGAAAGAGTAGAGTCCAAGATAGTTAGAACAGTGTGTAAATAGGAGGAATCTAAAAGAAGACCACAAATACATGTTCAGTTGTGTCTGACTCTTCCTGACCCCATTGGGGGTTTCCTTGGCAAAGATTTTTGTGATTTTCCATTTCCTTCTCCACCTCATTTTGCAGAAGAGGAATCTGAGGCAAAAAGGGTTAAGTGACTTGTCTAGGGTCACCCAGCTAGTAAGTATCTGAGAGCAGATTTGAACTCATGAAGACAAGTCTTCCTGATTCTAAGCCCAGTGCTCTATCCACTGTGCCACCTAGCTGCCTAGCTTATGGATGGTCTTTTTAGCCAACTGATGATTTGGTACATTTTCCTAAAGGCAATAAGGAGCCATTGAATATATCTGGGGGAGGGATTAAGGATGGGGAAAATAGGGGGAGGGAGAGGGCTAATAGAGTGAAATTTATTTATAAATACAATAAAGGATGTTTCATTTCATGTGGCAAGAGTGTAGAGTTACTCATTGTATGAAGATAGTATGCCATATTTCTAGGGGAATCATGAAACTACTCTACCTTAAAAAAAATCATAAATAACCAATTTAAATCCCTAGACATAGTTGTCAATTTAACTACATGGGGTTCTTTCCTAACATTATCTCTTTTCCCTTTAGAATATAGTTTCCAAAGATAATGCCTAGAATTTAGGACATTTCATTTTTAAAATATCTTTAGGTAATCATTAGATGCCTTTTCTTTCAGTTGTCAATATTATTACTGCTTGTTGCTCATGATGATTTCTATAATTTTCCTACAACAATGACAATTCTCTTTACTTTGGAAGTATTTATTTTTATTACAAATACATATATGTAATGGCTTCTGACTTTCCTAGCAAATAAGCAGCAATGACTCAGGACATTTGTCTTTGAGAATACTGAATAAGTCCATAAAACCTCATGGGAAAGTAAATATCTGGGGAATCTTGTTCATCTTCCCAAAATCTAATTCTTATAGGTTCATTAGTGTTGAACCAATACTTTCTTCACGTCTCAACTTTTTTTTTTTGCATTTGTACTCTGTTCAAATGTATTTAGCAAACAAAAAAATACCTTCACAAAAAAGGTTTTATATACTCGGAGTATATAAAATGTGTAAGTTATATTCAAGAATTTAGTGTTCAGAAGGTACAAAAAAGTTAAATTTTAAAAATACCTTAGGAGTCAGTCAGTCAATAATCATTTAAGAGCTTACTATGTGCCAGATATAGTGTTAAGAGTGAGCTTACAAAGATGGGCAAAAATTAGCTGCTACTTTGAGGATGTTAGCTTCTAATGGGGAAGATAATTTAAACAGCAAAAAAAATGATATATACACTAACAGTGTTGGGACTGGGGCGCTGAGGAGAGAACTGGGAAAGGTTTCTTGTAGAAAGCAGAATATGAGGTGAAGTGGGATAAGAAGAGTTAGATTCTGACTCTTAACATCCATACAAAGTGAAAAAGAGATCTGAAAGTTACCTAGTTAATTTGGTCATTTCAGACAACTAATCTAAATAATCCAATTTTTGTAACATTAGCAAAATTAAATGGCACATCAAAAAAAAATCTTCATTTCATTTTCCCTAGTGTAAGCACAAGCTCTAAAATTCCTACAATGCTGTAGTTATATACATATTTAACACTAAGTACCCAGCACTGATTCCTGCCCAATTGAGTGTAAACTCTACCTTCTTTGAGTTACCATTGCAGTTGGCAACTTGCATTACTTATGCACCGACACATCATTGTAGTTATTTGTTCTTTTATTTTATTTTATTTTATTCAGCCCATCCTTCATGAACATATGATAAGGGAAAAGACAGGCTTTCGCAAATGGGATTCTATATCTGACCACATCTTCACAGAAGTGCATATGACTAAAAGGTAACAGAGAAATCAGAAGCCTACCTTTACAGTTGTTTGTTGCCTTTATTCATTTGATTCAATAAAGCAAAGCACCATATTAAAGTATTTCTTTCATTTATGTTATGTTTAGAAGAGATTCTTTGGTAGAAGAAATAATAGAATTGTTTGACAATGCTCTGCTTATTAATATCAAGTTAGACATAAAAAAGAGAGAAATATCTCTGCCAGAAGTATTTGATACTATCATATAGAATGTTCAATTTTTGTTTAGTCATTTTCAGTCATTTCTGACTCTTTGTAACCCCATTTGGGGTTTTCTGGGCAGAGATACTATAGTGGTTTGTTATTTCCTTCTCCAGCTCATTTTACAGATGAGGAACTGAGGCAAAAAGGGTTAAGTGACTTGCCCAGGATCATACAACTAGCAAGTGATTGAGGCCAGATTTGAACTCAGGAAGATGAGTCTTCATGACTGCAGGCCTGGAGCTCTATCCACTATGCCACCTAACTGCCTCCAGAGTGTCTAATATATAGTTCAAGTGGAAGAGAAATTCCCTATACATAATGAAGTCCTGAAGCTCCTGTTCATAGATGGCATAGGGCTTCCTCAATAGGAACCACAATCTTGAAAAAGAGTTAAACCTATATAAGAAAATATAAGAAAAACCAAGCAGGTGAAGAATGTTTATCTGATTATGATATGTAGCCAGTTCTTCATTTCCTATATCTTAGATACTGCAGATGGACAATAATCTGAATGAGAGACAGAGAAGGGCTGAATTGGATTTTGGGAAATTGATGCTATCAATTAATTATTGTTGTTGAGTTATTTTTCAGTCATGTCCAACTTTCATGACCTCATTTGGGGTTTTCTTGACACAGATACTGGAGTAGTTTCTCATTTCCTTCTCCAGCTCATTTTATAGATTAGAAAACTGAGGCAAACAGCATTAAATGACTTGCCCAGGCTCATACTGCTGTTGTCTGAGGCTGGATTTGAACTCAGGTTTTCTTGACACCAGCCGTGGCACTTTACCTGCCATACCACCTAGCTGCCTCATCAATTAATTATATGTTTGTAAATCACTCCAAGGTTATCAATAATCCCATGCTTCTCTTTGAAACAAAAAATCATCAGTATGCTTCTGGTGATAATAATACGTATTCAAATCGTTAAGCACAGTGCCTGGCACATTGCAGGTTCTATATAAATGCTTATTCTATTCCCCTTCTCTTTCCCCTTCCCCATCCTCCCTCCATCTGCAAAGAAGCAAAGCTATAGTTCTTTCAAGAGCAATGGAAAGAAGCATAAATTTACTTATACTAACAATGCCAAACCACGATAAAAATTCAGCATAAAAGATACCATCAATAAACTACGGCCAGAAAAGTAAGTGAATCAGTCATATACCAAGTGCAAAGAATAAGAGATGAGTAGTCTGTGGGCTACATTGGTACCCATAAAATGCCAAAAGACCTAGAGGAAAGCTCTGAGCATTCTGGGTGGACCATTTTTGAGGAGTTACATATAAAAGTTAAGAAGAATAAGAAAGTATTGATGAATTATGATCAGTATCATTGTAATGATAAACAACTTTGAAAGACTTATGAATTTTGATCAAGACAATAACCAACCATGATTCCAAAGGATTCAAGCTGAAATGTTCTCCACATTTCCTGAGAGAGCGGTAATTAATGGTAATGGACTCAGGGTATGCATATGTATATATGTATGTATATATAATATGTATATATGTATATGTATGTGTATAGATTTGTGTATATATATACGTACACGTAAGTATACATATATGTATGTACATATACTATATGTGTGTCTGTATATTTGGACACAGTCAACACAAGAAAATGTTTTGCTTAACTATGAATATTGGTTGCATGGGTTTTCTTTATTTTGTTTATTTTTATCATTAAGAGGGATTGGAGGTAGAGGAAATGAATTCTCACTAGTTGAAAAATTGAATTAAATTAAAAATAAACTATCTGGGGAAACAAGATATATGAAACATGAAATGTTAAGTAACACTGTAGGAGTTATATGTAACAATACTAGATATGGCTCAAATTGGTACAAATTTCAAGTGCCAAATGAATGTTGATTTAGATTAGAATCTGTGAATTTAGATTAGAGTTCAAGATGAAAAGGCTCTATGGAGGAGATAGAATTCCAAATAATTTGGAGGAACAGGTAGAATCTTAATATGGAGAGATGTAGGGAAAGAATTCCAGGTTGTGGGAGCAATGTTAGCAAAGGCACAGAGTAGGAAAGTAAACAGTATAGTTTAGGGGATAATGAACAAATTGTATCTGTTTCAGAATGGAGGATTTGTAGGAGATATTTGCAATATTAAAAAAATCACAAATGGAATTTCTAAATAATTATCAGGAAGTCACTTTATGCTCTTCTATTCTAAACACATTTTTTTCCTCTAGGTAGTACAATAAAACTTCACTTGAGTGACAATTGAGATACTGGCAGATATCCACTGGATTATGATGCGGTATTATCAACCCTGAGATCTGAAGTTACAAAAGAATCTACATTCAAGAAATACCATCATAAGTAGAAATTCTGGGCTCAGACAGTAGAAAACAATGAAAATTAGATTAAGGAGTTTGGCCTTTTACCATACTAGCAATTGAAAGCCATAGAAGATTTCTGAGTAAAACAACCAAAGCACTGGTTTTTGATGATTAAGCTATTAGTAAGCAGTAATCATAGACATCATGGACAGAAGGTGAGCCTTAGTGTTAGGAAGTCCTGGGTTTAAGTTTCAACTCTAACATGCTAACTGTTTAACTGAGGACAAATCACTTAATATCTTGGTGCTCCAGCCATCTTGTTAAAATTGTTACTGACTGTTGCTGACCTATATGAGTGGGTGGAGTTTATGTACCAGGAGTTTTCCATACAAATAAAATCAAAGGTTTACCCTGACTCAACACTATGCTCATCTCAAAAAAAAAAATGGCAGGGTCATACAGGATAAACTCAAATAGTGGAGACACTAGAGGCCAGAAGACCAATCAAAGCACTTCAGCCAGGGTAATTGGCCCACCAAATTTTCCCTACTTATATATTGAGTTTGAACAAACAAGTTTTATAATTAAGAAAGCATTACTTACCACTTCCACTGGTCTGCTAGGTAGACAGCATCTGATTTCTGACCAACAGTTATACTCCAAAACTAAACAGCAGTGCGTATTCTATTTGCAAAACTTTTAAAAGAGAATACACATTGGTGTTGAGTTTGGGAGTATCTTGGTCTTCGTCTGCCTTGTGGTATGGATATGAATTTTGGACTTCCTTCCAAAGTTTCCTTTAAAATCAGTCACTAGAAATGTTCACATACAGACCATGAAAATAATGCCTGTCTTTACTTAACTCACTTTTTTTCATTTGTTTGTTTGTTTGTTTGTTTTGTCCCCCTAGGCAAAGCAATATCAGCAGATTAGCAATATAATGCATCAAGTTTCTTGTACTGGGTGTATTATATACACCACACCTGCTAAACATCTCATTGCAATTATTAGCAATAATAATAATAATTCCAATCACACCATTATCCTATTGCTAGTCTGTAGATGACTTATACTGTAATATCCTCGTTTAAAATGCATCACTAGGCCTCTAAATCCTATCTTTCTGTACTATGATTTATGGCAAATATATATAACCACATCATGACAATTGTAGCTTCAGTGTTCCCAGGGCATAAATTTTTCTCTGATCGTAATCAGTTAGCTATTCAGGGATGTTAACTCTTTCAAGCTACTACAGTACCTCATAGCATTATTGTTACATTTCAGCTAGGAAGTAAATTAGACTCTGGGGAAAATTGAGTTTGCTATACCATGCATGATTCATAAGACCTTGAAAGCCTTTGAATATTTTACTCTAGCAATAGATGCCTAACCCATAAATACTCAAAACAAGAATTTAACCTTCTTTTTAATTAAAATGTCACATTATCCTTTCACTTAAAAAAAAAAGCTTAGCTTTACAAAGTAACCACAGATGAAAATGGTTCGACTCATCTGGATATGAATATTCAAATTTTATTCTTACCATTGTTGTTTCTTGTATAGAGCCAAAGCTGTTAATAAAAATATTGACCACCACATCAACAGGAATACCTACAAATACAAAGGTAAGAAGAAGCACTTGTGTAAATAACATGATCAGAAGGATCCTTTCTTCTAAGTGCGTTTAATTTTCATTATGATTTTACAGAATCACTATAGTAGGGGCTCAAAATATTTTCTTCATCATCAGCAATTAGCACTGACAATATTGAGAATCCGCCTAATATGATGCAAAATGTATTGCACTCAGTCAGAAGAGAATTGGATATGAATCCTTTCTCTGACCCATGCTAACTAAATGACTATGGGTACGTCATCAACAACTCTTTTCCTCAGTTTCCTCACTTGAAAAATGAGGATAGTAATCCCTACAGTATCTATGTCAAAGTGCTATTGTGATAATCAAATGAAACAATATGTACAAATTTCTTTGCAAAGTTTAAAAATGTAAAAAGGTTGACTACCTCATTGCCACCCCACCCCACCCCCAAAACCTTTAGATAATACATATTGAAAATGAGCTGGATTTGTTACTGTGCAATTGTAATAATAACTGTAACTATAATTACTGATATTACTATTTGCTACATAAGGATATATATATATATACACACATATGTTTGTATATTTGTGTACGTATATGTGTGTATATACACAAAGACAGATGTTTAGGTTTTGCTCATTTTTTGAAATGGGTTTTTAAAAAAAATTCCTACCTTAAAGGTCATAGTATTCATGTTTTTCATTAAGAAGATTAGCAAAATGTGGCTTGATGATTTGCATATTGCTATCAACATTTTCAATATAGGCATTTTAACCATATGAGGAAACTTACTTTGATGGGGAAAGAAGAAATATCATTGTATTTGATGCTGATCATAAACCATTTTCTTTAAACTATGACTAATTTTTTAAAAAGGAAATCAGACTTACATGAAATTCACAATGAAGCTGCTTACTCATTTTCAAGAAAGAAAAAAAATAAGAATGTTTACAGAAGGAGGACTATTACAATAATGCTGCAGCCCCCTTTCTCTTTGCTTTGCTGACTTCTGGTGGATTGGGGAGGGAGTAATGCTAGAGGGGGGAGTAGAGCAAAGGGAAAATGTGCAGTTGGCCTTTTAACCATATAACCACCTACTGATGAAAAACAGGTGGTGAATGGGTTTATGGTGGACATGTGACAACCCAGGCCATGGCTGATGTTGAAAGTAACTGAATAGGCCCCGGTAATGAACAAAACCCCTTATTTTTACAACAGAGTTGTGTAACTTTAGTTGACTCAAAGCAGCTGCAGACTGTTTTTCCTCTGTAAAGGATGAAAAAACCTTATGATGTTAATCTGATATATGTTCATACCTGTCCTTAACTGCACAACTGGGATTAGTGTTTTCCAGGGGAGCCTTTTCATATATTTCATTTCTAAATCATCAGGAGTAAGGTCTGCACAATCTGCTCATGACTTTAATTTTATTTTATGACAAGTATGGTTTTAGTTCTCATAAGGTGTAGGGATAAGATTTTCTTAGAAGAGAAACAAATCTTGATTGTAGGAAACTCATTTCATTTTAGCCACAAAGGTAGTATTTTTTTGACCAAGCAGCTAGAAAGGAGAAATGGGCTTTTGTTTTCCCCTGTGATTTACTTAGTAACATGTAATTTCTATACAAACCAAAATATGCTTCATTCCTTTTTCTTTATTATTCATACCTAGGTGCAGGCATCATGGTGGATAGCTGTACTAGACTTGTAATTGTAAAGACCTTGTTTCCGAGCCTAACTATGATATTTACTAGGTTTGTGACCATGAGCAAGTGTTTTAACTTCTTGGTCTATCAGGTAACTTTTGATCATCTCCAAATTCCCTTCTAACTCTAAATTTATCACCTATAATCTAAGTCATAGAGGGGTTCTCATCTGTGTTGATAGACGGAGTTCCTTACCTGGAGTTCCTCACCTATAGTTTCCCCGTATTTGTAAAAAGGAGTTCACACATCAGAGCAGTCATGATGTAGGATGAATATTGATCTGCTATACAAAATGTGGTAACACTCTTATCCTCAGTTAATTTTTTATAAGTTGTAAAGGGGCCCAGTAGAATAATTATAATAATAGCTAGTATGTGTGTATGTATGTGTGTCTGTGTGCGTCCGTGTGTGTAGTATTTTAAGATTGCAAGTCATTTTTACAAATACCACAACAGTTGCTAGAATGATTGGTGGAAGTAATGAAGAAATATCTTTTCAAAGTAAAAGCTAAGAGATTTTTAAAAATAGTACATAACAAACGCATTAACTATCATCCATTAACAGAGATGTTTATCATCTTAAAGCAGATGGACAATATTAGTTATAGTCAAATTAGCATGCATTTAGTAATAATGTGAGGTCTTAATTATATTAGTACATTTTCATTCAAGGAATTAGGTGTTTATAAATTTAATACAGGCTGCTTTGCTTTTCTGTTTAAAACATTTTAATGTTTTTCTTCCTCTCCTCCCCATAAAAGGTGAAAGGCACTTTAAAAAATATCTCCCATCTTAATATGGTTTATTTTCATGTAGACTGCTTGCCACAGCAAATTCTCTGACAAATCATATTCTCTGAAATATAACTATGAATTCAAAAAGTCTAATTTAACATGGTTAGCCTATAAGTTAGTTTTATTCCTCCAACACTAGAATTTAATTAAACTTTATTCCTAAATCTTATAAGTATCCACTTACTATGGGAAAACACACACACACGCAAATTGGAGGGGATGATATGAGTATATGACTTGCCAATTCCAAATCATTATGAAATTCTTTTTTCCCATTCTTCCTTCCAATTGAGAAATCTTTTATACAGATTCTTATATTACACTTATAAGTGGATTTAATTCCTAAGGTTCAAAGGATGAAGATACCTTCATAGAGACAAACCTTTGAAATTTGGTCTGATCCTGGGATCATAACTGACTAATAGTCTATTCAAGATATTGCTTGTGGAATTAGCTGGTACTCTGGCAAGGTCTTCAGCAGACTGTTCCCTATAAAATAAAAGAAAAGGAAGAATTTAGTGATTATTATTGAAATACCAAGCAATAGTAAGAATTAACATTAAGGAATAGCTTTTTACACATGCCAAAATACTGATCTCAAGTTTTCTGATCATAATCTGCAACCACTGTAGTATTCCATTATGTACTTATATGCAGAGTTAGATCTTGCCAAGAGGATTTAGGAGTTCATAATAAATGCATCATCTAAGCAAAGACTCTAACACTTTTTAATTTGGGGGCCATCTTCTATAAAAATCATCCAAAAGATATTTACAAACTACCTACTATCCCATCTATTATGCCCTATTACCCTAAATTTCTATAGATCAAATTAAGCCAAAACATTCCTTCCCCTTAAGGAGTTTGTAATCTATGATCTGGAAAGACCTAAAAGACAAGACAAACTCTGAGAAAGCACATGGATTAAAGAGGTGATTTAAAAAATATTTAGCAGTAATAAAATGCAAGGTAAGCATAAAAGTCATCAAAGGATAGGTGCATAGAAGAAGGTATCAAAGATGGAGATAGAGCATAAAGAAGCTATAAATTAATAGTAATGATGTCTATAAATGCTTTTATTCCATGGAGCACCAAGTTCATTTCACTATATTCACTACTAAATGGTAGTTTGGGGGCAGAGGGGAATATACTGGTAAGAAAACATTTAGCAAAATAATTTCCTCTACTGACCATAGTATCAAGAAGCCACAATTATTACTGTCTTCATAGTACGTGTAAGAATTCTTGTCATCTCTTCAAAAACAGAGAAAGGCTGTTATGTTTTAATATGGCCTTAGATACTTCCTAGATATGTGACCCTGAGCAAGGCACTTAGCATCTGTTTGCCTGTTTCTTCATCCAAAAATGGGCATAATAGGACCTTACTTTGAGTTATCAGGATAAAATGAGATACTGTTTGCAAAGCACTTTGCAAACATTACATTGACATATCAATGCTAGCTATTATCATTGTTATTTTCAAACTATTGACCTCTGATCTGACTTTAACTGAAAAAGTTACTTAAGAGCAAATAAGACCCAAGAGACTATATGTCTATTGAAAATTCTTCCATAGTAAGTTAAAAACACATAAGCCCAGGCCTTGGGATAATTATTTACTATTTGACAAAATCTGTTGGGAAAACTAGAAAGCAGCCTGTCAGAATTTAGGATAAGACCAACATCCCACATTCTATACAACAAAAAGCTCTGAATGGAGACGTGACAGATATAAAAGGTATCATCATAAACAAATTAGACAAGCAAATAAGAATATTCCTTTCACAATCATGATTAGCAGAAGAGTTCATCACCAAACAAGGGAGAGAGAGGAGTAGAGAAGATAAAATGAGCAAATTTGATAACATAAAACTAAAAAGCTTATATACAAACAAATTAAATTAAATGGTAATAGTTAACTGGAAAAAAAATATTTGTAGCAAGTTTCTCTGATAAAGAATCCATATCCAAGGCATATAAGGAGCTGATTTAAATATAGAAGGGCAAAAGCTATTCACCAATAGATAAACGGGAAAAATAAGTGAACAAGAAGTTCTCAAAGAAAAAAAGTGCAAGTTATCAATACCTATATAAAAATGCCCTGAATCACTGATAATAAGATAAATTCAAATTAATACAACACTAGATTTCTATCTCAGACCTATAAGATTGGGAAAAATAACAAAAAAAGCAAAATATGTTTTTATTGTGGAGCAGAGATGGGAAAACAAATATTATGGATAGAACTGTGAATTGGTTATCCTTCTGGAAAGTAGCTATTCAAAAAGTCATAAACTATGCATGTCTTTTGACTCATCTATATTGCAAAGAGATCAAAGAAAGTAGAAAGGGATCTATATGAACAAAAATATTTATAGCAGCTTTTTATTGTGGTTGCCAAAACAACTTGAAATTAAGAGAGTATCTATTAATTAGATAATATCTGAACAAATTTTTGTATATGTATATTAAGGAAAATTTTATGCTATAAGAAATTATAAAATCATTTTAGAGAAAGCAGGGAACACTATATGAATTGACTCAGAGTTATGTGAGCAGAACTTGGACAATAATTCATTAAGACATTAACAAGAATGTAAAGAAAAAAAATTGAAAGATTTAAGAACTCTGATAAACACCTTGAGGACTAATGATGAAACATGCTGTCCACCTCCTGACAAAGAAGTGCTGGACTCAAGGTTCAAAAGGAAATATATATTTCTGGCCATAGCCAATATGGAAATATATTTTACTTAATTATACATAGTTGTTACAAAATTTGGGGTTTTGTTTGTTTAATGTGTTGGAGGAATGTTGTTGGGAAAGAGAATTAGCAATATAGTTGTCAATAAATAAGAAAAAGAAAAAAAAGGATCATTGAAACATTTTAATATACAGAAGAAAATTGTTAAAAGTCCAGAATGAACCAAAGCCAAGAAGAACATCTTTAAAAATTACAGGTTGAATTTATGACATACTTAAGAGGAAAAACAAATTGCATATAACAGATAGTCATAGTTTCATGCACAATCTTTTGTTCCCTCATTGTATATTTTATGTGTGAATGCTCAATTCCTACTTGATATTTGCTAAGTTCAGGACTTCAATATAAAAAAGAACCAAAAACCCAACACATCATATAGGTGTCACAGATGTTAATGTTAAACTTCTTCTCCAGAAAAAAACAAATTATCTTTATCAAGTACCATACTTTTTTTTTTACATTTAGATAATACTCTGAAAATGCCTACATACTCTAGGAAAAAACATCTAAACTGAATTTACAACTTCTGGAAGTGGCCACTTTAGTTCCATCTAGTGAAGCATTTCAAGACCGGTTTTATGTGGTGTGTAATATATACCATATAATAAATAAGCAATTCATAAAGATAATATTGGTCCAGTCCAACCCAATAAGCATTTATTAAATGCATAGTATGTGCAAAGCAATGGGGATACAAAGACATAAATAGAACCATGCCTGCCTCCAAGGAGCTTATATTCTACATGTTGGCCATATCTTGATCAATGCCTGAGTTGGATCTAAGTCACTCAAAAGAAGTGTCTTATACAATAAGAGTAAGGAATGGGAGACGGAAGGAGTAAGAGTGGATTTGAGTATTCAGGGTAGTATTCAAATTCTTTTATAATCTCTTAGTAACAACAGGAAAGAAGATCTCCCTGGTTAGTAACTAAATTTTGACTGGATGTAATTATAATCTTATTCAAATTAATGGCAGCCTACAAAGTACAAGGAATTATGCTAGGGTAAAACAGCTGGATGAGATTGCTGCCCTAGGAAAATCTACTAAGGAGATAATATGGATACAAGTAAATAGAATACAAATTAAAACAGGATAAGTATACATCTGGTATAGTATATAGAGCCAGTCCTATAGTCAGGAAGACCAGAGTTCATATCTGGCATATGTTGGCTATTTGATGATGAACAAGTTACATAACCTCTGAATGACCCCACAGAATATCAAGTACAAATAAGAGTATCATGTAAAATAAATCAGCAATCTGCATCAGTGAGGAGAGTTTCCACACCAGGAGTCCCTTACATTGATGAAATCATAGATTCCGACCATGGTCTCTGTGCCACCATCTTTCCCACCCCACCAAAAAATGTGGATGGTTTAAAAAATGGAAGGGATGGATTTTTCCACTTTAATTATTTGGAAAAGTTTCATGGAAGAAGTGGTATCTGTGTTTTTAAAAAAGGATAGGATTTTAGAGTCAATGAGACATCAGCTTAGGGGAATTAACTTTGGGCAAAGGATCCAATGTGAGCAAAAACACATAAGCTGCTCTTAAAAATTGTTAATGTTTCTTTTTTTATTACATTTTATTGATCTTTTGTTTTTACAGTGCCTGTTTCCTACTATATCCCTTCTATAGAGTTGTCTCTCATAAAGATTTTGAGAGAGAGAGAGAGGAAGGGAGGGATGGAGGAAGGGAGGGAGAGAGAAACAGCAAACCCAATCAATACACTAAAAAAAAAAATTCAATTTATTTCAATCCCAGTGAATTTATAGCCACATGAATTAAGGATATGCAGCTTTGGATAAATACTATGGTGTGAGCTGTGGCAGCCTTGCAAATGGTTCTCAAAATCATTAGTTTGAGAAAATTTCGATTTGCTTTTCCTACATTTGTCATTGTTGCCCTTTAGCCATCCCTATTTCCTTTTACTTCTCTCCAGAGCAAAAATCTACAGACAAGAAAATGAACATCTGTTACCAGCAAACAAATTCAGAGTTCCTCAGTATATACCTGCATCTGTCATAATGAAACCAAACAGAAAATTCTTTCTGATTCTCATTTGGTTTTAAGTATATGCTCCAGTGTTCATTTGGGATATATGATGACAGTATCACTGTTTGGAGTGTAGTTTCTCTTTGAATTATAAAAGTCAACATTGATATAGTATTTAAATGTGTGATCTGCAGCAACATTTAGCACACATATTGCATGAAATTTGGGATTTTTTTAATAAAACATATTCAAATGCAATGTCCACTATATCCAGTGTTGGAAAACATCTAATATAACTGTCTACATAGTTATACACTGAAAACTTGAGAAGTCCACATTCATATAAAGAATTTCGTCTGAATAGCTTCAAAACATTTGCATACAATATACTCTCCCATATTCCTAAGATATACTTACAAAGTAGGAAAATTACAAATATCCTAATGGAAGCTAGGTTTATTGAGGGCATGTGACTGTCACTAATTGGTCAAACCCATGTTAAAGTCAAATCTATAACCCTCAGTTATATGACTTATATTGGAAACATAACTTCACTTATCAGGGTTTCAGTTTTCCTGAAAATAAAGAGGTGGAACTATATTTTTTTATGTTATGTTATATTTCATTTTATGCTATATTACATATTATATTATGTGAGGTCTTTTCAAACCCTTACATTTGGGGATTCTTGGATCTTCTAGATTTCATACTATTGTTCTACTGATTTAACTATGCTATTTAAGCTATTTCAAGAAACCTATCAACAATTTGCAATACCATGCACTGTTTTATATATATATATATATATGTATATATATATATATGTATATATATATATATATATATAATTCATTTATAAAAAAAGGTACAGAGAAAAACTCCTCCACAGATAGAAATAATCAACTAACTAGAAAAATATTTTTCAATTGAGGAAAAAAAGGCAGCCAGTTCTTGTTCACTTGTCTGAACCAGAGCTGGTGTCATTACTAATATATAAAGTTATGTGTGGAATGCATATGGTTTTACAGCTATATGATGTAACACATTCCACTACAACAGGAAAAAATCATACTCAGAGAGGTGGATTTAAATCCTCACTTGACTATGAACTTGAATAATTTATTCTTTTCTTTGCTACCTCTCCTATGGCTATCCTGTCAACAAAAAGGTATCTAGTTCCATTTTAGAATGGACATGGAAAAGCACACATTCAATATTTAACTAAATTAAGTTATAGTCCTCTATATGTAGGAATTTTTCCCAAATAAGATTTTTTTTAAATTAAGGATGTCCTTTGCAATCCTGTCCTGAAAATGAGAATAAGCACTCATCCTTCCTTCCAAAATGTAAGTGAAGTTCCATTCTGGGGCAGCCTCCATAGTCTTCATATGGAGCACAGATAAGGTCAGCCTGTGAAGGAAGGTATGTCAATGTAAGAGCAAGAGTTTTATATATTAACAATAGTTTCTCTACAAAGGAAGACCTTTAATTGGTATTATTTTTACTAGGGGAGGTGATGTGCTCATATTAAGTCACCACAGGAATTCTAGGCTCTGAAAGAGAGGGAGAAACAGAAGGAGGAAAATGTGTTCTAATATCTCCATACTCACCATCCCATGGAACTATATGATTTAGCTGTAAATGATCTGGAACCACTATTGTGTCAGTTTAACTCTCTGACCCTATTATCTACCAAAATACATCAACAAGGAATGAAAGCTACTAGTAGTAAATGGGGGAGGAGGGTATTAGTCCAAGAAATAACTACATGTTCCAGATTATAATGGCTGGAGTCCTGGAATTTTTAAGTTCTTTTCCTTACATAACATTTCTTTATTTTAACATCTATGTTGCTAAATTTCTCAACCTTAAAGGCTTTTATATGAATACAATCAATATACAATTTACTAGAATTCCTGATTGGTGTTTGAGAAGAGAACATTCAGGCTTTCACAAAGGATATTGTAAAGGAGATCACATATTTACAGTCACACAATTGACTTAAAGGTAAAGGTGTCATAGGAGATCTCACCATGCTTACTGTTTGTTGACTATTAAACACACACACATATTTGATTTGGGGAGTTAAATGCTGTATTAAAGATTCTCATCCAACAAGGTGTCTTCTATATATAAGTAGAAATAATACAAGATCTACAGGTTCATAGATTTATGGGTAGAAATGATCTTAGAGTTCAATAAACTCCTCATTTTATATAAGGAAACTGAGGGACAGAGAGGTTAACTATCATGCTTAGGGTTATGTAGCTAATAAATATCTGAGTCAAGAATTTAACTCAGGTCTTCCTGACTCCAAGTTTAGTACTATATACATTATGCCATGCTGCCTCTTCATTTTTCAAAGATATAACAATTGAGAACCAAGACTATTGACATTCTAATTAATAACATCAACCTAGGAATAAAACATCAACCTAGGAAAATGTGCCCTTCAAAGATGGGACAGTCTTGCAGTGAGAGCAAGGAAGTATTAACATATTGCCCATGTGCTCTATACAATGGCAAAAAACATGAACCATCCTCAGAATACTGCATGCATATGACGATATGTTAAAGATTTGGGTGAAGACATACTCAAGAGTCATATAGGTTGGGCAGGTATGTGACCTACACTGTTGGAAGAAATGTCCACTTTGATGGTAATATTCTTTGGAGTACTGATATCCTTTATGTATCTATGTATTTGAATTATTCCTTGAGTGATCATTTATGGATTCAGATTTTGAAGAAGAGGATAGGCTGTATTTTTAACTATTTGGGTAGTTATTTATGTATAATTTATAATAATATATTGATAGTTAATACCATATCACATATTTTGCAAATACATTGCATGAATTCAGTGATTTCTCCATAAAAATATCATAAAATATGCTTTCTCAATATATTTGATTTAGGCATAAAACTTAACAGACCTATATCTACATACTGAAAATTACTTTGAAAAACCTATATTTTTGGAGTCATCTTCTTTCAAAGAGCTGAAAGCATTTGTATATAATAAATCATCAACTATAATATATTAATGATGTTTGTCTCCTATTACTGTCTAACAGATGGAATTGTGACTAGGAGAGATTTAAGGACAGATAGTGATGCTGCCCATATCATCAGTGAGTTAATTGGTTTATATTTGTTTGAAAACAGTGTGGGTGTGCACTAGTATGTGTGTGGTGCTGCCTGTCATTTTAATAGTATCCAAGAATGAAGATAAAGAACAGAATGTTCCACAACACTCATGAATTTCTCCTTCCTTTATACTCCAGGAATTGTTGGAGCCTGTTTGGAAATGTTTTCTTTTTATGCCTTGTCTACCTCATCTGTGTGCTCTTACATCATCCATGGCTCAAAGAAGAAAATTGTCAAGAACTAGAATCATCTATTAGAGGGGGAAAAATGCTGAATTATAGGCCCTTAAACTTGTCTATTCCAAAAATAGTCAAAGGCTGTTTATTGATCATTTTTAATCTATGTATCAGAAGAAATCCTTCACCCCATGAATTTCACAATAGTATGTTTTATTCACTTACTACTTTCCATGAGGAATTATAAATGCTTTCTACTCCCATTATTCTTCACTGATTTATGTCAAATTATAATTTTATGTCATTTTTGAATTAAATATAATCCAAACAATATAGTTTCTTGTGCATGCACTCCCCACACTGCTTAGAGACAGGATAAAGTCTTGAAGCAGTAATTAAAAGGCCTTGGTTATATTCCTAACCCTGATAATGACCAGCCCAAGACTCAGTTTAAGAAGGAAATTGATAAGCTAGAGAAAATCCATAGAGGGGCCAACAGGATGGTGAGTAGCCTTCAGTCCATTTTGTATAAGAACTAGTTGAAATGATTTGCTACATAAGTTGGGAGAAAAGTCTCAGGAAGGACATGAGAGCTATTTTCAAGTATTTAAATGGTTGTTATGTGAAGAAAAGATTATATTTCTTCTTTTTATCTTTCTGAGGCAGACTCTGGAGAGGGAAGAAGTTGTAGAGGGGTAAATTTAGGTTTGATGTAGAGGGAAAGGTACAAACAATTAGAGATAAACAAAAATGAAATGAGCTGCCTCAAGAAGTAGTGGCCCCTCCTTGGAAATCTTCGAGCAGAAGATGGCTGATGACTTGTCAGGTATATTATAATGAGAATTCCTTTCCTTTTAGAATTCAGTTTGATAACTCCTGAGGTCCTTCCCAAATCTGAAAATAGGTGATTCTATAGGACTTAACTGTCTTGCATGCCAGTTTTGTCATCTATAAAATGGGCCTAATAAAATTTGTCCCTTTTTGCCTTGCCACAAAAATTGTGTAGAATTAAATGAAAGAATGAACAATGAAAAGCTTACCATCAGGGTAATCTAAAGAACACTGACTGGGAGTTAGGAGTAAATAACTGACTTTGAAGGTGGTTAATTATCTCTCCAACATCGTCTCTCAAGACCTGTTTTCCTATCTCTAAATTGAGGAGGTTGAATTAGGGTACCTTCCCGAACATTCTGTTACTCCATATAAACACTCTGGTCCCACAGAAGCAAAGTACTGTAAATCTGAGGTACAGTTTTAGTTTTAGTCAAAGAGAATTTATTTCAAACTACAAACGCACAAGATTGTCTATTTTCTATGAGCAAGAAAACTGAATACTTCCATCACTTTTACAACATGGTGTGTGTGTGTGTGGAGGGGTGTCAAAAGTCTATTTGTTCTAATATTTCAGTTAAATTTACAAATAATACATTTAAGGATGATGTTTAAAATTAAATTATACCAAAGGGTAAATCTTAGAGTTAAAAATCTATATAGGATTGTATACAAAATAGTATTGCCAACAAAGTATTATCAACAAAATAATATCAAGTAATAGGATTACTGTCAGTTTACCTGTAATATGTACTATAAAAGGTTTTTATTAAGTTTAATTGACCATTGTATATGGTCTGCCCCTTTTAGATACTGCCCTTCCATATGGAGCTGTTTGGTGTTCGACATGGCAGGAAAATTATTCTTTCTAAAGAAAAAAAATAAATTATGTAAGGTAAGGATGTCAAATATTACCTATTTCACAAGTGAATAGTTTTATGCCTGGAAGAAGTAGAAAATTTACTTTGGTTTAAGTAAAAAATCTTAAAATCCATGTGTAAATAAATAGTTTTCAAATGGGAAATGAGAAGTTTGGTGCAGAAAATGGCTTAAATATAAAGGCTTAAATCACTTTGTAAAGGATGTAAGATGCCTGTTTTGCATGTGAATTGTCTAATGGTTCAAAGGATTAGAAGAAGAAAAAACTTTTGTTCTTTAAAAATTCATAAATATAAATGTGAAGAAAATGAATTTTTAAAGACAGCCTATGGAAGAGTATTGCCTTGAAATTTGGGGGGGGGGCGATTCCCCAAGATTATAGAGAATATTGACCCCTTAGCTCATGTGTATTTAATTGCTCTAAGATATATAACGGTAAAGCTAGCACAATGAAAAACCATTTAAGTTTCTAGAGATGAAAGAATGAACAGATAAGAACACTGGATTTTATAAGGAAAAAAAATGATTTTTTTTTTCCTTGTACAAGTTTAGTCACTACAAGAGATTTAAGCTATTGAATGCTTATTGAAAAAACTTGGTTAGGTTGGTCAAGTTCAGGAAAGAGAGGGAAGATTCAGCAGTAGGTATACGAAAAAGAGCTCTGTCAATCTGAGTGAAGCCAGACCAGAAAGCTGACTTCATCATTTTCAGCTATGAGATGCCTATTGAGGTGAAAAGATAAAAAAGATCATGGCTCTTCAGAGATACCGTTTAAAATGGAGCCTTTCAAAAGTGTCTGATGCTCTCTGCTGCCCTTTCAGGTTTCAGAGAGAAAATTAAAAAGAGGAAAGGTTTTGCAACAACTTTGCAGCTGTAAGAAGGACTATTGAAGTCTAACTTGACCACTCAGCATCCTGTTGAGTGGTTGTCTGAGGTATTTTTATATAGCCCAACGAGAGACAGGCTGACAAACTTAAAGGGACCTGCTTTCAAAATCAAAAGGCAACACTTTCTCAGTACCCTTTTAAAGGTGATTATTTATTGAAAGAGTTTATCAACACAAGAGAAGATAATATGACTAGGAGGAGAGCAGTGAGGATCAGAAGGGGAGAAGTCACCAGAGAAGTGATTTCATGTGGTATTACAAATGTACCAATGACATCAAAGAAGACCTGACATCAGGAAGACCTGAGTTCAAATCCAGCCTCCCACACTTACTAACTCTGACTCTGGGCAAGTCATTTAAACCGTTTCCTCTGCTTCCTTATCTCTAAAAAGAGGATAATAATAGCCCCTACCAAAGCCTACAGTCCAGCATTATGAGTTACCCGAAGCACATGGAATTTCCTCATTTATGTGTTTTCTGCCAAGTAAATATGTACTCAATCTCCCCCCACCCCACCCCCAAATGTGATAATATTCATTTTGCCTGTATACCTTGGGTATTATTGTTTTTTTTGCCTTATTGTTAAGTAAATAATTGTGGTCAGGAGCTACATGTGATATGATTGTAAGTATAAATGAAAACATACTAGTTGCAGTTTAAGAGCAAAAGTTGTGAGTAGGAGGAATGGTTGCTTCTGTGACCCTGGGAGAGTTTGAGTGTAGTTACATGCTAGTGGTCCTTCTTTAGGAAGCTACACCTGCTAGTATGAGGGCAGGTTGAAAAAAACAAGCCAGTTCACAGGGTCATTAGGCGTCTACACCTTTGTGAGACTTATGACATAGTAGAGTGTGGGTAAAGATAACTCACACGTGCATCTACATTGTACACAGCTGAGAAAGAGAGAGAGAGAGGGAGAGGGACAGAGAATTACATGAATTACACTTGAATGAGAATTTTGTCAAAAAGACTTTTTCTACTTCTAGGTCACGTGAGCAACAAGATGGAGGACTAAACGTTTTCTCTGATAGCCACAATCTCTCAAATCTCTCCAAAACAGAAATTGTGTAACAAAAATAAAGCAACTTCAGTTATCTCCATGGTATAGGAAACCCAGCATCAAAAAAAGTTAAAAAAACTTTCTGTTATATGTCATAAAAATGCCAGCACATTTTGAACTCTAGTACTTACAGAGTGGATAACAATTAGAAGAAGGTGGTACAAAAGATTCCCAGTCCATTTCTTTTCTAAATGAGTTCCACTCTCCCTATTACAGGTGATAAAGCAGCACATGTTATGAGAGAGTTCTATATTGTTAGCTGATTTCCAAGGATTTTATACAAAGATTATAGTTCCTCATTTAGACATTTTCTTTCATTGGATTACAAATTAGTAAAGAGGAATCACACAGGTATGCTAGGCCATTGCAAGTAGGAAAAAAGTAGAGAGATTTAGGGAGCTGCCATTTTCTACATATTATAACCAAACAAGAGATTCGTTATTTATATAATCTACAACTTACCTGTATGTAAACATTAGAGAATCAAGAGATGGAAAGGATCTCAAGGAACAGATTCTAGTTCAAGTTGTGCCTGAACAAAAATGCCTACTACCAAACATTCAACAGGTATTCATAAACCTTTTCTTGAAGATATCAGTAATGGTGAAGCCATTGCTTTCATAGGGAACTCATTCCACTTTTAAATAGCTCTAATTCCTTACATCAAGCCAATGTTGCTTGTTATTCTCTCTGAGAAGCCAAGGAGAACAAATTCAATCATTTTCCATGTGAGAAGCCTAAGATAGGTATCATGACCCTTCAATGTCTTTACTTTTCCAGGATAAATCACCTCAGTTCCTTCGATGCCTTTTCTTATGGCATGAATTCTTCACTGTGAGAACAAGGCCTCCAAATGTATGAAACATGTCAATTCCATTCAATTCAGTTCAATATACATTGAGTGTGCCATGTGCTATGCTAGGCATTAGGTTCTTAGTGTTCACTAGAAAGAGAGTTAGTCAATAAGCATTTATTTAGCACTTACTATGTGTCAGATACCATGCTAGCATCAAAACATTTCTACTGTCACTGGTATTTGTAGTCATCAATTATGTAATTTCTCATCTGTAAAATTTATGTGGTTCAGAAGCAAAGAAAATTGCCTCCAATGAAAATCATTTCACTGCATTAGCTACAGACAGAATACCAATCAAAGGCAACATAGTCATATTGTTTATTAAAAAAAAAAATCAAGGGCAGCTAGGTGGTGCAGTGGATAGAACACTAGCCCTGAAGTCAGGAGGACCTGAGTTCAAATCTGGCCTCAGACCAAACAGTTGACACTTACTAGCTGTGTGACTCTGGGCAAGTCACTTAACCCCAACTGCTTAAAAAAACAATCAAACTCTTATGAAATATTAAGTAGTAAAGTTAGAAGACTAAATAAAAGATTTAATCTCCTTTTGAATGTATTCTCTTTTTATAATTTCTGACAGATGTAATGGTGACAACAGATTCTGCTTGTGGTGGACCAAGCTAGAAATCACTCTCAACCACCTAAGAGCACGTTAGAAGATCCACCATTTTACCTATCACACAAATCTTTACACTCCAACTGGCAACCCTTCAATTTAAAAATGAAACTGTTTTATGAAGCCTCTTATTCTTCATAAGCAGTATCAAACAAGTCCTATACTGTGAACATAGGAGAAATCTCTGTGTATTGTTGGGAAGAAAACTGGTCATATGAAATACAAAGATAAAAAATTTCCCAATGCAGTGGGTGATGAATAAATAAGATTAAGTACAAGGGCACTTCTCTAGAGTAATAAAGGGTAGTTTTTGTATTATGGGTGCATATAAAATGATATTTGCTATAAACATAGTCAAGAGTGAGAACAAACCTAAGAATCCATGAGCAATTATTACAGACTAGATCACTATATTAATTATAATTTTAATAACCATTTTAGAATGATATAAAAATTTTCCTAATTTGCAGTTATTCCATTAGTAAAATGAGCATAAAATAGATCATTAGAAGATAAGTATGCCTGACACTCAAATATGAGGAAATACTGATACAAAATATTATTTTGATTTTAGAAAAAAATGACTAGAATTCCATGTGGAAGGTAAAATTTCACGCCAAGTATATACTAATATTTATTCTATGAAACTACTACAAGACTTTTATCTTCTACCTACTCTTACATGGGATTAAATATATTAATTTACTGTGCCTTACAACAATATGCTAGCTATCTTGAAGCCTGACAGAACCATGCATTTCAGAGAAGTTGATTTCAGTTCTTCAAGTGATTTCTATCTGTGTTTTTAGGATGATACACAGAGCTTCTATAGGTGAACTTAGTCAATTCTGGTAACAAATAGGTTTTTCAGATTGATCAAGACCAGTCCAACACCCAAATGTTCTTCTATAATCTGTGGAAATAGAAGAATGGAATGTAAATATTTATTCTCTTGGCATGGGATCAAAGAACAGCACAAAAACAACTGCACTTACTTTTTATTTGTACAATTAACTCTCCATTATCCATCAGCACATTATCCCTGGGGAACTTGTTTGTCTTTAGAACTCTTGAATTCCTTAATTCTTTCACTAATGTAGTCTGCCTGGGTCTAACAGTCCAGCAGAAAATGAAAGGGAAGGTTTGAATGAACTAAGTTAACTGGCATATTCTGTCATATTTTGTTGATCACTGTCTTGTGTCCTCTTTACCTACCAGTGATATTGGATGCCATGCAGAAAGCAAGCTTTGACATATAATACACGATGGTGACAGGCCTGCTGTTCTTCCAGGAAATGGAATTAAGAATGGAGAAAAAAAACAACTTTTGATCTTCCTAAGTTGAACCTAAATTTAGGCTCCATTACTTTGTCAAAAGTCATATAAATTTCCAAAATATAAAAGAGAATCATTGTAAAACACAAAGGTTAATCTTAAAATCTAAATTTTAATTATTTGGCAATTATCTACTACTTGAGAGACAACATGGCATAGTAGATGGAGGTCAAGGCTTAGAGGCATGACAAACATCTAAATGCAAATCCTGACACATACTGACTACATGCTCATAGGAGAGTTACTGAAACTCTTGGTGCTCCAGGGAATTTTCTAAGACTATAAACTATAGGCAAGCTGCCTATTTGTATCAGTAAAGGGAGATTACATACTAGAAGTTCTCCACACTACGAAAATCATAGTACCTCCATACACAATATATACACACATATACACATATGCATATAAACACACAAATACATATATACACACATGTACACCTGGGTACATTTAAAATGATATTTGCTATAAACACAATGAAGAGTGAGGACAAACCTAACAATTCATGAGCAATTATTATAGACTAGATCACTTTATTAATTATAATTTTAATAATAATCATTTTAGAATGATATAAAAATTCTCCTAATTTGTAATTATCCTAATGTGCATGTGTAATGAAACAGGAATATGAATACCATCTGTGTGTATATGTATTTTTTATATTTATTTAGAGCTAACTGTACAACTTTCTTCTAGCAATCATGATCAAGAGATGATCTAAGTTTGATAAGCAGAGGGTCATATAGTATTGCTCAATTGGTTGATATTACAGTTTAATATCATTCCTCTAATGATATTTATAGTTATTGATAATGGTTTACCTTCTTTACGTGGTTCTTGGACTGGCCACAACAATCACTCCAGTTAAGTACAGTTAGGAACATATATGGCACCAAATGTCATCTTCATTCTGAAGTCTTAGGCCTTATGAACAGAAAAAAAAAAACAAGAAAAGAAAAGAAAAATTATCAACATATACAAATGAGTTATTCTAAGTTTTATATATAAATTCTTAAGGGTTCCATATCAACACAAATCTTTCATCATGATTTCAATAGGTTTCTAGTTAACTCACCTTTATCTCTTCTGAAGATCCAGAAGAGTGTCTTCAGTGTTATTTCCTGAAAGCCTGAGGCAAATGGAATATGCATTCTATGATTCACTTCTTTGTTGACAATTCCTTTGTAGCTCTTTCACATCCTTTGTGTGTGGGGGGAGTCATCTTGTAGTGCCATCACATTTCAGGAAATAGTTAAGGATGGAATAATGACACCTAATAGAAATATTGAGAAATTGTGGTAGCAAAGAAAGTACTCTGGGAATTTAGAGTCAGGGCACATTGGTTTCAATCCCAGACTTGCCAGTTGCTACAAAAATAACGCTGGGCAAGCAAGTTAACTTATCTAGGCCTGAGTTTGTCCATGTGTACAATGTGGGTTGTATTAATAATGGGTCCTATTTAGGAGTTCATGCTAAAATTTTCTTTAATGGCACCTTAAATAGTAAATAATTGAAGAATATAATGAGTAGTGTATTAAATTAGCCTGGATGTCCACAGCACATTTTGTTGTTGGTGGTGGTAGTAGTGGTAGTGGTGGTGGTGAAAAGGGTTTGAAGAACAAAAAATGTAGGGAACCACTGTTGATGGAAGAATTGATTTTGGATGCTGTCTCAGACACTTAAGTGACCCTGGGCAAGGCATTTAACTTTTCTGAGTCTTAGTTTCCTCATCTATAAAAGGGAGATAATAATAGCACCTACCTTGTAGAGTTATTATGGAATTCTAATCAGAAAAAATAACTTTAAAGCAGTATGTAACTATTATTACTATTATTATTGTTAATATTATTATCATTATTCCCTTACAGCTCTAATTCTATAATCCTATAATCTTATAAATAAAGTAAATACTTTTTGCTTATGAGAAGAGCTGAAATTGATTTTGGATTTAGAAACTATATTAGAAAATCAAACCCAGCATGAATATCTTTAAGCAAATTTGTAAAAGCTTATATGACATCTATTAAAGGGAGTGTATGATATACAATGTCATTTCTAAGCAATAACGGTTCTTTAGGAATAATATATGTTTTATGTGATAGCATACTGTGTTGAAGAAACCCAGATAATGTTATAAGTTATTAGAAAGAGTAGAAATTTAATAAACCAAATCAATTAAATATTCCATTGTTTAAGTGGTCATGATTTGAGATGTGCTAAATCTAACATACCCTTTGGTGGATCTAGGATTTCATTAGTATAGGTATATCCCACTATTGAATAATCTTTCTATTCTTTCCATCTCATCCAACTCTTTCTCCAAATAGTCTAAGAAATATTGAATCAACTACCTAAAGGGCAAGGGTATCTCCTGATTTTTTTTAAAATATCTCAGGGGTATTAATATAGCATTTGAACTGTTCATCTATGGTCTCTCATTCCTATACTAGTCCATACATATGTATGCATGCATGTATGTATGTGTGTGTGTGTATGTATGCATATATGTATATATGTGTGCATGCACATGTATATAGATATATAGATATAAATGTAGATAACATATACCAGTAATGCATTTTATGCTTCCTCTTATAAATAAGACATTGTTGGTAAAATGCTAGAGCATAATGTTTCATGATCTGGATCTATTTAACATTACTGAGAGAATGTTGGTATTTAAGAGAAGAGCTTTTTGGCCAATATGGAAATAGGCTTTCACATGTAAAATTGACATCCTACTGCTTGCCTTCTCAGTGGGTAGAGAAGAGTCTAGAGGGAAGGAGAGAATTTGGAACTGATCATTTTTTAAAAGTGAATGTTAAAAATAAATAAACTTTTTTTTAGATTAAAAAATAGAGATGGGCTTTTGTAGCAACAGTTTAATAATACCCAAAGGGAGAGTTGCCTATTTTAAGGTAATATCTTTTTGATTGTTGAAGGCACTGGTAAACTGTGTGGTCTCACAAAAATACATGGTAATCAATTAGCAGACTGAAAAACTCAAACTCTCTATACCATTTCAATTAAGAGTAAATTATGAACAGATGTTCAAGGCAACTGGCAAAGAGATTTATATAACAACAGAAGAGGCTGTTACAGAGTGTAGCAAGATAGCTGGATTAACATGCCTGGTATGCCACTTGTTCCACTGACAGGTATATTTCAATACAAAGAATCCCACAAGGTCTCTACTGTTGAGATTAACATTTGCTCAGTGTGATGTAGAATCCTCAGGCATGTGAATGGTCTGTTTTCAAGAATGTATATGAAGTACAGTGTATTCATCTTTCCTTCAAGACTAACAGCAAAGGTCAACTGGTTCAATTTATCCAAGATATTCAATTACTGAGTCCTAAATAGGACTCCTGAGATAGTATTCCATATTTATGCCATTCATTTAGAGATTTTGATAGACATGAATTTGAAATACTTTATTTTATGAAGTAATTTATTTACAAAAATAATTCTGCAGAAGATCAATACTACATGAAATAGAAGTTGCACCTATTTTAGGTAGTTAAATTAAAAAAAAATTTCATGGTCTTTTGTAAGTTCTACTTTCCACCCTACTACATTATAGAAATCACTGCCTCCAGGGTACCAGTGACATACCATGCCACAGAAAACATGTGAGATTTGAAGTCAGAATAGCTTGGTTCAAATCCTAGGCTTGCCATTTGCTACCTGTGTGATCTTAGAGAAGTCTATGGACCACTATGGACCTCAGTTTGCTTATCTGTAAAATGAGGGAGTTTGATTCCATGGTACAGACTCCTTTTGAGCTCTAAAATCAATTTGTTTCATTTGTAAAATTTGACATTAAAAAGTCATCTTCATTTAAGCCTCAGTTCAGGAACCATATTTTTCTTTAATCCTTCCCTCATCCCTGAATATCATGCACATACACAGACACACACACATATCACACATATACACACCTCCTTAAGTTTTCTTAGAGCCTTTTACACTTATTCTAACCTCTCCCACTGTGTTTTGTATATATGAGCTAAGGAATACTAAAGGGTCCCCTGAACTTTGTTTAATATATGATATATAACTATTAGATTATAAATTCACTAAGGGTAGAGACTACATCATTTTTCAATTTAGTTTTTCCAGCATCTAGCAGGGTGCCTTACACATTGTACATGCTTAATAAATACTTGTTGAGTTGAATTGAAACTATAGATATTAAATAGCAAGAAATAAATGTTTCACCACCTAGAAAATGGAAGCTACATAAGACGAGAACTACATATTGTCACCAGGACATCAGGTAATTAATTTAATTTAAAAGTAGAAATTGGGGCAGCTAGGTGGCACAGTGGATAGAGCACCAGCCCTGAAGTCAGGAGTGTCTGTGTTCAAATCCAGCCTCAGACCAAGAAACTTACTAGCTACGACCATGGGCAAGTCACTTAACCTCAATTGCCAAAAATAAATAAATAAATAAAAATAAAAAAAAATAAAAGTAGAAACTCTGTACAGTTTTTTTTTTATTAATTAGAATCCACATTTAACATAAAACAACCAAAGTACAGGTGGAGCCAAGATGGCAGAGCAGAAGAATCATGACCACCAAGCTCTATAAACATTCCCCTCCAAACAACTTAAAAACAATGCCTCAAATCAAATTCTGGAGCAGCAGAGTGAACAAAAGGTTGGAGTGAAACATGCTTTAGCCCAAGACAACATAGGAAGTCTGAAGGAGAACCCTTGACACAAGGGTGAGGAATGGACCATGGAGGAAACGCCAGTGGTGGGACTTGGTGGTGGCCATACAATCAGCAGTAGCTTTGGGAGGTCTCCAGCCAGAGATGGTAAGAGGATCAGGCAAATAGTCAGAAAAAGTTTATAAAGGCCCATTGTGCCAACACTGGGAACAGGACCAGATGCTGCTTAACAACTCCATTCTCTATACCCACTTCCTGGTCAGAGTTAAAGGCAGAGAGAAGCATTTTTGGTCATGAGGGAGCAAGATACCTGAGGAGCAACAATGCTTACAGTGCCAAGGGAGCAGGGGCCTTTCCTAGGTATGGACCAGAGTGTAGACCAAAAGAGCAGTGACCACACCTCTCCTCAGATCACACAACCTTAGAAGTACCCAAAACTTTCAAAACCCCAGAACTAGTGCTGAAAACAGGAGTGTAAAAAAATTCTGAAGCTTGGGACAGTCCACCCTCCCCCAACCCCAGTAACAGAGCCCAATTTTAACATAAAGTTCAAAGTCAAGAAATAGACTAGAAAATGAGAAAACAACAACAACAAAAAGTAACCTAACTCTAAAATCTATAAAGGTGACAGGGAAGATCAAGACACAATTTCAGAAAATAATTATGTCAAAACTGCTACTAGCAAAGCCTCAAATAAAAACGCGAATTGGACAGAAGCCCCAAAAGAATTCTTGGAAGAGAGAGGACAGAGCCAAGATGGTGGAGTAAAAGCAGTGACTTGCTTAAGCTCTCCCCTAGACCCCTCCAGATACCTGTAAAAAATGGCTCTAAACAACTTCTAGAGGAGCAGAACCCACAAAAAGACAGAGTGAAACAAATTCCCAACACAAGACAACCTGGAAGGTCAGCAGAAAAGGTCTCTCGTGCTGGGCTGGGAGAGGAATGCAATTCAGTGTGGGCCACATCAGTGAAGACCAGGCCTCAGCAATCCTGAAGCAGGCCTCAGGGACTGAATCATGGGCAGTTGTGGCAGTTTCTAGACTTCTCAACCCACAAACACCAAAGACAACTTAGAAGGTCAGTAGGAAAGGTCTATAGACCATAATGAGAGAGGAACTTGGTCCAACTCCAATCCTGGTACAGTCCCAGGGCAGTGGCTGCTTCTAGAGCTCTCAGCCCACAGACAGAGGGGGGATCAAGTGGCTGACCAGAGGAGGATTTCAGAGATCTCTTTGCTGGTACTGAGGCAGGATTCTTTTGCTTTGCCCATGCTTGGATCTGGGTTGCAGTTCTGGGTGTGGTCCTAGGACAAGGAGGAGTGCTGGCATGGTGGAGCCTGTGGTGGCAGTAGAGAGGGAATTCCCCCTCACAGTTCTAAGGCAGAAAAACATGTTTGTGGTCAATCATAGACCAGAGCCCAGGCCAGGAAAGAAGTAAACACCTCACCCTTGATCATACCACCTTGGAAAAACTGAAAATTTACAGGTCCTTAGAAGTATCTCTGAAAACAGCTGCAAGAAACTCCCAAAGCTTAGGGCAGTACATTCTCCACACTGGAAGCAGACCCCTACTTTAACAAAGAATTTAAAAGTCAAATAATTGGCTGAGATCATAAGCAAACAGTGCAAAAGATGTCAGACCATAGAATTTTACTTTGGTAACAAATAAGATCAAAACACACAACCAGAAGAAGACAATGAAGTCAAAGCTCCTACATCCAAAGCCTCCAAGAAAATATGAATCAGTCCCAGGCCATGGAAGAACTCAGAAAGGATTTTGACAAGCAAGTAAGAGAAGTAGAGGAAAAACTGGGAAGAGAAATGACAGTGATGCAAGAAAATCATGAAAAACAAATCAACAACTTGCTATAGGAGACCAAAAAAAAAAAATGCTGAAGAAAATAACACCTTAAAAAATAGATTAACCCAAATGGCAAAAGAGGTTCAAAAAGCCAATGAGGAGAATGCCTAAAAAAACAGAATTAGTCAAATAGAAATGGAAGTCCAAAAACTCACTGAAGAAAATACTTCCTTAAAAATTAGAATGGAGCAGGGGGCAGCTAGGTAGCACAATGGATAGAACATCGGCTCTGGATTCAGGAGGACCTGAGTTCAAATCTGGCCTCAGACACAAAACTCTTACTAGCTGTGTGACCCTGGGCAAGTCACTTAACCCCATTGTCTAGCCCCCCCCAAAAAATAATAAAATAAAAAAAATTAGAATGGAGCAAATGGAAGCTAGTGACTTTATGAGAAATCAAGACATTGTAAAACAAAACCAAAAGAATGAAAGAATGAAAGAAGACAATGTGAAATATCTCATTGGAAAAACAACTGACCTGGAAAATAGATCCAGGAGAGATAATTTAAAAATTATCAGACTACCTGAAAGCCATGATCAAAAAAAGAGCCTAGACATGATCTTTCAAGAAATTATCAAGGAAAACTGTCCTTATATTCTAGAACCAGAGGGTAAGATAGACATTGAAAGAATCCACTGATTACCTCCTGAATGAGATCCCCAAAGGAAAACTCCTAGGAACATAGCCAAATTCCAGAGTTCCCAGGTCAAGGAGAAAATATTGCAAGCAGCCAGAAAGAAACAATTCAAGTATTGTTGATATCAACAATCAGGATAACACAAGATTTAGCAACTTCTACATTAAGGGACTGGAGGGCTTGGAATATGATATTCCAGAGGTCAAAGGAGATAGGATTACAGCCAAGAATCCCCTACCCAGAAAAATTGAGTATAATCCTTCAAGGGAAAAAATGGACATTCAGTGAAATAGAAGAATTTCAATATTCTTGATGAAAATATCAGAGCTGAATAGAAAATTTGACTCGCAAATACAAGAATTCTTGGAAGAGCTAAAAATTGTTTTCAAAATCAAATAAGAGTAGTAGAGGAAAAATTAGATAAAGAAGTAAGAGCAAAGGAAGAAAATTATGAAAAAACAATTAGTGACTTGGTAAAAGAGGAACCAAAAAAATAAAGAAAATAGCACCTTAAAAATAGAATTGGCTAACTGGAAAAAGAAGTACAAAAGCTCACTAATGATAATAATAGTAACAATAATTGCTTCAAACTTAGGACTGAGTAAATAAAAGCTAATGACTCCATGAGACATCATGAAGTAATAAAATCAAAGAATAAAAAAAAAAGTAGAAGACAATGTGAAATACCTAGCGCAACTGACCTGGAAAATAGATTGAGCAGAATTATTGGACTACCTGAAAGCCATTATCAAAGAAAGAGCCTAGACATCATATTTCAAGAAGTTATCAAGGAAAGCTGCCCTGCTATCTTCAAACCAAAGGGCAAAATAGACATTGAAAGAATCAACTAATCATCATATGAAAGAGATCCTAAAATGAAAACTTCTAGGAACATAGCCAAATTCCAGAGTTCCCAGGTCAAAGAGAAAATACTTCAAGCAGTCAGAAGGAAACTATTCAAACATTGGGGAGCCACACAAAATTTAGCAGGTACCACACTAAAATAGCAGAGTGGTTGGAAAGCAAAGGAACGAGGATTACAACCAAGAACAACCTACTCAGCAGAACACAATATAATCCTTAAAGGGAAAAAATAGATATTTAATGAAATAGAAGACTTCAAGCATTCAGGATGAAAAGACCAAAGCATAATAGAAAATTTAATTTTCAAATTAAAGACTTAAAAGAATTATAAAAAGGTAAATATTAAAGAGAATTCATGAAACTTAATACGGTTAAAACAATAAAAGTAGTTATCTTTTAATTAAAAATGCCTTTTGCTTCTTTGTGTTGTAAAGATGATCCAGGCTTCCTGAAAGCCAAACCAGTACAATGGAAACTCTAATAATTCTGACCAGTCTGGAAAAGTTCTGAATATGAACCCAAAGACAGATGATACATGCCATCTATGGCAAATTGGCTTGGACCTAGCTAGATTTGGACCAGTCAACCAGACTGGCTTTAAGGCAGGGGTCCTTAATTTGGAGTCTGTGAACTTGTTAAAATATACATTTGGATTACTATTATTCAATATAACTGGTTTCCTTATATTTCAATATAATCGGTAATCCTTTGTATTTTATTTTATACATTTAAAAACATTATTCTCAGAAGAGCCGAAAGGTTTTGCCAGACTGTCAAAAGGGCCCATAACATGAACAAAAATGATTAAGAACTCCTGCTGTAGGGTGATGAATTTTTCAACCATAGGAACTCCCAAAACTGTCTGTTGAGAAATAGAGTTGTAATTTGTGTCAGTAAAAAAAAAAAAACATACCAACAAAATGACAAATACTTGAAGTATGAATTATCATCCTCACAGCATAAGCTATTGATATTTTGATTAGTCTACACTGTACTTGAGTATGTCAGGCAGACAGCAAGAAGAGGAAACTAAATTCAAGTCAATCCATGCTGCTACTTATAGAAAATCTCTTAGAAATCTGGCACAGAAGGACATTAGCCATAATAAATTTTAGGAATGTTATGTGCTTTTCAGGTACCCTTAGTATTCCTGTGGTACTTTATGACAGATATTAAGAGGCACTAGCAGTCAAAATATTGTGATAATCTACCTATTAAAAAGGGTATACTATAATTCATTGAGAAGAGAAGATAAAACATCTTTCAATACTGATGTTCAATACATTCTTGCAAAAAAGGAAATAGCATTAACTCCACTGAGTAAGTAGAACAATTGGTACAAATAAAAAAAAGTATGTGCCCTTTCCATTATACCTGTTGCATCTATGGTAAAGCCAAAATAAGAATGGAGCCTATCTCTATAACAGTGGTTAAAAACAAAACAAAGAAAAGAAAAACTCCCCCAGTCTCCCCATCATCTTCATTCCCTCCCTCCCCTTCCCATAAACATTTTGACCATAATACAGCCAGGAAAAAACAAAGTTAAAATATGCCAACATTACAGTATGTTAGTACAGAAGCAATACTTCTCTAGATCCATTTAAGGACACAGTGTTATCTTATGTCATGCACAGAAAATAGACAAAAATGGGAGATGGAATACTCACAAGCTAAAGTTTCAACATCTGACATGGAACAATTTAATTATTAGCTGGACTAGAACCTTAGGTCATGAGCTAGCAATCTCTCCAGAAATTGGAGGAAGTGTAAAGGAAGGAAGGGAATAAGCATTTATATAGTGCCTAGAATGTGCATACTATTTATATAGTGCCTAATGTTCCCCCTCAATTTTTAGTAATGCATTGTACTATTTTTTTTAATATTATCTCATTCGATCCTCATAAGAACCCTAAGAGGTAGGTGATATTATTCTCAGGTTACAAATGAGGAAACAGATGCAAACAAATGTTAAGTGACTCGCTCAGGGTCACACAGCTATTACGTATCTCAGGTGAATTTGAACTCAGATTTTCCTGACTTCAGGCCCAGTACTCTGTATACTAATGGCACTCCTGAGCTCCCTCTGCAGAAAACAAATGTATCATATCTTCCAGACTTTAACCTAATGATAGAAAATGTGTTTCATTAAGTTAGCATAAGTTTTTTATAGATTAGCACAAAGGACAGAGCATGGGAATTGGAATCAGAGGACGAGAGTTTGAATATCATTTCTGTGTAACCCTGGGCAAGTCATTTTATCTCTAGAAATTTTAGCTTCTCCATCTGTAAAATGAGATGGTTGGATGAGATGGTCTTTAAGATCCTTTGTAGGTCTAGCCCTCGAATAGTTTTCCCTAAGAATAATAAAAACTATTTATGTTATATTTTACGTTTTAAAGTGTTATTCCTCAGAATTATCCCATAAAGTAGAGAAAATCATCATTTTATAGGCAAGGAAACAGGCTCTGAGTCAATAAATGACTTGTGCATAATCATAAAAGCTCAGATGTAACTGAACTGGGACTGAAACCCAAGTTCAGATCTCTTTTAACTGTGTCATGATACTTCTCAGAGAAATAGAATACCATTTTATCAGAGTAAAATACCAACTATTTTTCAGGTAATTTTCTTCAAAAATATTCTTCTGCATTACAACTGGGTAGGGGACACCTAATTCTACATGAGAATATAGCATAAATGAAGGGGCATACATTTTACAAAGCTATGTAAAATCAATTAGGATTTTAAAATGAGCAATATACAGTATTTCACATTATAAATAATAATACTTGAATTATTTGACTGGGGGAAAATGTTGCTTAGCTTATTACTCATGGAATTAATCAGAGTTAACCAGGAAAATAAAAGATAACTTACTTTTTTCAGGTTAAACCAAGAGACTTAACAGTAGATTTAAAAAAAAAAATTATGCTCTTTTGATTTTTGTTTTACCTTAACTTTTTGCAAATTCTATCTGCCTTTGAGGAGTTTGTACACTAATAGGAAAGAGAAACAAAATACAAACTTAAATAGCTTAAACACTAGATATGATATTAATTATTCATAACGGGTACAAAGCAGTATGTAAATCTAAAGCCACAATCACCAAAGAACTTCAGTCTCAGGGACAGAGGAAAGAAGAGGGACAGAAAGATGGGGTTGGCAGCTGGAATTTGAAATAAGTTAGACAAGTGCATAGAGTTTCAATGATAGAAATGGAAAGAAAAAAAATCATTCCAAGTGTAGGGATATTACAAAGCCTGAGAGGTATCTAGGAAACAGTGAGTAGTCCATTTCAGTTGACCCATTGGGTTACATAAAAAACAGTGTGATAAAAAGATAGAAAGATATATAGGAATGCAGCTAGAGAGGGTCTTAATGATACTGATAGTAGGCACTGGTTGGGATGGTGGGGGGAATGGAGGAAGGAAAATATTGCTGAAAGTTTTTGAATAGAGAAGTGATATGAACAGAGATAGATTGCCTGTCTCTCTGTCTGTTTGCTAATGGGTAAAATTTAAAAAAAAAACATAATACTTGAACTATCTGCCTCATAGGTCAAAGAAATCACTTTGTAAACCTCAAAGTACTACAGTGATGGAAGATATTAATACTATTTTCTCCTGATTTTCAAACTACTGAGACAGGTTATATGAAACATCTTCAAAAATTAAAATGAGAAACCTGATAATTATAGATTTGAAAATTAATTTGAAAAGTTCTTCATCAGTTGTAATTTAGTGAGATCTTAAAAAGTACATGAGAGTCATATCTTTTTTCCCCATACTTAGAAAATATAATTAAAATTTTAAGCAAATACAATACTAAAGCTAGAGCTATGCCACAACTGGATAAAAGAGGGTTTGCCGAGCAGGAAGTAATATTCCATAGTCACATGTCTAGAATGAAATTTGAAGTGTTATGTTGACTTTCACTGAAACAAGGATATATTTTATAGGTCCATAACTGGTTCATTGTGATTACATCTGAACACTGCAGACAGTATTCTGGAAAAGAGTCTCTGGACTTGTAGCATATTATACAGGAGGTTGAATGAATAGTCCCCAGATACATTTGGTCCTCCTGCCTTTCTAAGTAAAACTTACAAAAAAGACAACTATTCAAAAAATAAAAAGCAAGAATATTAGATGGATGGCCTATATTTTTAATCCTGAGTTCTTCAATTTGTCTGAATTCCAAAACCAAAGTCATAACATTTGCTATCCTTCAATTTTATATTTTGTGCTTAATTAAAGCAAGTAATTTCAAAGGCACAAAGTCAAAAAATCCCCACACATCATAAGTAAACCAATACTTTTATTTAGAGTCCTTGTTGAAAAAGATGAAGACTAAGGTGCCAATGGGTCTTGCCTAAAGTGAAAGAATTCTTGTTTCATAGGATGGGCTCACATAGAAGAGGCAATGTGATAGAAAGGACATTGAAGCAAGTCAGAAGAGTGGCATCTGGTTCAAGATTCAGCTCTAACATTTACTAATAATGTGACTTTTAGGCAAACCACTTAACATCTCTGAGATTCAAGATCACCATCTGCAAAATGGGAAAACTATTACCTGCTTTGCCAAATTTTCAAGGTCATTGTGAGCCAAATGGGATACAAGATAAAAACTAAAACGTTGAAAAATGTTTTCTTCTTTCACATCAAGATGATTATGAACATATCTTTAAAAAGCAAGGATTTGGTAAGCATATATGATTACATCAAGACCAACACTAATATTATAGGCTTGAATTTAGGTAATCCAGGTAATTTTTGTGGAGGGCTTTTTTATAGTTTTTTTTCCAGTTTACTGCCTTTGCAAAAAGTTAATCAAAGTAAAATTTTAAAATTTCATTTGCAGTTTTTTTTTTACTAATGTAACAAATCACTGGTCTTAGCACTTCACCCAAAAGTCCAAAAAAGCTCACTATCAAATTTACAGAATACTATTGTAAAGTCTTTACATTTCATTCAATATTTAATCATCTATTTGTTACACTATTTCACAGGACGATAGGCAGCATGGTATGGTGGATAAAAAGTGAGCCCTGGAGTCAGGAAGACCTGGGTTCAAATTCTGCTGGGTTCAAATTCATGGCTGCTATATGAGCCTGCCAAGCCACTTAACTTCTCCATGGCCCAGGCAATTCTCTGAGAAGCTCGGCTGGAGAATAGTTGCTGATCTGCATTGGTAGGGGGAGTTTCCTCACTGGAAATTACCTCTACCAATAAAATCACAGATTCAGATATTTCCCTCCCCACTAAAAAAAAATCTAAATTTAATCCTATCAAAAAACTAAGACAACGTGATTATATTATTTCCTAAAGGAAAATACAAATTAGGCACATAATCCATCCATCCATTAATAAGAGTTCTTCATCTTTGTGGGTATGTATGTGTGTATATGTTTGTGACGAATCCCTTTGTCAATCTGGTAATACTTACATGTTTGTCACCTCCATTCATAATTGAAGGAAATGCATTTTAGTTAGAGGTTAGCAAAAGTAAAGATATATTTTCTTTTTCCATCCAGAGGACTTAGCATAATAATATGGCATGTATGACATCAAGGAACCTTATTTTGTGATCTGGAGCAACTAAACACATTTTCTTTAATCACAGCCTAAGAAAGTAAGAATCCCCTTAAGTTCAGAATAGTGTTCAATGAAAATGAAATCAAAGACTTCATTAACACTATGTTCGATGCAAAAACAAATGACTCCAGCCTATGAAATATCAATCTGGTTATACAAATTATAGAAAAGATTCACACAGGTTTATAATTCTATAGCTATATCTGTATGTAGTCATTAACTTTTAAAAATTAATATTTCTGCAAATGAAATTTTATTCTGCAAATATCAGCAACTCTGTGGCACTTTTTATTATGAATACAAGCCTACTTAAGAATTACATAAGAGTCCCGCAAAAACATTTCAAAGCATAGGGATAAGTCACAGCCTCAAATATCCATTATCATAAACATAATCAAAATACTAAAGACAGAGTTTGTCAAGTAATTTGTCAAAATTTCAAGTTGAGGAGTTTCATATTTACCAAAACAGGGTTATTCCATCCTATGTTTACTTGATTTAATTGTAAATTCATGCCCAACAGATGCTATATTTCCTTAACATATATAATTACCTTTGGATAGGCTATAAAGTAATTTGATAGTTGTGTTCTGAAATGAGACAGAATGTTGGAATATGGCACAATTCCTAAGCAATTATGTAACTATTTACTTGGAAAACAAATATATACATACAAAAAACAATCCTCCAAAACACAAATATGGTAGTTGTAAGCCTTTCCAGGGCCATCAGAGATTTGTAAAGATTTTTGAAAAAATTCACTAGGACAATATACTGAAAGTCAACCATTTACAAACAAAGTTACCATCAAATGAAAAAAAAAACATTAACATATGTTGACTATGGTACCTTGAAATCATAATTTTATACATTTTAAATATTTGCTTAAATAATTCAAAGAAGTCCTTTTAAAGGATAGCTGCTTTGGAGGAATAAAACAATGTAAGCACACACAATAAGAGTATATAATCAATTTTCTCCCTTAATGATACAACTGGGTCTGATGATTAAAATACCCAAAGTAAGAAAGGTTCCCAAAATGCTCAATAAAGATGAAATTGTCTAGTACCCTTTACAGACAAAGTATCAAAATGGGACGTGAAGAGTATGTAGTTTATCAATGTCTTATAATCTTTGTTCCTTTCTGTTCTATAGAGAGTAGAAGACATTCTGTGAACATTTAACTCCCCTTTTTCATTCATTCCCATTTTCATTGAGGCTCAACCTAGGTGTCGCCTCCTATGACACTCCTGAATCTCCTCCTCATTAATGCTCAACTCCTCCTCAAATTACCTTGTATTTATTCATCTGTGTACACATTATATACTCTTTTAGAATGAGTACTTCTTGAAGTTGGAGAATATTTTTGTTAGATTTTGTCTTTGCAACACAAACACTTACATTACATTGTAGGAATACAAATAAGTTCTTGTTGACTTATTGAACTGAACTATAGTGGAAGGCAATATGATTGGCAGATGCAGAGCATTCTCTGAACATATGGTGTATCACTGAAAAATATGTGAATTCAATGACTAACAAATAAGCACTCTTGACTTCAGGAGTCTGACAATGACATATGAAGTATGTGTATACACACACATGTGTATATATAGGTGCATATACACCTATATACAGATATGTGTATATATGTAGATGTGTTTATTAAAAAATTGGAAAGTGTCCATAGAAATAAGCTTTTCCTCCACAAGATAAGTGAAATCATTCCAGCATTTTTAGACATTTACTATATAACTCTCTCTATCTACATATACACATACATACACATATGTATAAACAATATCATGTATATATGCATAATATATGTGTATAAACACATATATGCATATTCTAGAACTAGTGCTAATGTTTTTTGTCTTCAGAAAGTAGCCTTTCTCACATAGAACACTTTGCAAGAAAGGATTCCAATATCTCATATAGACCTTCAACCTAATAATGATCTATATTTTCAAGAAGTGATGACACAGGAGTAACATAATGCTGATGATAGAAGTATGGAATATTTTAAATTCATAATTGGTAATACTTTGATCTTCAATGCAAATTGAATTCTCATTACAATTTTACTATATAGGATATAGAGCTACCTATAGGACACCTATGTTTATGCTACAAAATCTTTATTTCACTTACATGCCGATCAATTTTTTAAGCAAAGCTCTTTCAGAAGGTCATTATCCAATGTTATTCACTAGTTACAGGAATTGTACTAGATTTTAAAAAAAATAGTCAACACTGAAACACAAACCAGTGTCTCAGTCATTTGGCATTTTAAATTTACACATTGTCACTGATTTAAAAAAAAAAACACTGTTGTGGAAATGGCCTCATTGACTGTTTTTTTCAGCATATGTTTCCTTAATATATGTGTGTGTATGTGTATAATATCACATTCATGAAAATGGCGAATAAGGTAGCCATAGATATTTCATTGCTTAGGTAGATGTTCATTCATTATACACACACACATACACACACATGTGTGTGTATTTATATGTGTATATGTATATACACATATGTACATACATGCACATATGTGTAGAAAGATTGATAGACAGACAGATAGATAGATAGATAGACATTACACACACACATCCCACAAAGATATCCAGGTCAACTTTAGCAGACTTATTTTCTGGCATATTCTAAAGAAGTATGGTGCTTCAGCAACCCATGAAAAGCTTCCAATCAGAGTAAGGAGGCTATGATGACTTTTTTACTGTCTTATGAGAAACTTCAAAATTTTACAAGCTCATGGCATTTCATTTATTGATTTTTTTAAAGAATGGAAGCTAACCATCCCATTTAACTATCTCTTCACCTTACCTTGTTCTAAATATAAGAGAAACATGTTTAACTCCTAATGGGAAGCATTAGCTTTCATGTTTACAATATCTTCCCTTTAGAGATTTAAAAAAAAGTAAATCACAGCTTGTTTCTGCATATAAAAATATAAAGAACATACGATGGGCACAGATACTGCTTCTTTTTCCCTTTCCCCTTCTTGGAAGACTTCTCTTTAGAATAGGCTTCTTCAACCCAGAAGGAGAATAAAATAAGAAAGAGAATCCCCCAAAAGAACTTCATCTTGAATAAAGTCCAGAATGATCTATAAGAGAGAAAAAACAAATTTTTACATTAGTGAAGTTAATGGAAAATACCTGAATTTCTATTCCAGTGTACATTATTTGTACCAAAAGGGCCTGTATTTTATCTTCTCAGATTTTTAGAGCTCAAACTTCTTCAGTTAAAAATCTGAGTTTAATTACTACATGTTCATCTTCAGCCTATTTAAACTCTTCTCATGAGTGTGTCATACTGAAAAAAATACAATGGATGGAATTCACAAGGACTCATAATGAAAAAGCAGTCACCAAATATGTATGAAATTTTATTAATTTCAATTTTAAAATTTTAACAAATATCAGTAAAGTTAAAAGAAAAAAACTATTGGGATAGTTTGAAACTATACTTCCACTCAAACCTATTCCTACAAGGCTAAACTCAATACCAATCAATAAAAATTTTATTAAGCACCTACTACGTGCCAGGCACATTGGATTATTAAAGTGTTAAATGCAGAAAAGGGTTGTTTTCTTTTCCCAAGGCAGATATTAGCTGGAGAAGGCTTTGCCATAGAGTACTAAAATAAATCATAAAAAGATTGTTCATATAGTCACAGGAAACATTAAAGGAGACAGTGAAACAACAACCATTCTGGGTCACATACCAGAGTCACATCCTCCTTTCCCCTAAAGATCAAGATAGCTTTCTGCCTCTGCATCTTTTACTTTCAGTACCATAAACAGCTTCCTCACTGTCTACCAAAGGGTGAAAAGAAGCATTCCAATTTCTTTAATGCCATTGCATTCTTCCCTCTCTGCCTTAAGAGATATTCATGGTCTCTCAGAAACGTTTTAAATAGTCTTCTTTGTACTTGGCCGTTTCCTAGCCTACTCCCCAAGGGGAAATCCAGTAGGCCCTTGTCTTTGCTGCTTTTACAGTAGACGTGGCTTATCATGACAACTGGAGGAAGGTCTCAGTTGCCACCTACAGCATCAATGACTCCCTTCCACCATTCTAGAGGTGGCACTAGTTCCTTCTAAGACACCCTCATCCATGCCAGTAAGTCCCTCCTTCATTTTGATTCCCTAGGTTTGGGGGTGGGGGAGGGCCTTCCTAAGAGCAGCAGGTTGGAATGTAAACTGTCTTTCTTCCTTCAGCTACCAACCCCCAACCTTTCCAAAATCAGCAACAATGTCTGCTGGGGCTTACTTGCAGAAAGATTGCTGCTGGGACATCCTGCGTCCCAATTTCCCAGCCCCTCTCCCTTTTCCATCCCCAAATGCGCCCAGCCCCTCTCCATCAGCACCCCTGGGTAAGGCAGGGCACTGAAGGTGATAAGAGTTGCAGCGTCTCCTCTCCCCAGGCTCTGATGCCCCACTGTTTCTTTCTCCCCTATACCCCTACGCCGCAGCCCTTGCTTCCCTAAAGGTTTTTACCCCCTTTCCTTGCCCCAGCCTTTCCTCGGTTTATTTAGCCCGGTTCCAAAAACCTAGCCAGTTCGCATGCGTCCTCGGCCCAGACAAGCTCTTCTCCTTCCCCCCCACCCCCCAACCTTCACTTTGCGGTGGTACCCCTGGTACTCACCCCCAAGGCGCCCCCAGCCCAAACCCGTCCACCAAGCGGAAAGCTCGGAAAGCGCGAGGGCCCGTGCACACGTCGTCGACTGAGGAGGCGGCAGCCCGGGGTCCTCGCTGGGCTGCTAGCCTAGCCAAGGGGGCAGTTCTCCCCCTGATGGCCCGAGCCCAGCTACGGCTGACGCGCCTGCTCCGAGCAGCGGAGCCTGCGCCGTAGCGAGAGCGCCCAGCAGCCCGGGCGTCCTCCGGTGCGGTCAGGACCCCGCTGCGGGCATCGCGAAGCTGCAGTCCGGGGAGCAGAGCTAGGATGCAGGCGCGGGGGGAGGAGGGCCAGACTCAGGGCTTCCTTAGCCTAAATGGAGGGAGAGACCGCTCCAAGAAGCTTCGCGGCTTTGGCAAGAAGATAGCACCAAGGATAGCTAAGCTATCAGCGCTTGCATTGAAAAAAAGAGACTATCAGCAGGAGCAGAGACACTTGTTTGGGACGGTGGAATTGGGTGGTCTCGGTGTGTGGCCGCTCAGCACCCGAAGCGGACAGAAATAGGATGTTCTCGTTTTTTTTTTTTTTTGTTTGTTTTGTTTTTGTTTGTTTTGTTTTTGTTTGTTTTTTTTTTGTTTGTTTGTTTTGTTTTTCCAACAGTGTACTTAGATCAGGAAATTTTCCCTAAATTAATCCCTCAATTTCAGTCCCTAAACGCCCCAAAGATTTTGACAAGGCTTATTATCAGCTAAGGTCATCCTTATTAAATTGTTCTGTATTTCATTTCATGGTGAGAAGTGAATTCATGACACATTGTATTATTACCCATGAAGCTCGGATGTGGCCCTTGCTTTCCGAGGGCTGTCAATTCTCGTTTGTTTGTTTGTTTTTCTAACATTTGATACTGTTTGGGGGCAGGCTTCTTGTCAAGGACCGTCGGAGAGGAAATGAGCTTTTTTTTTTCTTCTAACCATGACATGAGTAGACACTGTTTGATTTACTCTTTCTTTTGTGGTTGAGAATGCATTTCAAGGTCTTTCAGTGCATCAAGGTCAACATTATGAAAGTCAATTGGCATTGTGCTGGAGAAGCAGGGGAGTTCTGGTTAACAGAGATTTCCAAATGACAGAATACTGGAAAAAAAATCAGCTTTTCCTAATGACATTATGGTGTATCTAGATAAGGACAGCAAAAATTAAATGATGAAAATATATCATCTTCTTAAGCTTGAACGAGTAGTACTTCATTAAAATTTCAAGTTCTCCTCGGGGCCCACAAATGAAGTAGTCATGACTTTAGACTTTAAAAGTATCTGAAGGCAACATGCAATGATTAAACGTTTGGGTAATAGACCTCATAAGGAAATTCTAAAGGAATTGGGTTTAGATAACCTTAAAAAAAGTAGCTGAAGGAGGGATTTTATCACAATCATTTAAGTATGTGAGGGAATCTTAAATAAGGAATAGGTGATCAGCTCTACAATCCTTGGGCAAGCTAATGAATTTGTTTTAGAAAAAAAAAATCTGTTTACAATTTAAGAGCTCCCTGACTACAAGAACATCTCTGAAATGTTCTATTGGGTTAGGCCAATGGTCCATTCAACCAATATTATCACTGACAAGCACCAAAGAATGTTTTGTAGGAAATCATGACGTAGACCTCAAAAGTTAGGAATATGTCAGTACATCCACTACTTCTTTCTAAATGTCCTAAAGCAAATTAAAAAAAAATTAATCCAAAGCAATTAGGAGATGTGGAAACAAATAGCACATTGTTGCTTAAAAAATACAACTAAGAGTTCGTGGTTGTTTAATTCAATGTTTTCATTAATAATTTTCAATAAAACATATTAAAAGTTGTAAGATTAGAAGCCTAATAGCACCCTAATACTGAGAATACTTTGCATCTGTACAGTGTTTTACAATTTACATTATGTCCTTTGATCTTGTGTGAAAAGTAATTATCATTCCCATTTGACAGATAAAGAAACAGAAACTTGAAGGGCTTATGTAACACCCAAATTTACACAGTTAATTACTGGAATAATTTGCATTTAAACCCAGGTCTTCTGAATCTAAGCTGAGAATGCTGCCGCTTGCTCAAGAAGTTTGTAAATTCCCTTTCCTCCTTTGTATGCCTTGTATGTTATCCTACCCAAAAGCAGTGGAACAGGATAGAAAATAAATAATTTTAAAAGGGTTCTTCCAGTTCATTAAATCTGGCATATAGAATTGACAGTGGTTTGCAGGGATGACAAATAATATCCTGACCTTATTTTAAGGAATTTAACTCTAATACTCCCTCTCCTCCAAACACTCCCCAAAAAAGGAAATAAAAACTATTTAATATACCATATAAAATATTTATTATTATAAAAAGCAGGATGCTCACTTTTAAACTAAATTTTGCTGTATTTCTTATCTACAAACTAGAACATATCTAATTTATTTTTCATTCTCATTTTATAGACATTGTTCACCAAGGATATACAATGCTTCTGGTCTCAGTTTCCTCATCTATAAAATGAAGGGGTAGAATCTCACAATAAATTTCCTTCTAGTTCTAAATTTCTAGGGATTGTATTTTTGTCAAGGAAATGTCATTAACTCACTGTACAAATAAAAAAAGGGCAAGGAATATACAATTCCCCACCCTTCTATGCCCAGCACCTAGCCCAGTTCCTTGAGTAAAATTTGATAACTCAGCAAAGACATGATGTCATTGATTTAGCTATTCCACTAAACCAGGCGTGGGTAACCTGAGGCCTCAAGGCCACATGTGGCCTTGTAGCTCCTTGGGTGTGGCCTTTTGACTAAATCCAAGTTTTACAGGACAAATCTTTTTATTAAGGCAATTTGTTCTATGAAATTTGGATTCAGTCAAAGGGCTGAACTTGAGGACCTAGAGGGCCACATATGGCCTCCAGGCCTCAGGTTCCCCACCCCTTCACTAAACTGATCCCAACCCTTCAGTCCTTTCACACTCCATATGATTCTTGTCCATGCCTTTACATAAATTCTCCAGAAAAAAGATTTAACCACTGTGCCCAAGGCCTTCTTCTGGTTCTTCTTTGTCATATGTACCAATGCCTCCCTCAAGCTGAACATCTGTTTTCCTCCATTCTTTGTATATGACCTGACACTTCCTTTTCAGGTTTGACATATCCTTGATAGTATCCATTATAGCACTTCTGTGCAGGTCATTGTTTGTTGGTAATGTACCACAGCCTGTTTAGAATCAATGTGTATGTTTGCTTCCTCCCTTAGGCCACCATTAGGCCTCCTTTCAATTCTTACGCAACATGATATTATATGATTTATAAACATACGGCATCAGTGGAGAATACTGATTCTAAAAGATGAGATCTTTAAGTAGAAAGTATGTCAGGAATTGCTGAAAGTACTGTGGAATTTCCCAAATGCAATAAAACCCATTCTCTTTCTGCTGTTCAGTTGTGGGCCTACTTCATTTTCCATGTGCAGAGCCTATACAAGATCTACATGTGGATTAACTAACTCAATGGGTTGCCTATTCAACTGTTAGCTGCAATCTTCCTAAAGTGGATGGTTAGGCTGATCTTTTTAAACTGACTTTATTGAAGAGATTTTATAGTGTTCTAAAACTCAATACAAGCAGCACAATATTATCTCCTAGAAGAACGATCTAGATAACTTTACCATTGATAGAAAATCTTTTTATTTGGTAACTGTAAGCAACCCTCCATGACACTGATACATTCCAAAGTTAGCTAAACATTAGTCTTACTGTTGTATATGCATGGATTGATGCTGATAATCTATGAATAATGAATAAATAAAAGTATTTCTATATTTATATCTGACATATAATGTCTCTTGACCTTAATATATATATGACCTTTTTGGAAGACAGATTCTAAGGCTTCATTTTTGTCTACTGAAAGAAATGTGATTTTTTTTGGGGGGGGAGCTCTTTTTTTTGTCAATAAACAATAGAAGAATCAGAGTCTTAGGTTTTCTAAGCCTTTCACTCAGATATGTCACCATGCAGATGTAAAAATCATCTGTAAAAATCTGCCTGTTCCTTTTTCTTATTTTAATCAAGGATATCTTTAATGCATGCATACTTACACCATTATTATAAGATTCTTGCAGGTAAGAAACTAGAGGTATAAGTTGGTAGTTGCTGATGCCTGTTAAAAGTGTCAACAGTGATCTTTTTTCTTTCTTTTAAAATCCTTCTCTTTTATGACATTTTGAAAATTGATTCCTCAGCGTCTGTATAATTATGTCACCTCCAGCATAGATTTGTGTGTCTGTGTACTTGGTTAGGTCAAAGGGCTCTTCCTTATTTTATCTTCTTTAGTGTCATTAACAATTTAGAAGTACAGATCCCTAAATACATTGCATTAGTAAGTGGTAAATAAGTGTTTGTTGAACCAAAATGAATTTAATTTACTTTTCCAAAGACAGTGTCATTTTAAAAATTGAAGATACTGAAAGTTTTTTTTTTAATTTCTCCAGGTACAATTTTTGTATTATCCAGGTATAATAAAAGTATGATTTGAATCTATACTTTCAATCTATGCTTATTTTAATATTAACAGTTCATTTTCTAAGGAAGTATATGAAAATATTACATAAATTTAAATTGTTTCTAAAAATTCAAAATATTAATATAAAATAAGTTAATGTATCATTTTGGGCCTCTGTTCCCTTTTCTGAATTTGTAACTACTTCTATATCATTCTTTGCTTAAAAAAGAAAAAAATGCTTGATGTTTTTAGGTAAGCTAATATATCATGTAGGTTGTGACTCTTAAAGTAGGTCAGATAAAACCAAAGAATTTTTCAATATGATACTTTGATATGTAAGCTAGATCTAAATAATCTCTAAGCATGTTGTATATCTGTTGGAATCAGTTTTCCTACATAGGAAAAAAGATTAGCAATGTTTTATTAATATGGTCCTTTAGACCTTTTTTCTTCTATTGTTCCCAGGTATGCAAGGATAATTGCAGATTTCCTTATATTCTGATATTGTTCTGAGATCTCACTGAAATGGGTAACTCTCTCTATCCCACTTTTCTCTTCCAAAGAAGCATTTCAATTTTGTATGAATTGTGCAGACTGGTCTTTCTCCACAGACTTTTCACCCAACACCCTACAAGATGATTTCATTTCTCTGAATATTTTTTATAGACAGACTTCACAAAACCCTACTTCTTAATGATTTATATTTCCTTGTACCAGTAACTAATGTTATGAGTACATTAATTTTATTATTCATGATTTTTTAAAGAAAGGTTATATTTCAATGAATCTGTGATCTCATGGGTATAAGTCTTCCCTCCTCCTTCTCCACTCTGACACTCGCTTGCACTGGTGAACTGGTGAATCACCAAACCCCCAACCATGCTTTCTCATTCAACATAATTCTTATCCATGCCCTTCCAGTATTCCTTTATGGAGTATCTACCCAGCATACTAGAGGTCTTCTAGGCATTTTCATATATTTTGGATCCCATTTCCACCAATCGTTTTGGAAATTAAAAAAAAATCTGTTCAGAAATAGCCATCCTTATTTTATAATAACAGATAGCATTTCTGTAGCACTTTAAAGTTTGTAAAAGACTTTACATATATCAACTTATTTTATCCTCATGATAATCCTGGGTGGTAGGTGCTGCTATTTTATGTGTTTTGATGTATCAGGAAACTAAGATTAAGCAACTTTGCCTAGAGTCATACAGCTCCTAAATGTCCTAGGCAGGACTGTGATGCTAGATTCAACATTCTATCCACTGTGCCCCCTACCTGCCTCATTGAGTGAGACAATGAAGACAGTATTTATCATCTTCTTAGAATAACTTAGTGTGAACTAATCAACCTTTAAAAAATTCTTCCATGGAAGCTAATCAAATTCCTTTTTTCTCTCTCTTCACCTGAGCTTTGTTTCTTACTGCAGTTTTAATACTGAATGAAATAATTATCCATGTGTTTTTGTTTGTTTGTTTTTATAAAAGACAGTCTATTAGGTTATGAAGAATGACTATTTTGCCATAAGTTCCTGGGAAGCAGTTTAACTTAGACTTATCTAAAAGAGATAATGGGAATATAAATCCAAGTGTTTATCTCTATCATAAAGTGTAGAGAGTAGCAGAGGTTGATTAGACAAATGTGTTAAATTAAATGTTCAACATCTGCTATGTACTATTCATGAATATGCACAGCAAGAAAATATCCTTGTGTTAGGGGATTCTGGGATGTTGTCAGCCCAAATTGGTCAGGATATTTAGGGAAAACCCAGGCATGGATTACCCCAAACCCATGTACCTCATTCTAAACTTTTTTTTTCCCAACGTAGCCCCTGCTGTCTGAAATGTTTTTTCCTTTTTCACTACATTTTAATGTTTAATCTCTTTTGGGATTCTGAAACTTCATGAGATCTTGGGAGAGTCCAGTTCACTTTTCTAAGTCATTCTCTCTCAACTGTCTTTCTTGAACTCCTTTATTGCATTTATTTCCACTCTCCCAGGACTGCCTGGAAGCATGTCAGGGAGTTCCTTACACAGGTATGCAGCATTACAAACTCAGTCTCAGCTGACAAAGTGATTCTGCTAAAGCATAGGTCTGACCATGCCACCCTCATACTCAGTAAACTCCAATGGATCACTATAATTACCTCTATAATCAAATATAAAGTCCTCTGTTTGGGATTTAAAGATCTTCATAACACGGCCTCTTCCTACTTTTCTAGTCTTCTTATACTTTATTCCCTTAAATAAACATTTCCTATTTCTATTCTAGGTTCCTATTCCTATGTACTCTATTCCTCATGCATGATACTTGATTTCCCATCTTCATATCCACACGATAGCTGGAATTCTCTCCTTCCTCATGTCTATCTCTTAGTTTCCCTGGCTTTTTGTGAGACTCATGCCAAATCCCACCTTCTGTTGGAGGCGTTTCCTTATCCCCCAGCTACTAATGATTTCCCCTCTGAGATGAACTTCCATCTAGTCTGTATATATCTAGTTATTTTTATGTTTTCTCTCATAATTGAATGTGAGCTCCTTGAGAACAGGTACTCGTTCTGCCTTTCTATATATCCTTAGAACTTACCAAAGTTCCTGGCATATAGTAATTGCAAATAAATGTTTGTGAAGTTTGCCAAAGATAGGTAGATAGATAGGTAGATAGATAGATAGAGATAGATATATACACACAAACATACACACTCATATACATGTAGGAATGTAACCTCACTTTCACCTAAGCCTGGAGTGGTTTTCCATAGTGGTAATTATGTGGAGGGAAACAGGACCCCCAACAGATGGAGAAAATGTAAGATATCTGATATCAAAAGCAACTGACCTTGAAAACAAATTAAGGAAATATAATTTAAGAATCAATGGACTTCCTAACAATATGACTATTTTTCTCAATCCTGTACATTATGTCTTAATAAATCATAAATTAAAACTATCCAGATCTAAAAAAAAGAGGACAAAGTGAAAAAGTAAAAATAGAAAGAATTCATAAATCACATCCCTGAAAGAAACTCCTAATTCAAAAGTTCCAGAAATATCAAACAAAATCTAGATCTTTCATAACAAGGTAAAAGAATATGCTGTAAGCAATGAAAAAGAGAGTTTATGTACCAAGGAACCACAATTAGCATCACACAAGACCTTGCAACTTCTACTAAAAATAGGAGGGGATCTTAGAATACAGTAAGATCTTAGCTCAAACCATCAGAAAGATAATCATCTCATGCAGAGGCTGATCCTTTCTTAATACTTCTAAAATTGCAAATGGTGGAGGAAAGGAACATTGATGAAGGCTGACTTGCATAAAGATAAACTAGACAATAAAATAACATCAATAATATGTGCATATATATATATATATAATATATATATATATATACATAATACACTAAATGGAATACCATCCAAGAACTTGTAGGAAAAGTTAATTATAGGAAGAAATATATAGCAAAACTATAATTGTTGGGAACCTCAATGTGCCCCATTCATATGGAGACAAATTTAACAAAAAGGTAAATAAGAAACTGAACTGAATAAAATTTTAGAAGAAATATGATGTGATAGATCCCTAGCAATTACTGAATTGAAATGAATATACATGTTCTCAGCTGTGCAAGGCATCTTTAGAAAATTGCCCATGTGTTAGGATTTAAAATTCTCATAAAGAAATGCAGAAGAATTTTAATTCATTTTCTCCATGTGATTGTTATTACATTTTGTCAGTATGGTTGGGGGAGGAGAAGAGTGACACAATAATTCTTACTATTTCCATTTCTACTCTTTCCTGCTACTTCCATCACTGAATGACCATTACTCCTTTGAGCTTCAGTCTATTGAAATTTAATCACCCCATGAAAATTCTAGTAGCCTGTTACTACTAACCACCAGGGCATTCTCTTTCTTTATTAATGAGTTCGGCACCTGGGTCACAGTCATTCAATATTACTCATACTCCTGCCCTCATATTAGGGAACTTCTACATACATGTTGATGTTACCTCAAAACCCTAATTTCCCAGTTTCTTAATCTAGTCATTTCCCATGACCTATTTTCCGCTATGCCTCAGCTACACACAAAGATCATCATGCCTTTGATCATTATTACAACACCCACAAGTATTTATTCCACTTCCATTTTCACAAATTCTGAAATTCCTTTATCTCATTATAATCTTTTTTTTCAATGTTGTTTCCTCCTCTCTTATGATCCTAAACCTATTCTTCATTCTTACCTTGACCTCAAATCCCTCTAATCCTTGGTTATTTCCCAGGCCATCACCTCTGCGCTGGCATATATTCTGATCTTTTCCCTACCTCTACCCTTCAGTGAGAGCCAGTTCATTTCTATAGTAATTTCTATAGTATTAAGTCCCTTATTCTCTTTTTCTATTGCTGTTCCTGCCTAGTCAAGCCCTAATCTGGTATCACTCACCATCTTCTGGTCCTTGTCCTCCCTTTTCAAGTTTCTCATGGCAACCTATCTCTATCTCAAGCTCAGGACCTTGCCTTCTATTTCACTGAAAAAAATTAAAACTGTTCATCACAGACTCCCACTTTTCAATTCCTCCTTCCCTTCAGATCACTGAGCTATCTTCCTGTGGGGGATTGTCTGATATTGACTACTGCCATGTGGAGGTTGTGGCAAGATGGGGTAGGAACAAGATATTAGGAAATAACCGGAGCTCACGCTCCCGAGTCAGGGGGCTGTGCCATGTGGAGTTGTGGTAAACTGGGGTAGGAACAGGATACGGGGAAGTAGCCGGAGCATGTGCTCCTGAGGCAGGGGGCTGTGCCACGTGGGAGTGGGATGGCATAGAATGAGCTTCCTTTGTCACATCCTCTCCCTAGGTGCAGCGTTAACCCCAGACGTCTCCTTCCGGTATCTGATCCTACAATCAATGACTAGTAGGCGGGCTGAGGAGGAGGGGCTAGGGAGGTATATAGGGGCAGTAGGGGTCAGAGCTCGCTCTCTCTTGCTCCTGCTCTCTTGCTCTGGCTTTCCTGCTTGGCCTTGCTGTGATGGCCTCTGAATAAAGCTCGAGTGTTTGCACCTCCTGATTGGCTCGTCTCTGTGTTTATCTGGGTGGGCACCGAAGACCGGTAAGTATGACCCTGGCAGCCTGCTCCTTATAGGAGGAGAGTGCACGGCGCGACCAGCACATCTTCCCTCACTATTCCCTCTTTCATTTTTTTGTAAATGAATAAATGACCCTTCTTGCTATCTATAAACATGCTCATATCTCCTCCTTCCTAAAAAAAAAAAAGCCTCTCACTTATCTGATCATTACTCTCTTCTCTCTCTCTCTCCCTCTCTCCCTCTCTTTCATGGCCAACCTCCTGGAGACAGCCATCTACACTACTTGACTTCACTTCCTCTCCCCTCACTCTCTTTTTCTCTTTATCTTCCTTCAGACATCAATAATTGTTCCACATACATTCTTTATTTCCTTTTAATGCTACTCCCTTTATATTCCTCCCTCTAAAGATGAAGTTTGCTTTGCACATGTTTATTCCCTGTATTACTATGCTCTCCCTCTTCATCCTTGATTTCTCCTTTTCCTGAAAAGGGATGCCAAAGAAACTTGTAAATTGATTATATATAGAATCATCTTCCACAAATGTGAATATATATGATGCAAAGTTATTGCTGTAACCACAATTATCAATAACTTGAATTATCTTTCATTTGAAAACATCTAATAGGAAGTTGTTGATGCAGTAGTGGAATTCAGGAAGTAAACCAGGGGTTGGATGTATCTATGCATACTAATTATATAGATCTAGGAGTCACCAATTGATAATTAAACCCAAGGAGTTGATGAGATCCAAGAAAGAGGAAGATAAATAGATAGATTGACAGGCAGGCTGGTACAGAAAGATAGAGAGAGACAGGTAGAAACAGAGTTAGAAAGAGAAAAGATATTGCACAGATAGTAGTACAAACAGGAGAGAACAGTATCATGAGAAGGAAAGTGAAACTATGAGGCGATAGTGATCAACAGTGTCTAATGGTTCAGGGAGTTCAAGAAAAACAAAGAATGAGAAAATATCCAGTAATCAGGTCTTTGGTAATTTGGAAGACAACAGTTTTAGTTGAGAGATAAGGCTAAAATCTAGACTACAGAGGGCTAAGAATTGAGTGAAAGAAACTAAGGCAATTAGGGCAAATAGCTTTTTAAAAATTATTTATTTATTTATTTCCAGTTTTCAACCTTTTGTAAGATTTTAATCCTCTAATCTAATCCCCTCCCCAAGATGGCATGCAATCTGATTTAAGCTATGCATGTACAATTATATTGTACACATATTTTGTACATATATACACTGTATGTACAATTATATTAAACATATTTCTACATAAGTCATGTTGTGAAAGAAGAGTCAGATCACAAGGGAAAAATCATGATAAAGAAAAAAAAGAGAGAGAAAAAATAGTATGCTTCAATCTGCATTCAGACTCCATAGTTCTTTCTCTGGATGTGGATAGCATTTTCCAGTAAGTAGCTTTTAAAAAAAAATAGTTCATGAAAAGGAAGAGGATCATAACTTTGGGGGACAGGAGAGTCACCTGAGGTTTTTGTTTGTTTGTTTTCTTTTGTTTTGTTTTGTTTTAATGAGTAAGATCTAGTTATAGGTGTAGACAGTGAATAGGGAAGTAGTACATAGAGAGGCAAATGAGAAGAGAATGTGGATTGTCCAGGCCAAGTTTTCAGAGGAGCTGAGAGGGGATAGGATCAAGGGTACTTGTGGGTTTGGCTTTAATGAGAAGGGCCATCTCTTCCTTAGGAACCTGAGTACAATAGAAGAGAATGGGAGTAGAGAGGTGATGCCAAAGAATTTTGAGAACATAAGAGAAAGTCCAAGGCAAACAACCAATATTTTCTTAGTGAAGTATGAATGCAGTTCCTGAAGCTGCAGCTGAAGAGGGGGTGACAGGGATGGGCAGGAACTGGTTCAGGAGGTTTGAGGAGAAGACAGTGTCTGAAACAGCCACTAGGGAAAATGGGAGGGAAAAAAGAATACTTGAAGAAAAGGATTATCTTATAGTAATGAGGGCCCATTGTGATTAGATAACATAAATGTGTAGTAGATCCAATCAACTGGATTATGTGATTTTTCTCCAGCTCTATTCAGTAGCAAGTGAGCAGGAGAAGAGAGGGACAATGAATACCTACTCTTTTTTTTTTAAGCTCAACTGAAATGTCATCTCCTTCAGGAAACCTTCCCAGATTCCTCCATTGCTATTGGTAATGTTATTTTTCTTCCTTGGAAATCATAGTAACAAAGACTGTCTTTTGAACTTTAATGCCAAATTATGTATTCTAGGGCAGACTTGACCTCTGATTTAATTGCTATTGAGAACTGAACTAACCTTCTATGCAACTTGTAGTCTTATAAACCTTGCCTGGAACAACTCAAGCTATGCTTTAGGTTTAATTATTCTTTGAGGAAATGGAAATCTTACTTACATTACCACCCACCTATTATATAATGTCTTGACATAACCATAACCATTGAACTCTGACTTTACATATGCAAAATTCATTAATAATCTTTAGGCATATCTTGTACTTGGCTTGATCATTCAGTAACCAATTTACATACCTTGTAATTACTATAAATGTTATTTTCTTGTCAATTTCTTCTGTTTGTGATTGTTGTTCTTCCTGTTAATGATAACTGGGAATGCTGATGGTCTTTGGGCTTATCTTATATTCTGCTATTTTGCTAAAGCTATTCATTATTTCCACTAATTTTTGATACAGTTTCTGGAGTTTCATAAATAAACCATTGTTTCATCTGCAAATAGAGAGATTTCAACATTTTACTTTCCTATGTATATTCCCTTAATTTATTTTGGTTGCCAAACATATCAATCAATAAATCAATAAATACTAAGGGCCTACTAGGCACCAGGCATTGTGTTAAATGCTGGAGATACAAAAAGAAGCAAAAGACAGCCTCTTCCCTCAAGAAGCTTGCAGTGTCATGAGGGAAACAATTTGCAAAGCAAGCTATATGCAGGATAAATAGGAAATAATTAAAAGAGGAAAATCACTGGAATTAGGAGAGTTTAGGGAAGGCTTCCCATAGAAAAGATTTTAGTTGGGATTTAAAAGAAGCCAGCTAACACATCTAAAATTATGCTGGATCCTACTCACAAAATGACACTAAGTGCTACCATTTAACTTTTTTTTTGAAAGAACAACAACTCTCCATAGTGGATCTTGAGATACCTATTGTCCTTATCCTGGTGGAGGTACTCCATACGACTTTTGCCTTTTACACAGAGCTGGGGCTGAGCTTTCTTGATTGGTAGGTGAGTGAAAACTCACTTAACCCAGTCCCATTCAGTAAGTAATCTCTTATATTATAATCTTAAGAACCTTATTAACCAAATATGACTCATTAGATCTTTCTTTCCTCATTAACTTTATGTAAAGCATACCACTAAGAAGGGAAATTAGATATCCCATACATGGTAGTCTATCATGCATACAAAATGCTTTGCAACCATACAACATTATTTAAATGAAAACTGTAATTATAATATCAAAGATATTTTAATATTTTCCCCATAGTAAGTTATATACATTACATTTGTAAGTGGTGAAAAGGAGTCTAGGAATTATCAAAACACACCATGTATCTAATTACCACATTATAGTTAATAAAATACCTTGAAATGTGATATAAAATTCCAAAAGTTAATTGGTTCATGATGAAAACTTGGACTGGTATGGAATACCTCCTCTAGGTGACAAAACAAGTATGTGTGACAGAACTCACCTACAAACAATTAGGGAATGGGGGGGATAGAATGAGAGAATATGCTTATAAAAATTAAATTCCATATATCTCATTTTTACTCATTTCATCATTGTGATTAATGAATTGCAGGATTTTGTTGTTTTGTGTGTGTTTATGTATGTGTTATGTTGTTGTTGTTGTCATCATCACTGTTGTTGTTGTTTTTACAAATGCCTGAGCACAAATTGATACTGCCTAGGGAAAAAAATTTAGAACAAACCAAGATATATAAGAAAGTCTGCAAAAATCTGAAGAACTTCACAAGGAACTATGATGTTGACATAAGTCAAAAAAAGAACATGTCACTTTCCACTTTTCTAATTTCAAATGCTTTCTAAAAGAAAGAGTTTCTATTTTCTTTCAAATTCAGAAAATAATAATTATTTTAAAATTATATTATATATGATATATAATATTATATAAAATAATATTAATTATAGAAATAATAATAATCTGCTAGGGATATGCTACTTTATTTTGATAATTTGGAGTGTGCCGGCCGTGCCGTGCACTCTCCTCCTATAAGGAGCAGGCTGCCAGAGTCATACTACTTACCAGTCTTCGGAGCCTACCCCGATAAACACACAGAGACGAGCCGACCAGGAGGTGCCAACATCCGAGCTTTATTCAGAGGCCATCACAGCAAGGCCAAGCAGGAAGGCCAGAGCAAGAGAGCAGGAGCAAAAGAGAGAGCGAGGTCCGACCACTACCGTTCCTTAAGTACCTACTTAGCCCCTCCTCCTCAGTCCGCCTACTAGTCATTGATTGTAGGATCAGATACCGGAAGGGGATGTCTGGGTTTAGTGCACCAAGGGAGAGGAAGTGACGCAGGAGGCTAGGACCGGATACAGGAAGGAGGCATCTGGGATTAGTGCATAGACAAAGGGAGAGTACGTGACTCAGGAAGTCAGGCCCAGATACCGGGAGGAGGCGTCTGGGGTCAGTGCTACACAAAGGGAAAGTACGTGACCCAGGAAGTCAGGAAGGACACAGGAAGGAGGCGTCTGGGGTTAGCGTTGTACCTAGGGAGGGGGCTAGACAAAGGAACTCGTTCTCTGCCGTCCCACTCCCACGTGGCACAGCCCCCGCCTCAGGAGCATGTGCTCCGGCTACTTCCTTGTATTCTATTCCTTCCCCAGCTTATCACAGCTCCACATAGCACAGCCCACTGCCTCAGGAGCGTGAGCTAGGGTTACTTCCTAATATCTTGTTCCTACCCCATCTTGCCACAACTTTTACTTGGCAGTAGTCAACATCAGACAGTCCCTCACATTGGAGTAACTGGAAAAATCATATTATTGAATTGCTTTTCTCCTTTGTCATTTAGTGCATTAAGTCAAATGGAACTTTCAATGATCATGTAGTTTGGGGCTATTTTTTTCTGTGTCATAGATTCCTTTGGCAGTGTGACAAAACCTATGAATCTGCTGTCAAAATATGTAGGAATATAAAGGAAACAATTATAATGAAATACTTACCAAAATTAAAAAAAGAAAAGTTCATGAATACCAAGTAGAACCCTTGAGCTACTTTATATAGGAGGGGAAATATAAAATCTATCCCAAAGAGTTAGTTAACTGTTACATTTTTATAAATATAAGGGAAGAAATTATGTTTCCTCAAAATATCATTGGCTTCAACAGAAAATATTATTCATACATTATCTGTCCACAAGCTAAATCTTTTCCAAGAGTTTAAGGAAAATAATTTTCAATATTCTTTAATGTTCCAATGGATCTTGCGCTCACAAGCCAAAATGACAGAGAAAGAGGAAGAAGTAGAGCCTAGTCCCCCACAACTTTATCACCAAGATCTAGAAAGTGCATCAGCCCAAGTCAGAATAGGGAAATTCAAGGGGAAAAAATACAATGGGCAATTTTCCAAGCCCAAGTTGGCATAGGGAGAAAGACAGAAAGACCTAAGGAAACTGGGTTCAAGATCTAGCCAGGAGCATACCTTTCAGAGCAATCCAGCCCAGGAACTGAAAGAGGATCAAGGCCTTTATCATCCCAGATAAAAAGCCCCAACCCTGTGCAGTGTGAAGAATCAGGTGCCAACTAGGAGCTCTGTCACTCATTACCCTATTCTAGGTCATAGATCCTGGGTAAACTGGAGTGGCCATGAAAACTGAGGAAGGAACAAGTTCAGAAGCAAGCAGCAGCTTTGTGGTTGTGAACCCAGGGGAGGAACAGGATCTCAGTTTTACTGTCCAGACCAATCTGAAGCCTTTAGGAGAAGATCCTAGCAGAATATTCTGATCCTGAGCAGGAATCTCAGATCAAAAGGAAGCCTGCAGTCATGTCACTATGAACCATCAAAGTTCTCCACTTGGCTGATAGTGACTGAGTCCAACTGAGTCTACAGATCTCCAACAAGGGATACGTGTGTGTTTCTCAAACCCAAACCCAGGTCATAAATTTATAAAATTCAAAAAGGCTCTGTAGAAGGGCAGTGATCACACTTTTCCATGAAGTAGACAACTTTGGAGGCATTGAAAGCTTAGAGATCTCCAGCTTGAACTATCCCTGAATTTTGGAATAACATAGCATTGAATACCCTCATAAAGATAGCAGAAGGATTGATTGAAGAAGATACAAGCTCAGCCCAGATATTCATTTCAGAAGTGTATAGAGCCCAGCCTTAAAATAAAGTCTGAAATCAGGAAGTAGGTTGGAAAAATGAGCAAACAATAAAATAATCCCACTATGAAAACATATAATAAAAGAACTGAGACAAAATCCTAGAAAAAAGAGAATGAATACAAATGTATTTGGTAAATACACAAAGTTCCTTTGCCTAGAAGCAAAGCCTCAAAGAAAAACAAAGTTTGAACAAAAGATCTATTAGAATTCTTGGAAGATTGGAAGAAAGCATTTCAAAAGAGTTTAAAATAAAAATCAAATGAGAACTTAGAGCAGAAAAATGGGCAAAGAAATGGGATTGATGGAAGAATTGGAAAGGGAGTTAAAAAGAGGTACAAAACCTTGCCCTAGAAACAAACTACCTGAAAATTTAAAATGGACCAGATGAAAACTAATGACTTCATAAGACAAGAAAAAATGTTAAAACAAAATCAAAAGATAGGGGAAAAAGTAGAAGAAAATGTAAGGTATCACAGAACAAAAACAACTGACCTGGAAAAGAGACTGAAGAGAGATAATTTAAGAGTCACTGGACTACATGAAACCCATGATGGAAAAAAACAAAACAAAACTATAGATGTCATATTTAAATAAATAATAAAATAATTTTCCCCAGATATCTTAAAAGAGGTCAAAGTGAAAATAGAATCTATCAGTCACCTCTTCTAAGAAATCCTAAAATAAAAACTCCTATGGCCAAAATTCGAAGTTTCCTTGTCAAAGGAATGACTAAGTATGATAACCTTTACTGCTAAATATGGCAAAGAATTAAAATACTTCCTAAAGGATCTTTTTCATTCATGAAACTGTTTATATACCAAGGCAATGAAGTCAGAAATAGTTCGAGCTGTTCTTTTTGTTGTTTCTGCTTTTGTTTCTTTTGCTTTGCTTTTCTCATTCATCCATGCCTGTGACTCAAATCTTGGGATCAAATAATTCCTCCTTCTAATTCCTTCAAAACTTCACCCTTAGTGTTGCCTTTAAACACATTTTCATACTGTCACAGAGAAAAGAATCATGGAAATCTTCTAATCCAAACCTTTTCTTCCAGAGATGAAAGATTAGACTCTGGGAGATTAGGTGATTTGAACAAAATCAAACAGTGATAGAGTGAGATTAGAAAGGATCCTTCTTGGTTCTGGAGTGGCCCTTTCTGCCCCACACTGCCTTCTGAAATTCTTATTTCCAGGACGTCTGTTACACCTGTAAAATACAATCAAACACTATCTGCCTCAGGAACCTCAGTCTTCTGCTCTGTTTATGTTCCAAGTATCTAGAGCACTACAAGCAATTTAAGTAGTACTGACTATAGAAGTTAAGATTACTTTGTGAAAATGCCCAAAGGCTATACTGAGTGTATTCAGAGAATCTAATGAATACCCTTAGCCAGTACACAGGATGACTACTTGATTATATCAAGTATATACAAATATATATATATATATAAAGCCATGATTTATGAAGTGTTTTTTTTTTCTCCAGCTTCAGGATATCAAATTGTTTAGACTCATATAAGCAGAGTTACAAATATTTCATGTTTACCTCTTTCTGTCCCATTTGATACATACATAACATTTACAGAGGACTTGAGTATTGTCAAAGTGCTCTTCTACACATGGTTTCATCTAATCTATCTAATGATTCTGTGAAGCAATTAGTAAGGATTGGAGCCTACACTAAAAAACTAAATCAACACATATATGCAAGTTTAAATAACACACACATGTCTGCATGTGTTTTTCATTTATGTTTGCATGTGACTGCTAACACACATATATGCATGCATGCATACATGTGCACTTCCAGATATTCATGTGTATATATATATATATGCATATATGGTACCTATGTGTATATATCAATATTAACTTAGTTTTTAGTGCAAGCTACACATACTCACATATACAAATATGTCAATAGTCAATACATATTTGGTAAGTGCCTACTATGGGTCAGACCCTTTGCTAAGCCCAGAAAGATACAAAGGCAGATAAAAGACAATCCTTGCTCTCAAGGAGTTCACATTTTAATGGGGCAGGAAATATGGAGATAACTATGTGCAACCAAGCTATATATAGGAAAAGTTGGAAATAATCAACTGAAAGAAGGAATTAGAATTACATATTTATGGAATTATATATCATATATAATTAATATATGATATAAATAACCAACAATAAATATATACAAATACATATGTAAATATATAATATATATAATATATGTATACGTTTGTGTACAACTCTCAGACACAGAAAATTTCACACTAGGGAATACAGTTTTACTGACTGAATGGAATTCTATTGTATTGTAAGGACCATGAACTAAAAGAAATGAGTCTTAAAAGTCTTAAAAGTCAAAAGTCAAGAGATGGAGTTTCTTGTTCATGGAGCAGCCAAGAGACAAGTGTCACTGAATCAAAGAGTATGTGTTGGAGAATAAGGTGTAAGAAGACTGGAAAAGTCAGGGGCAGAGGGGACAGGTTATAGAGGGTTTTGAAAGCCAGAGGGTTTTAATATGATCCTGAAGGCAATAGGGCACCACTGGGGTTTATTGAGTAGGGGCTAACAATGGTGGGAACTTTACTTTAGGAAAATAACTTTGGTGACTGAATAGAAGTGAGAAGAGACTTGAAGAAGGCAGACCACCAGCAGGCTAATGCAGTAATACAAATATTAAATGATGAGGTTCTGCACCAGAGAGGTAGCAGTGTTAGAGCAGAGAAGGAAGCATATTTGATATATGATGCAAAGGTGAAATAGACAGGCCTTGGCAATAGATTGGATATGGGGAGTAAGACATAGTGAAATTAAGAATGATATCTAGGTAGTGAGTGTGAAGGAATGGGAGGGTAGCATTGCCCTTCACAGTTATAGGGAAGTTAGAAGGGGGAAGAGTTTAGGGGAAAAGATAATGAGTTCAGTTTTGGACATGTTGAGTTTAAGATGCCTATAGGATATCTAGTTTGAAATGTCTGAAAGGCAGATGGAGAGGTGAAATGGAGGTCAGCAGAGAGATTACGGCAGGAAAGATAGATCTGAGAAGCATCAGCATAGAGATGACAATTAAATCCATGGCAAGTGATGAGATTATCAAATGAAGTATTGTAGAAGGAAAGGTGGAGAGGGCCAAGGACAGATTTCTGTGGGAAACCTATGGTTAAAGGGCATGATATGGATGAGGATCCAACAAAGCAAACTGAGAAGTAGTCTGGTATGTAGGTAAAGAACCAGGAGGAGTGAGGTCTTGAAAATCTAGAAAAAAATATATTATCAAGTAGGAGAGTGACCAAGAGTGGTAAAAGCTGAAGAGAGGTTGAGGAGAATGAGAGTGAAAAAAAGGTCATTGAATTTGACAACTAAGAGATCAATGGCACCTTTTGAGGGAGATGTTTCAGTGGAATGATGAGGTCAGGAGCCAGATTGGAAGGGATTAAGAAGTGAAAAGAGAAAATATAAATGTACCTATTGTATAAAGACTTTTCTAGGAGTTTATCTGGGAAAGAAAAAAGAGATATACAGAAATAGCAGGGACAGAAGGATCAAGTGAAAGAGTTTTTTCTTTGTTTTGTTTTTATTTTTATTTTTCAGGATGGGAGAGACATGAGTATGCATATAGGTAGTAAGGAATAAGCCATTAGACAGGGAGAGATTGAAGATAAGTAATAGAGTAGGGATCACCGGGGGGGGGGCATTCTGTTGGAAAAAATGAGATGAAATGGGTTTACTTGTCCAGGTAGAGGAGTTAGCCTCAGTAAGGAGTAAGATATCTTTGTATGAGATAGGGTCAAAGGAGGAGAAAGTTGCAGAAAGCATTTGAGTGATATAAGATGAGGGAAAGGGGAAAAGAGGGAGCTTACAGTGAACAACCTCATTTTTTCCTGTAAACTATGAGGAAAGTTCTTAGCTAAGAGAGGCGAAGTAGGAGAAGCCATGGAAAGTTTGAGGAGTGCTGAAAAGATTTGTAAGAGTCCTTCTGGAGAGTTGGATGGTGAGTTAAGAAGAGAGGTGTAGAAAGATTGCCTTGGCAGAATTAAGGGCCCCATTGAGGTTGTGTACCATAAATTTTTAGCTGATGCAGTTAGAATGGTTGTGTGTTTTTCTTCACCCTCTTTAAGCAGCATGTATATAGGAGTGAAGGCAGTGCATGGTGGGAATCATTCAAGGCTAAGGCTTAGCAGGGTACAATCTGTGATATGATAAAGGGGTCAGGAATTCAAGAGAAGATAACATTGTAGAGTTGATAATCATAAAGAAACTCTTTTTATGTGTGCAGCTGGTTTAATGACTATAAAGTATGTCCTCCCTGGTGGGTGGAGAGGGAATTGGGCCACACCAGTCTTCCGCCACCCACATTCCAAAAGTGGGGGCCAAAGAAGGTCATGGTTACTCTCCCAATTTCTTGCAGTAGCTTAATAGGTATAATAGGTATTTTTTTCATCTTCAATCAAACCTCCACTCACTACAAAAATTGCCCTCCCAATATGCTGCCCCCTACACACACACAAACAATCTTCTCAACAACCATCTTACCACACCTGGAGCAGAGACTGTGACCTGGGTTTTGACACTGTCATCTCTCAATTGCCTAATTTAATAACCTTTTCTTAATCCTTATCATTTTCAATATCTCTAAAACCCTATAACTTATGACACTGAATACCAACATTTTCTCCTTGATACTCATCAATTTTTAAGATTTCATTTTATTTTCAATATAATTGCTCTGCCTCCCCTCTCTGTCTTCTACACATTGAGAAGGCAAGAAAAATATAACCTATTGCATATATATATGTATGTATATATATATATATATATATATATACAGAGAGAGAGACATGTGTGTGTGTGTGTGAGTGTGGAAAGAGAGAGAGAGAGAGAGAGAGAGAGAGAGAGAGAGAGAGAGAGAGAAAGAGAGAGAATATGCTTCAGTTTGCATTCTAAGTCCATCAGTTCTTTATCTGGAGGCAGATAGCATATTTTACCATGGGCCCTTTGGAATGGTAGTTAGGTATTTGTCAGACTTGCTAAGTCTTTCAAAGTTGATTATTTTTAAAATATTGTTTTTGTATAAATTGTTCTTCTAGCTCTGTTCCCTTCACTTTCCATCAGTTCATACAGTCTTCCTGGAATTTTTTTTTTTCTGAAATAGAACTCTTCATCATTTCTTGAAGTATTCCATCACATTCATATACCATAACTTGTCTAGTCATTCCCCAAATGATAGGCATCCTTTCATTTTCCAATTCTTTGCAACCACAAAAATTGCTACTTTAAGTAATTTTTTTTTGTAAATATAGGTCCTTTTTTCTTTATTAATGTCTGGGGTATAGAACTAGAAATGACATTGCTAGAGCAAAGGGAAGGTACACTGTAATACTTTTGGAGGAATAATTCCAAATTACTTTCCAGAATGTTGAATTAATCCATAGTTTCTGTAACAGCACATTAATGTACCTGTTTTTCCACTGCTCCTCCAGCATTTTTATGTTCTTTTTATGTCATTTTAACCGATCTGATAGATGTGAGGTGTTAAATCAGAGTTGTTTTAACTTGCATTTCTCTAATCAATAGTGGTTTAGAGCATTTTATGTGATTATTTATAACTTTGATTTCTTCTTCTGAAAACTTCCTATTCATATCATTTAACCATTCATTAATTGGGAAATAATTTATATTTTTTTAATAAATTTGTTTCAGGTCTCTATATATTTGAGAAATGAGAGAAACTTAATGTAAAAATTTTTCCCCAGTTTCTTGCTTTCCTTCTAATGTTGGCTGCATTAGTTTTATTTGTACAAAAGGTTTTTAATTTTATGTAATTGAAATTATTCATTTACTTTGTGTTATCCTTTCTATCTCTTGTTTGGGCACAAACTCTTCCTTTGTTCATTGATCTAACAGGTACATTTTCCCCATTTTCCCTAATTTACTTCTGATATTAACCTTTATGTCTAAATCATTTATCCATTTTGACTTTATCTTGTTATATAGTGTGAAAGGTTGGTCTTTGTCTAGTGTTTCTTCTCAACTGGTTTCCAGCTGCCTCAACATTTTTTTGGTCAAATGATGAGTTCTTATCCCAAAAGTTTGGCTCTTTGGGTTTGTCAAACATTAGATTACTGTGGTAAACTAATACTATGTATTTTGTACCTAATCTATTCCACTGATTCACCACTCTATTTCTTAGCCAGCACCAGATTGTTTTAATTTGATTTGATTTGATTGCTTTGTAATAGAGTTTGAAATCTGGTACTGCTAGGTTGCCTTCTTTCACATTTTTTTATCAGTTCCCTTAATCTTCTTGACCTTTTGTTCTTCCACATGAATTTTGTTGTTTTTCTACCTCTATAAAGTAATTCTTTAGTAGTTCAATTGTTAAGGTACTGAATAAGTAAGTTGGCTTAGGCAGAATTGTCATTTTATCATATTATTTTACTATATTACTTTATAATTCATGAACAATAAATATTTCTTCTACTGTTTAGATCTGTCTTTATTTGGGTGAAAAGTGTTTTGTAATTGTGTTCATATACTCCCTGGGTTTGTCTTGGCAGGTAGAATCCCAAATTTTTTATACTGTCTGCAGTTATTTTAAATGGAATTTCTCTTTCTAGCTCCTCCTGCTAAGTTTTATTGCTAGCATATAGAAATGCTGATGATTTTTTTGGGTTTATTTTATATCCAGCAATTTTTTTCTAAAGTTGCTAATTGTTTCAATTAGTTTGTTTAGTTGATTCTCTAGGATTCTCTAAGAATACTGTCATATTATCTGCAAGGAGTGATAGTTTTGTTTCCACATTGCTTATTTTTATTCCTTGAATTTCTTGTCTTATTGCTATAGTTAACATTTCTAATACAATTTTGAATAATGGTGGTAACATCCTTGTTTGACTCCTCATCTTATTTGAAAGGTTTCTAGTTTATACCTATTATAGGTATAAACTTGCTCTTGGTTTTAGATAGATACTACATATCATTTTTTAAAAAGCTCCATTTATTCCTAGGTTTTCTACTGTTTTTTTTTTTTAGTAAGATGGGTACAATAAGTGCTTAATGAGTATTTTATTCATATACATAAATATGCTATATGCTATGTCTATAAAGCTATATTATATATGTAATATTTGATGATTATTATCCATTATTGTTGTTTGTTCACTACTAAATCCATGTCTTTAGTCCCCTAGTCTAGGAACTCTTTCACCTGTATCATATTGCCTTGATCATAGTTACCTTTCTGAAATCTTTCTGAAATATCTGAAAAACAAAACTAGTTTATGTCATTATATGGGGAAAAAATGGAACTGAAAAGTAGGTAAGTCATAGTGGAAAGAGCCATAAATGTGAAATCAGTGAACATGGCTTTAAATTCCAATTCTTCAACTCACTTTAGTTGTGACTTTAGCTACTTACACTCAGTAGAAATTTTTATTGTTAGTGTCTAACAAATTACGTCAGAACTTATCCTATTTTCTCTAAAACATTTTTTCAGTAGTTGCATATTTGCCCCTCGGATAATTTTAAAATAACAACTTTGATATCCTGTACTATGTGTCAGATGTCCATATTCAAAGATTTTGGTGACTTAAGTACACTTGTGACTTAATACAACATGATTTCCCTGGATTTATTTTTATTTCAATGAAAGAAATAGCAGAGATTAACTTTACTGGTGGATTGAATCTGCCCATCTGGATGTTGTATCTCAGTCCAGTGGTATATGAATCACAAATTCTGTGATGTATTCTCACAAATTATCTGCAAATACATACAAAGTTAAGTATACAAATGGGGCAATTCATTGATACTACAAAATAAAGTCTTCTACTAAATTGTCCCAGTAATTAGTGAAAAAATATGTATCATCTGATTATTTACTTTAACTACTTGTATATGGTCATTAATTGGCTAAGAATTCATGTACTTATAGTAACCAAGATTTTGAACCCTACATCAAATGTCAAAAATATATGCATAATACAAATAACACATAACTGTAACCAATAGTTTCCCAACATAACAAGTCCTGGATGATATTGTGAAATAGATGAATTTTGTTTTTACCCTCTCATCTTTCCTTTCCTCCACACTGAAAATGTTCAATTACTTCATGTGGCCACTACAGTTCTTCACTCAAGTCTTTCCTCCCTCAGCATTGCATCATCTTATGAAATTTATCCCTTCTTCCTTCCCATCCTTATTTATTTATGGCACTGTATCCAGACTCTATCATTTAGCCACTGTGTGACTTTTAATGAGGTATTTAACCTCTCTGAACTTCAGTTTCCTCATCTGTAAAATGAAGAAAATAATGCCCATATTACCCACTTTTAATGGTGGAATTTTTCTGTGTCAATCCTCCCCGGAGGATGTTAGAAGACAGATGATTTTGGGGATGTACAACTATGTTAGTTCATAACTTATAGGCAACTATCTTTTTAAATGAAGCTAGTTGTGATTTATATCTTTAAAAATCCATTAACAAGTATAACAAAGAATCTCTCTTAGAGGAAGAAAAGATTGCGATATCATAGACCTAGGAAGAGATGAAACTTAGAAATCATCTAATCTCACCACCAGTTTTTATAAAAGAAGTGATAAAATGATGTACTAAGGTCATATAGCTAGTAAATAACAGAATTCAGGTATGAACTGTGGTCTTCTGAAATCAATTCTACTCTTCTTTCCATTATGAGAAACTAGGAACTCAGATATGAACCAGCCTGTTTATCTCAACTTGAGTCACTTCTTCAAGGATTCATCTGATAAAGTAGGTCCAGAAAAGAAATGAGGTATGTTTCATTTTAAAGTAGAAAATAACTCCCACTTTTCATCATAAAAATAGAGTAGTTTTTTGGGTTTGTTTTTGGGGAGAGAGGTCTCCATAGAAGTATATTTCTTTCTTCACCAGCTAGAGAAAATATGTAGCTTTGGCATTGTTTCACATGTTTGAGTCAAAGGAAAGCTAACTTCATTTGGATCTGTGGTTTATCTCAAGAGCCTGAACTCTGGGCCAGCCTAGTTTATGAAACTTACTAATTATCTCCAGAACTCATTCATTTTTTCTGGGAATTATTTATCTTTGAATTTTGGCTTTCTGTAGAGGAATTTTTGTTCACCTTCCATCCTTGATCCCAATCATATGTATATGTATTGTGTATGATCTGCATTAGAAGGTTCTTATCCGCTTTTCCTGGAAGTCTCACTATAAGAATCTTTGATTTTGAATTGTTACTAACTGATATTTATCATGTTAGCATCTCAATTTTAGGATGAAGATGAATCATCTAAACTATTATTTGTTAAGCAAGAGTCTTCCCATCCCTAAGTTCCTATATAGGTACCTTTGGAAATTGAATTAACTCTTTTAGGGCTCCACTATCACTCAATAAATTGCAACAAGCACTTAACATTTCTAATTTGAAATAAATCAAATTACATGTAGTCCAATGTTCAGTGATAGAGGCAGAATGATGAAGTAGGTAGATCATTGGACTTGGAGTTTGGAAGACCTATATTCAAATTCAGGCTCATTATTCACTTCTTATGTGACCTTCAACAAGTCACTTAACCTTTGTCAGCCTCAGTTACCTCATCTCTAAAATAGGGTTAATAGTAGTCATAGCACTTACCTCACAGAGTTGTTGGGGAGACCAAAGTAAATAATGTGCATAAAATACTTTGCAACCTTTAAAATGTTAAATAAATATCAGTTATAATTAATATAATTAAAATAAACAAATAGTAAGCACCTACTAGATGCAAGGCACTGTGGGGGGTCTTGGTAATACAAGGAGGAAGAATTATATAGTATCTCTCCTCAGATTACTTACCAAGTGGGAGATTACATGATTATAAGTAAATATTACATAAGGTAGAATATAACAAAGGCAAAGGAAAGGTCCAGAAAAAATACCCTAAGCAAGTTGAGAAGTGAGATAACACTTCTGTGGGAATCAGAGAAGCCTCCACAGAAAATGTTTTTTCATGAGTAAAAACTTGAAGATAATGAAAGGAGCAAAGCATCAATGAATATTCACCAACCTAGATAATATCAAACATCAGTCTATAAATATTTCTTTTGTCACACATCTCTAGCAGTAAAGGATATATATATATGTACACACACCCACACAATATGTATATTTAGTTATTTGTGAATTATATTCATGTATATGTAGACAAATTGCAAAGAAAGTTCTGATGTGCACTGACGGAAGTTATTTTCTCACCCCAGAATTATACCAAAGAAATCTCAGGTCCCTATCCTTATCCCTAACCCATGTATGAATTACTATAGCAAATAATTATATACATAATCAAATCTTACACTTAGATTCAAAGGTGGCCTTCTCAACTACTGAATGGGGAAACAAGTTAAACAGCAGTTTGTCTGAAAAAATATCAGGAGATTTTAAGAAACTATGAGTTAGCAGTGTGATTTGGCAGCCAAAAGAGCTAATGCAATCTTGAGTTGGATTAAAAGGCATAGCTTTCAGGACTAAGGCAGTAAGAGTCTGTCTGTACCCTGCCCTTGTCAAACCTCATCTGAAGTATTGAATTTAGTTCTAGACACCAAATTTTGAGAAAAGCATTGACAAATGAGAGTGGTTCTAGAGGTCAACTTTGATGTTGCACAGCCTTGGTTCTATGTCATATGAGGTCTGGTTGAAGAAAGAGGGGATATTTATCCTGTATGAAAGAAGATTCAGGGGAAACATGATAGATAAGTTCAAGTATCTGAAGGCTTGTCATGTGGAAAAGGAATTATAATTTCTGATTTAGCCCAAGAGAGTAGGACCAGGAACAAGGAAGAGTAAATTCAAAGAGTCTGATGCCAGGCAGAAAAAAGAGATAATAATTCAATCTGTCCAAAAGAGAAATCAATGGTCTCAAAAGATGGTAAGTTACCTTTCCTGGGAAACTTTCAAGCAGAGGCTAAATGACCAATTGTCAAGTATGTTTCAGGGAGGAAAACTTTTTTGTACATGGATTGGACTCAGTGGCTAATGAGGCCCCTTGAAATTCTCAAAATTCTGTGATTATGGAAAAGTTTGTTTATAATAGAACTGAGTCCAGAAGAAGGAAAGGGTAGAAGAGGATAGGATATGTAGACAAATTGCAATTTGTCTACATGTACATGAATGTAATTCACAAATAACTAAATATACATATTCTATTGGGGGGTGTATATACATTATATATATATATATATATGTTATTTACTGCTAGAGATGTGTGATAAAAGAGATATTTATAGACTGATGCTTGTTAGGATAGTAGAAGAGATAAGCTGGAAAGGGGTGAGAGTATAGTGATGTAACAGCAGAAAATGAGTTTCACCTTAGCAAACGAAAGCTATTAATAAGGTACTATGGGAGCCAAAAAGTAGGGTTTTATAGCCCCTTAGCTCCACCAATGTTCAGTATAACTATTCGGGGGTAATAGCTATTTAGGCCAGGGCTATAGGCCCCATCCAATTTAATACATTATTGTTAGAAATAACAAAGACACATAAATCCGATAGCAAAATAATTTTATTGACATTAAAATAGAACTCATTATATTTCTTCAAAACCCATATATCTCATCTTATGTCTCTATTTCTGTTGAGTGGACCACTGTTCTTCCAGTTGCCTGGGTTTGTAACCTTGTTTTTTAATTTTAATTTTCAGCTATACACTCTCCCTCATTCCATAAAGTCAATAAATTGGGGAAATTTGCAGATACTACCTCTTTGACATCTCTCAAGTCCTTCTACTTCTTCCCACCAGCATGGTCACCATCTTTATCATAACTGTAATAGCTACCTAATTGATCCCCTTGCCTTTGATCTTCCCCCTTTCAATCCATCCTGTACATAGCTGCCCAAGTGATCTTCAAAAAGCACAGTTCTGAACACAACTAATAAATTTTATTCCATAAATTCTAATGGCTACTGGTTACTTCTCAAATCAAATACAAACTCCTCTGGTTAGCATTTTGAGTCCTTCAAAACCTAGTTTCAACCTACCTTTGGGGTGTTATAACCTATTCTTCTTCACACGTTCTGTGATCTGGCTAAGATGGCATACTTGCTGTTCTTCACATAAGACTCTTCAACTCCTATCCCTGCACCTCTCCCTGGTTTGTCCTTCATACCTATAATGCACTCCCTCCTCATCTTTGTTTCTTGGAATCTCTTAGTTGCCTTAAAAGCTTAACTCAATCTCCACCTTCTTCATAAAGCTCCTCCTGACTCTATCAAACTATTTCCTCACTCCTCCAAGAACTTATTTTATGTGATATATATGTATATTTCTATCCATAAACATATTGTATCCCTGACATGATATAAATCCCTTAAGAGACTCATATTAATGTTTTAAATCTCCATAACTTAACACAGTACCTTCTTCCTAATCTTTGCTTAATATACACTTTTTTGTAGACTCATTAATTAGCCTATAGCCACTTTTGTTGCTGACAGCAGCAATAGATAAAATGTTAATTCTCCCTGTCCTACATCTTCCTTGTTCCAGTGATGGGCCTTTGACACTAGATTGATTATAGACTTCATACACCTTCTCTAACACTTGGGTTAGATGTGAAAGGGAAATGGAGAAACAAAAAAGTCAGAATGAAAGATAGAGGGTCAGAGAAGGAGCTAAACAGAGATATCAAGCCATTTAAGGACTTGAGAGAGGTCTAAGCATTTTTTGTGGTTTCTACAGGGAACCACATACAGCTTAGTGCCAGCACCAGACAGACCAGAAGGAGAGTCTATGATTCTGTTAAAATAATAGTGACATCAAGTAAAGGACTTCCCTTGAATTTTATCTGAATCTGCTATTTCACACCTCTCATAGTTCAACTCGATTTGTCACAGGGGTGGAGAACTTGTGGTTTTGAGGCCACATGTGGCCCTCTAGGTCCTCAAGTGTAGCCCTTTGACTGAATCCAAACTTCACAAAAGAAATCCTTTTATAGATACACTCTCCACCATCATAATCATGTTTAGGATAGAGATTAGAAGACATAGGGAGATGTAACAGCCATCCTTTATATATATTGGAAGGAATGTAATAAGGAAGAGGGATTAAATTTGTTTTACTTGTCCCTAATTGGCATGATTAGAGTAATAGGGAGAAAGTGAAGCAATAGATTTATGCTTGCAGTTGGTTGATTGGTTGGCTGTTGCCCTTCGTTCTTGAAGAGGACTAAAATGACATCACTACATTGGAGTCAAGTTACGGTGTGTATGACTGTGGCTGATCAGAAGAATATGAGCTCAGAAGGCTCTACTACAGACTGGGCACAAATAGTCCATATGAACATTTGGGGTGGAAATGTCTCTAAATTTGCTCATTTCACCTTTCTTTTGAGCTACTGCATTTCTGCTTTGCTCATACAGCGTGGCACCTTCTTTGATGAAGGCATTCCATGCTGGGTGGTCCTTTGCCAGCAGATCCCATGTCATACAATCAATTCCAAAGTTCTTCAGAGAGATCTTGAGAATGTCCTTGTATCGCTTTTTTCTGACCTCCACGTGAGACTATTTTATAGAGAACTCATGCAAGTTAGGCCTTCAGTAAAGGAAAAAAATACTCTCCTAACCATTGGAACTACCTTCAAGTAGAATGAGCTACCTTGAAAAGTCATGAATTTCCCCCTCACTAGAGAGGTCTTTGAGCAAAAACTTTTCGATCATTTGTAACATGTGTCCAATATGGACATGAATGAACAAATTAATGAAAAAAACATGCATCAAGCATTTATTCCATGCAAAAGCACCATGCTAATCTATGGGGATACAAATAGAAAGACAAGACAGAATCTTCTCCCAAGAAGTTCACATTCTAATAGGCAAGGCAATACAAAAGCATTTCAGCTGCAAGTCAAATGGAAAGGTCACTAGGATGTAGCAGCAAAGAAAAAAATGAGAATGCGTCTTCTTTAGTGTCACTTCCATTGACATTATTTGTCTGTGGTGTTGAACCTTTTGAAAGTGCCAAGGACTTTGTTGGCTAGTTTTTTCTTTTTTTTCTAGGTCTTTCATAGCTTTGGCAAGTACAACAGTGTAGGTCAGGGGTGGGGAACCTGTGGCCTTGAGGCCACATGTGGCCTTCTAGGTCCTCAAGTGTGGCCCTTCGACTAAATCCAAACTTCACAAAACAAATCCCCTTAATAAAAGAATTTATTCTGTGAAGTTTGGATTCAGTCAAAGGGCCGCACTTGAGGACCTAGAGGGCCACATGTGGCCTCAAAACCACAGGTTTCCCTCCCCTGGTGTAGATAAAACCCTGCATTTAGTCAGAGTCCTAGAAGGCAAGTCCTTTCCGAAACTTAATAGCTATGGGACAAGTCACTTGACTTTTCTGAGTCTCAGTTTCCTGATCTGTAAAATACAGATAATAATCCCAGAAATACCTTCCTCACAGGATTGTTGAGAATATTAAATGAGATAAGGTATCTAAAATGCTTCACAAACTTTAAAGTACAATATAAATTTCATTTGTTGTCATATATTGTAAAATGAATTTTTGTTCCATTACAGGTTAAACTGGAAGTCTTCTGAAGCGTTTTCCAACCCTGATTTTTTTTAATGTTCATGTTCTTTCAAATCATTACTCTTTCCCCACAGTTATTAAACATAAATTCCTATTGCACGTGTACAACTAGTCTAGTATTTCTAGAGTATCTGGGGATCTTTGTGAAAAAAAATATTAAGAGAAGAAGCATAGTATAACTGATAGAAGGCTGACCTTGTCATCAGAATACCTGAATTTGAATATTCCCTCTGACAATCACTAAGAACCTGTTGCTTTAATCTCTCAGTGCTTAGGAAACTCTTTTTTAAAATCAATTAATTTATTTTTAGTTTTCAACATTCACTTCCATAAGATTTTGAGCTCCAAATTTTCTCCGCATCTCATCCCTCACCCCACCCCAAGATGGCATGCATTCTGAATACCCCTTCCCCTAATCTGCCTTCCCTTCTATCTCTCTCCCACTTCTCTTATCCCCTTCCCCTTCAATTTTCCTGTAGGGCAGGACAGATTTCTGTACCCCATTTCCTGTATATCTTATTTCTCAGTTGCATGTGAAAACAATTTTTTTAACTTTTGTTTTTAAAATTTTGGGTTCCAAATTTTCTCCCTTCCTCCTTCCCCACCCACACTCATTGAGAAGGCAAGCAACTCAATACAGGTTATATATGTGTAGCCATGCAAAACATTTCCATAGTAGTCATGTTGTGAAAATCTAAGTATGTTTCCCTTCATCCTATCCCACCCCCCCATTTATTCTATTCTCTTTTGACCCTGTCCCTCCTTAGAAGTGTTTGCTTCTGATTACCCCCTCCCCCAATCTGCCTTCCCCTCTATCATTCTCCTGCTCTCTTGTCCCCTTCCCCCCTATTTTCCTGTAGGGTAAGATAGATTTTCATACCCAGTTGAGTGTGTATGTTATTCTCTCCTTAAGTCAAATCTGATGACGATAAGATTCATTCATTCCCTCTCACTTTCCCTCATTTCCCCTCCATTGTAAAAGCCTTTTCTTGTCTGTTTTATGTGAGATAATTTACCCCATTCTACCTCTCCCTTTCTCTTTCTCTCCGTATAATCCTCTCTCACCCCTTAATTTTATTCTCCAGATATCATCCATTCATCTTCAACTCACCCTGTGCCCTCTATCTATCTATCTATCTATCTATCTATCTATCTATCTATCTATCTATCTATCTATCTATCTGTCTGTCTGTCTGTCTGTCTGTCTGTCTGTCTGTCTGTCTGTCTGTCTATCTATCTATCTATCTATCTATCTATCTATCTATCTATGCATGCATATAATTTTTCCCTCCTACTACCCTAATACTGACAAAGGACTCATGAGTTACAAATATCATCTTTCCATGCAGAATGTAAACAGTTGAACCTTAATAAATCTCTTATGATTTATCTTTCCTGATTACCTCTTCATGTTTCTCTTGAGTCTTGTATCTGAAAGTCAAATTTTCTATTCAGCTCTGGTCTTTTCATCAAGAATGCTTGAAAGTCCCCTCTTTTACTGAATGTCCATTTTTTCCCCTGAAAGATTATGCTCAGTTTTGCTGAGTAGGTTATTCTTGGTTGTAATCCTATCTCCTTTGCCCTCCAGAATATTATATTCCAAGCCCTGTGGGCCCTTAATATAGAAGCTGCTAAATCTTATGTTATCCTGATTATGTTTCCAAAATACTTGAATTGTTTCTTTCTGGCTGCTTGCAATATTTTCTTCTTGACCTGGGAACTCTGGAATTTGGATACAATATTCCTAGGAGTTTTCCTTTGGGAATCTTTTTCAGGAGGTCATCAGTCGATTCTATCAATTCCTATTTTGTCCTCTGGTTCTAAAATATCAAGACAGTTTTCCTTGACAGTCTCTTGAAAGATGATGTTTAGGATCTTTTTTTGATCATGGATTTCAGATAGTCCAATAATTTTTAAATTCTCTCTCCTGGATCTATTTTCCCAGTCAGTTGTTTTTTTTCAGTGAGATATTTCACATTGTTTTCTATTTTTTTTCATTCTTTTGGATTTGTTTTACAGTGTCTTGATTTCTCATAAAGTCACTAGCTTCCAATTGCTCCATTCTAATTTTTAAGGAAGTATTTTCTTCAGTAAGCTTTTGGACTTCCTTTTCCATTTGGCCAATTTTGCTTTTTAAGGCATTCTCCTAATTGGCTTTTTGGACCTCTTTTGTCATTTGGGTTATGCTATTTTTTAAGGTGTTATTTTCTTCAGCATTTTTTTTTGGATCTACTTTAGCAAGCTGTTGACTTGTTTTTCATGATTTTCTTGCATCACTCTCAGTTTTTCCTCTACTTCTCTTACTTGCTTCTCAAAATCCTTTTTGATCTCTTCTATGGCTTGGGACTAATTCATATTTTTCTTGGAGGCTTTAGATGTAGGAGCTTTGACTTTGTTGTCTTCTTCTGGTTGTATGTTTTGATCTTCTTTGTCACCAAAGTAAGATTCTATGGTCTGACTCTTTTTGTGCTGCTTGCTCATGATCCCAGCCAATTACTTGAGTTATAAACTCTTTGTTAAGGTAGAGGTCTGCTTCCAGTGTGGAGAATGTACTGTTTCAAGCTTCAGGGGTTTTGTGTAGCTATTTTCAGAGATACTTATAAGGACCTGTAAATTTTCTGTTCTTCCAAGTTGCTATGATCAAGGGAGAGGTATTTACTCCTTTCCTGGCCTGTGCTCTGGTCTATGAATGACCACAAGCACTCTTTTCTGTCTTGGAACTATGAGGAAGATTCTCTTTCCACAGCCACTACCAGCTCCACCACACCAGAGCTCCTCCTCTCCCTAGGACCGCCACCCAGAACTATGACCCAGATCCAAGCACAGGCAAAGCAAAAGAATCCTGCACCAGTAGAGAGATCCCTGCAATCCCCCTCTGATCAGCCACTTGATTCCCAATTCCCCCTCAGTCTGTGAGCTGGAAGTTCTGGAGGCAGCTGTTGCCCCAGGGCCACACTCAGGGACTGGGGCTGGGACCCCGAGCCTCTCTCTCACTGCGGAAATAGACTTTTCCTACTAACCTTCTAAGTTGTCTTTGGCGTTCATGGGTTGAGAAGTCTGGAAACCACCACAGCTGCCTGTGATTAAGTCTTCTGAGGCCTGCTCCAGGTTCACTGAGGCCTGGTCTTTTCCTGTGTGGCCTACGCTGAACTGTGCTCCTCTCCCAGCCTGGTGCTACAGACCTTTTCCATAAATTATCCAGGTTGTCTTGGGCTGGAAATTTGTTTCACTCTCTCTTTTTGTGGGTTCTGCTTCTCTACAATTTGTTTAGAGCCATTTTTTTATACAGGTATTTGGAGGGGTTTGGGGGAGAGCTCAAGCAAGTCACTGCTTTTACTCCACCATATTGACCAGGAAACTTTTTTTCTTTTTTTTAATCTTTTTTTTTTTTTGTGAGGCAATTGGAGTTAAGTGACTTGCCCAGGGTCACACAGCTAGTAAGTGTCAAGTGTCTGAGGCCAGATTTGAACTCAGGTCCTCTTAGCTCCAAGGCCAGAGCTTTACTCATTGTGCCATCTAGTTGCCCCCAGGAAACTCTTGATAAGCATGGGTTACGGTCAAGTTTCTGAGCTGCATCAGTAAAAAAAGTTTTTACTTAGTTCAAGACCACTCCCCAAAAGAAACAAAGAAGTGTTAGGGAAAGGGTTGTATTTTCCAGTTCCCATTTCTTTTTATATCATCATAAGATTTAGACAATGTCTTAATAATGTGTAAAATTAACTGTGAAATTGTATCCATGCCTTTATGAGGCACAACAAACCCCTTGAGTGAGTCAGAAAGGAACACTGATATCATTTTGAAATTTAAAAAAAAAAATTAACTGAGCCCCTGAGTTTTTCAAATAGCTAAACCCTAATTGGAAGGGAGTACAGACCTAGGAACACTTTCTAGAGGAAATCTCTGATAGAGAGAGGAGGGAATTTCTATCTCCTCTCAACCATCATCCACAAGGCATCTAGCAGCAGAGGAGGAGTCACTTCATCCAGTAGTTTCAGAGTTCATCAATTCAAGAAAGTTTTGAGGCGCAATTGAGCGAACACACTTGAAGTGGTAGTCATGCTTTAGATACCCAGCCTTTGAGTATGAGGTCAAGTTGGAGGAGTAGGGAAAACGAAGTTACACAAAAGGCATCAAAAGAATAATATGCCTATTAAAAGAATTTCCATAAAAGAACATAAATGTACATGTGTATATATATATACGTGTGTGTGTATATGTATATATAGATGTATACATATAAATAAATAGATATAATATATGTTGAAGGAGCTGTGAGAAACAGTCACATTGATGCACTTTTGATGGACCTGTGACTAGGTATAACCATTCTGGAAATCAATTTGGAATTATACCAAAAAAAGTTACTAAATATTGCATGCCAATTCATTGAGCTATGCCACTGCCTATTCTCAAAATAGATTAAAAGAAAAAGTCTTACATTGCAAAAATATTTATAACAACTTTTTTGTTTGTAGTGGCAAAAAAACTGGAAACTAAAGGAATACCCATCAACTGAGCAATAGTTGAATAAGTTGTGGTATATGAAGGTGATGGAGAACTATTGTTCTATAAGAAATGAGGAAATATGATTTTAAAAGATATGTAAAGAATTATATGAACTGATGAGGACTGAAGTTAACAGAATCACATTAATGTTATGAAAATGAACAATTTTGAAGACTTTTAAAAAGTGTTGAGGAACGATATTAGTAGAACAAGGAGAACAATTTGTATAATAACAACATTGTTAAAACAACTCAGAAAGCTATAAGAATTATAATCGGTGCAATGACCTTTTATGATTCTCGAAGACTAACAATATATAGATTATAGAATGCATTAAAGAGGCCTTGGATTTAGTGTGCAGAATGACACATATTTATGTAGATAATCACTAAGATATTTTGTTTTGCTTGACTATGTATTTTTATTACAAGAAATTTGTTTTGCTTTTCCTTTTTTTTAATGAGGAGGAATACAAAATAGATTTCTCTTAATAGTAAGGGAAAGGAGTGCTATAGATATATACTGTTGCATGTAATTTCAGAGTAAATCACTGTATTATTAGATTTACCTAACTGTTGTATTTTGTTACAAGAAACTTTTCATGAAATGAAAGTCATCTGTAAATGTTTGTAATGTGAAAAAAAACACATCAATAAAACTTTTTAAATAGTAGATACATCAAGAAATATTACAAATCTTTTATTTTTTAATCTTCCAAATATCTCATTCATCAACTTCCTTCCTTTCATTCCCCAGATAGCAATGGATTCAGTCACATAAGGATACGATGGATAAACTGCTGACAGAGCCATCCTGGAAGGCTGAATTTTCAAGCACACTCTACTAGTTTTGTCTTTTGATCTAGAAGCCTCTTCTTGACTTTTCAGTTCTAATAACAGATTTCAAATTTCTTCCCCATCTACTACATATGCCTATTTTGTAGCTCTTCCCAAATTCACTTGGAGAATCACAAAAATCCTCTCTAAATTGACAACCTAAGAAAGTGGAGACAAAGATGAAGAAAACAAGCTATTGTTCAGATGGAACTGTATCTGTGGCCAAGAACAGCAATGATTCCTCTGGTGCAATTTCTATCATCGGTATTCTTTTTCCTGGCAATTATACTCTACTGTTTGGGATCTTATTGAACAACAAAAATAGAATTGATGAGCCAACAAAAACTACCCACAATCAGGGATTATAGACAGATGGAATAAACAGGGGGAAAAGAATGACTTTGTTCAGTAGTGTTAGTGCCTTAGACATTGCATGAAAATGCTCAAGGGCTGTCACCTATCAACCTTCTGTATAAACAAAGGATAGATTAAAAAATCCTACTACAATCCAGTCTTCCAAGGTCAGGTTTGGACAGAGTCCTGGTTTATTACATCAGCAAGGAAGAATGAAGGTGTTTTCCCAATTGTTGGACACTTTAGGTACCTACTCATGTTAATTCTGCTGCCCTTTGTTCACTTAGAAAAACTGTTTTAAGCTTAGTTGTAATGTGTCTTATCACTGCTATCAATAGCAAAAGTTTTAGTATATTTATGCTTTTTTTTCCTATATGACATTAGGTCCTGTCCATTTCTGAATCTATGATTTGTGATCCTTTGCCTAAGCTGCTTTTATAGATGTGCTATAATCAGGCCCAGGACTGGGGGGGGGGGTGGTAATTCCAGGCCACTGAAATTTAGAGGTAATTGGCAATACTTGTCCTTCAGAAGGTACAAACAAATGAGTTTACTTCAGACCATAGCAATAATGACTTAAAATAGGAAGCCATAAAGTTCTTCTCTGTTCCTTTCCCCTCTACCTACTCCATTACTAAATGAGCTGCCTCCATGGCCTGTGCTGTACTACCTTGTCCCTAGGTTTTGAAGGCTGAATTAATTTTAGGACATTACACACATACACACATGTATATGTATATATATGTATATATACATATATAAAAGATATATATGTATATATACATACACATGTGTGCATGTATACATATATATACACATACATATATGTTATAAATGCATATGTATATGTATATACATACATACTATATATATTTATATGTTTGTACTACTTGATCAATGAGGTTTGTGATACTTGTTCTATTGCTAGAATTGCTAGTTAACAGTCTCATGTCACATTGTAATAATTCTAATCTCATCCTATCCCTACACTGTACACTGTTTAAGCTGTTACTGATTAAAATATCAGCAGTGTATTCACATAGGTGATGGCATCCCTTTATTAAGGTCATCAATTACCAAGTCAATGATCAGAGAAATGATATAGTAAGAGGTCATTGGTAGAAAGTATGACTGGTCTGCCAAAAACTGTCCTATCAACTTGATTTTTCCCTTACAGAAAGGACTGTTTGATTGAGTGAGGTCATAGCATTTGGATGTCTTCAAATTTGCCAAGCCATGGTGGCTGTGTTGTTAATGCTAATCAAATGGCAACTCAACCACTAGGACAACTCTTTCTAAATCAAAATAAAGCTTCATACAATTTCCTCATAATCTAAGAGTAACATTCCATTTGAACCATAATGCAAAGGTTTGAGCATTAGGAATTAAATTATTCTCATGATTGCAACAATTTTTTGATTCACTTTAGCTATGGAGCCCTGTCCTTACTCCTTCACAAGACAATGAAGCCTACAAGGTGTATGTGCCGGGGAGTGAAATGCAATTACACATCACAGCTAAATAGTCAAAGGCTGGGAGTTCTAACCTCTGCCTGAGGCCTCTTCCTGACCAGAGTGATTCAGAACAACTTATCCACCCCATTCTCATATGTCAGATTAGGAGAGTGATAAGGGTCAGTTCACTGCTAAGGAGACATGTTGACAGAATACTATAAAATGCTGAATATAAATGATGAAATTATTGGCTGTCCTAGAAATGATTCAGAATACCACTTGAACCAATCAGTCCTTCATTCATCTAACTCCATAGGGCTTACCATGAAAGGAAGGTGGACAGATTTACCCTCTAGGCTCTGTTGTGCTACATACTCCATGGATATTCATTTTCAGTGTGGGTTATTTCCTTTGGATGGATGCATATATGAGATGAATGTATTTTTTGGAAATCGTGAACAGACTGGAATTTCAGAAATACAGAATGAGATTCTAAGCTTATCAGTCAGCCCCACAGCACAGGCCTCTACTGCCTCCCCCCACAGTGAACAATTTTGGCATATTAGACACACCGCTTACATCTTTTATTTTCACATGCAAAATATTTTTCCTGCATAATATTTACATGCTCTAAGCATTCCGTTCTTTTAATTCTTTGGGAAAAAATTAGGCCTTTCCTACATCAACTAAATGTGGTCATATGTATTAGAGAAAACTAGAGTGTGGCAGGTGTTGGTAAGGGCTTTCAGACACCATCAGAGATTGCATGACTACAAATCCTTAAGAGGTATGATGACAGCAACATAACAAAGGCAAGTCTTAACCCAATTACTTCAATTCACTGTGAGTTCAAAAGATCATAGAGTTGAAGAGAAATTTTAGGAGTCATCTAGTCCAACTACCTCATTTTATAGTTGAAAAAATCAAGGCTCATAGAGGATAAAAGACTTGACCAAGATCATAAAACTATCAAGTGAGTCATAGGAATTCAAATCTAAGTTTTCTGACTAAAAATCCTATACCCCTCACTACTTAGATTATTAATAATGATTATTGGTCTGGATCCATGATTTCATTGAAATAAGGAGCTCCCCCATGAGGAAATACTCTTCCTACCAAGCCATATCAGCAACTATTCTGCAATACATAGTCTTAGAAAGTTTCCTGAGGCATTGTGTAGTTAAGTGACTTTTCTAGAGTCAGATACTATGTATTAGAAGTTTGACTTAAACTCAGGTTTGCCTTACTCATAGGTCAGTGCTCTACCCATTATTATAGGCTTTCTTTTCAATAATAATGTTAATCAAATAGCAACTTATTTTTATAGTGTTTTGGTATTTGTAAAGCACTTTGTATGCATGATCCCATTCAATCCAAGATAATTGAAAAGAACATACATTTAGAGTTGGAAAAAGCCCTTCAATGTTACTAATTCCAACCCCCTCATTTTACCAAAAAAATAAAGCTAGAGAGTTTAAGTGACCTTCCTTAGGGTCACAAAATTAGTTAGACTACGAAGCAGGACTCAAACCTAGGTCTTCTTGTCCTTAGGTGCAATTCTCCACCCACTACACTGCTTTGCTTCTCGAAAGTAATGTTCTTTAATGGGTGATTTTATGAGATTTCACATCTAAAGAAGGAAGTATAAAGAACAAGCCAGGGAAAAAAAAAGGAAGAGCTACTTCTAGGTTATTAGGATGATTACCTAGAAGCTATTCAGAATCTCCAGAGTGCTTTGGTTACATAGGAGTGTCCCACTATGCTTACTATTGTACTGTATCTCTGTTGTATATTATATGTGCCATTTTTTTGGGAAGCAGAGAGAATGCCATGACCTGATAATGTGTCAGTAACCTTTCTCTGCTTGCTTCTCCTCCCATCAACTTTCAAAAGAAGACACTGATCACAATATAACTCTATACCAAAAATTTCCTAAGATTAGAAAAGTGATGTGCTTGTAAGACATAGGCTTTTATTTTCACCTACTTTTGCAAAATTTTCATAAATTATTTGACTTCATACTCAGTGTTTATGTCCCTTTTTAGTGATGTTAGTACAACTTTTTTTCATTCCCTGAATTTACAAAATATGCCTAAAACACATAGTGCTTTATAGCAATGAGGATCTTACTAGACAATATTAAGGCAATTGTCCTAGCTTGTATGAATAAGAGTATGACCTTTAAGGGCCCCTGAAAATAGGAGGATCAGGCTTCCTTTGGTCTCATCTCTCCCCTACTGCAATGATTCTCCCTACTCCCACATCATCAAAAGCATGTAAAGTGCCTTAAACTTCTTACAGACTTTCACTATCCCTTTTATCTTCTGGGTTAGCAAGGCTGTTGGTGAAACCTAGGTACATTGTACATATACATACATGTACATATACACATACATATATAATATCTATTTACTTATCTATCGTGAAATACTTAGAGTTTGGGCGTTTGGAGCTAGGAGAAGGCCTATCTTTCACACTTGCTGTGGTACAATAGGCAGGTTATTTAACCTTTATATCATTACTAGGACTTATCTATTTAGTCATAGATATCTCAGGTTATTTTACTGGAAAGAGCTCCCCATACTTACAAAATCACAGATTCTTTGTATTTGCATGTAACAAAGACATCCTGCTAAGTTGGGCCTAGATGGGCTGGAGACCTGCATCACTCTCTGTTCTGAATACAGACAATGTGGCTTGTGGACTGGGTTCAGAAGGAAAAGAGGCTTCCTTTAATTAGGAGAATACACCTTTTTCTTTGTTTTGATACTACCACCCCATTATGGGCCTTTATCATGTCATGCTTGGATTGCCACAATATCCTACTTGTGATTCTACCTGCCTCCAATTCACCCTCCATTCGGCCACCAAAGTAATTTTCCTAAATCAGAGGTCTTACCACATCACCTCCCCCCCACAACTGAATAAAAGCCAGTGGCTACCTATTGCCTCCAGGATCAAATACAAAGTCCTCTAGCATGCAAAGCCCTTCATATTCTACCCATCTCTGACCTTTCCAGTCTTCTTACACCATTTTCCCTACTGTCTGCTCTTCTATTCAGTAACACTGGCTCTTCAATGTCCCCCAAACAAAATACTCCATCTCTTGCCTCAGAGCATTTTCTATGGCTTGTCCTCCATCCCTGGAATGCTCTTCTTCTTCAACTGGCTTTCTCTGAATCCCAACTTCCAAAGGAAGTCTTTAATAACCCCTCTTAATTCTAATGCTTTCCCTCTCTTAATTATTTTCAATTTATCCTGTATATACTTGTTCACATGTTGTCTCCTCCAATAGATTGTAAGCTTCTTGAGGGCAGGGACTATATTTTACCTTTTTCTATATCCCCAGAGCAGAGCACCATGACTGGTACATTGTCAAAGCTTAATAAATGTTTATTAATTCATCAATTAAATCTTCAGCTTGTTAATAAGCCTCTTCTCATTATAACAGGGCAGTTTTACTCATAGTTTAGATTATGACTTGTGTCTGAGTCACTCCAAATTGGGGAGTAAAACAGTACTCAGTGTACAATGTCTGTCAGATGTAGAACAGATACCTTATTATTAAACAGATAGAAACATTAAACATAAAAAGAACCATGCCATGCCTTAACAAAATTACTTAAAAAGAATTCAGTACGTACAATTAACAGGAAAGTTGGTAGTTAAGCTTCTTCAGGATATATAGTGGTTTGAAAGCCTGCTAATTAGCCTTTTTATGTTTCACATTAGCGCAGGCCAGTGAACTCTGAAGGTAAAACAAGCTGATGTGCTCAAGATGATGTTAACTGGGAGACTGGCCAATCACCTCTTCCTGACTCAGAACACAGATGGAACCAATATACTTGCTTAACCACTGGAAAGGGAAGGACCTAGAAAAGCCTATCAGCTTGCTTTTGTATATCCTCTAAATCATCAGTCCTTGGTACAGCAGCCAGTTAGGGAACTTTTATCATCACATAGTACAAACTCCTCAGTGATAAGTCATACATAGCTGGAAGCTGGCCTGTTTCAGGCTTCCACTATCTGCTGCTGCTGTAATGGCCTGTATAGGACAGTTCATCCACATAGCACAAATATTAAGCATTTTTTTTCAGTACATCTATTGTATACAGTTAGGTATAGCTGTGTTCTTCAATACTTGGAAGAATTGAATTTTATCTCATGAACAGGGGAAATTGGCTTTAAAATTCTACATAAATTTTTGTTTTGTTTTTTCTAGAATTCCCTCTCTAAAACACTAAATCATGTTAAAATATGACTCCCTAGGGTAAGAGAAAACATGAAAGTTTCTTTTGAATCTCTTAGGTCTCCATGAGATTTTCAGAAAGGAAATGTTTAAATACTTCATTATCAATGAAAGAAAGGAAGAAAGAAAGAAAGAAAGAAAGAAAGAAAGAAAGAAAGAAAGAAAGAAAGAAAAGAAAGAAACAAAGGAAGAAAGGAAGGAAGGAAGGAAGGATGAAGGAAGGAAGAAATATAAAGAAAGAAAGGAAAAGAAAATCTTCTGAACTGAGTTTGTTTGCATCTAATTGATTTGGGCAGGTAAAAGCATTGCAGTTAAGAATGTAATAATATATGATATAAATAAAGGCAAATCCAATAGAGATAAATAGTTGATTGTTATTACCATGCTAGGCAGAGCATTATATAAAAGCAACAGTATAGGACTCAAAGAAATTTGATGATATAATTAATTAATGAATTATCTGAAAGGATATTAGACTATCTGTTGAAGAAAATCTTTTAGATTATATTCTTGAAAACCCTATTATTGATTATCCATTACTTTTAATTAAACTATTTTTGTCTTTTGCTTTTGCTAAATAAACAATAATTTGGAAGATTTTTATAGAAGTCTAGAGACTAGATCAAAAGTTAGTGATGAATTGAATGAAGAAGTATTTATAATATATTTTCAAATGGAGATATTAATTATAGAAAAGCAAACAAATTTACCAACATGACCAAAGAAATTCAAGTTTTAAAAGCTTGGACTCATGTGTTACTGTGTAGCAGCTGTGTCAGACAACATATTTTTAAAGACCATTTGTTTCTCCTCCAATCTTATGTTATAAATCAGGTCTAAAATAACAGGAATCAAGAATTATTCAGTTAGCTGAAATGTACAAGCCTATTTCTGGCAAATCTTTTCAGTAGCACTTAAGTTTTGAAATTCAAGTGATTAAAAACTCAGAAGTATAAGCCCCAAAGTTCCTGACTTGTCAATAACATCACTCTAATTTTTTTCTTACCATACTGGGAAGGGAGCAAAGGAAGCTACTCTAGACATCATCCTTTACCTTTAGATGACCTTACTTTCTGATGTTTGCATGTAGTAATCAATGACCTGGTTAGTCTTTATTGACCCTTTGCAAACCTAACAAAATAAATTCTCTAAAATGGTGGATAAAATTCTTCATTTAATTCAAAGTCTACTTGTTATTTGGAAATAGTATGTGAAAGTTATTACCAGAAAATTCCTCTGGTTGTCACAGAATTATACCTTTTAAAACTGGAATGGCCCTTAGAGGTCAGTAAGTCTCATCTCTAATTTAACAGATGGGGAAAGTCAGGTATGGAGGAGATGTGACTTATTCAAGGTCACATATGTGGCAAGTACTGATAAGGATTCAAACCTATGTCCTCTGAATCCAAACTCAACATTTTTTCTATTCTAAAAGCCCTGCTTTTGGGATTGACCCCTGCAGCTATCACTGAAGGGAGGAAATTTCTGGAGAAGAGACTCAACCATCCTTGCCACCACCAATACCAACCATTGACCAACTGCCATCCATGGATAAGAAAGCTTAAGAGTTCCAGGAAAAGCTACGCATATCAGGTTAGCAACCTGATATAAGCCTTACCACCAAAGACATCATCCATAGGAGGAATGCTTATGAGATGTGATCTAGGCAAGTGCCTTAGCAGGTGCTGCAGCCCCTCTTTCCTCAGAAGTCATAAAGTTCTCAACACCAAAGTCCTTAACACTATCAAATACCTCACCATTATTCAAAGATACGGTTTTAGCAAAGGTAATGACATTAAAGAAGATGAATTAGCTTGTCCTTTGTCATGGCAACCTAAGGTTAATAGGGGTCTATCTCTTTAACTTTTAGCTGAAACCCCTATATTTTCTCATCCATTTGAATGTGAACTCCATGTCAGAGGGGATTGTCTTGCCTTACTTGCTAGACCCCCAGTGCTTCTTACACAGCAAATGCTTAATAAATAATTTTTTTTCCTTCATTCATTCATTTATATTGCATCACCTCTTTTAACTATTTTCTTATTACATCTTTATTCTCCTCTATTGAAATTGGGAAAAACTGTGCTTCTTAATGGTTACATTTACCCATTGAGATATATTAAACCTGATATTTTTTGACAAGTTAAATGAATTATAAAATATCATAGTGGAAAAGGAACTTTCCAAACCCTATATTAAAAAAATTGATGCCTCCTGTTATATCACCTAAATTATCCTTGCATTTTTCCTCCAATTTTTACCCAGACAGCCATCCTATATAAAAATAATATTTTTAAATAAATAAAAAGAAGGGAAAAAACAATCGGTGAAATCAATTAATACATAAAAATCTAAAAATACATGCAATTCCTTTGACTACTTACTTCATTTTGCATTGGTTCATATTTTTCCAAACTTCTCTGTATTCATATATTCCTTTTTTCTTACACCACAGTAATATTACATTACATTTATTTAACATAATTTCTTTGTTTGTTCCCCAGTTGGCGGGCATTTATTTTTTTCCTAATTCTTTGTTACTACAAAAGTATTTTTATCAATATTTTGGTTCATTTAAGGAATTTCTTTTCAGGGTTGGCCTCCTTGGGGTATAATCCTAGTAGGGAAATCTTTGGATCAAAGGGTAGAGAATGTTTTAGTCATTTGATTTAAATAATTCCAAAGTGCTTTCTGGGCACCTAGGTGGCACAGAGGATAGGGTACTGGGCTTGGAATTGAGAAGACTCATGTTCCTGAGTTCAAATCTAGCCTCAGACACATGCTAGCTATGTGACCCTGGGCAAGTCACTTAACCCTATTTGCCTCAGTTCTCCATATGTAAAATGAGTTAGAGGAAGAAATGGCAAACCACTTCAGTATCTTTGCCAAGAAAACCCCAAACAGCATCACAAAGAGTCAGGCATAACTGAAATAACACAACAAACTGCTTTCCAAAATGATTCATAGCTCCATCTACAACACACTAGCATACCTATTTTCCCACAACCTCTCTATAACATTAACTATTCCCATCTTTTGTCACTTAGCCAGTTTGTAGTATGTGAGATGAAACCCTGGTGTGCCTGGATTTGTATTCCCATTACTATTAATGATTTGGAGAATTCTTTAATATGGTTGTTAATAGTCTTCAATCTTTTAAGAATCATTTGCTAATGTGTTTTGAATATGGCTTTTGAGGGAAATATGTATATGTGTATGTGGAGGTGTGTGTGTGGAGAAAAAGAGAGAGAGAGAGAGAAGGAGGAGAAGAAGAAGAAGAAGAAGAAGAGGAGGAGGAGGAGGAGGAGAGAAGAGAGATCTAATTATTTAGTTGATCTTAGACAAGTCACTATATATTTATATAGTCATTATATATGATTATATATAATATAAACTATATGTAATTTATATTATATATAAAACCACAGATATAATTATGTCAGCTCTTTATGTCATTATATAAATGTTTGCATAACATATTTTGTTATTATATATAACATATTATAAATTATAATACATATACATATAAAATTCACAGATATAATTATATGTCATCTATTTATATAATTACATAAACATTATGTATGACAATATTTTATTGTTATATAATATAATCTATGCTATATAAGCTTATATACAAATCTTATAAAATTATATATAAGATATAGATAGCTAGATAATCTTATTTATATGAGGTCCAATGAGAACAATAATAGATTACATGTACACAGTATTTGAAGGTTTGAAAAGTCTTTTACTGATATTCATTTGATTGTCATGGAAAGTAGTTATTATTAATGTTTTTTACGCCCATTTTATATGTAAGGAAACTGAGATTCAGAAAAATTGTGACTTGCCCAGTAACAACTAAATGTGTCAGAGTTAATATTTAAATCTGAATCTCTATTAAATTCAAAGCCAACATTCTTTCCACTATGCTTCCTCTTTACAACAATGAAAAAGAATTCCAGTTGCATCATTTGAATTTTTAGCTCTTATCTTTTAGACTATTGAGATTTAAAATATGAATAGGGCATAAATCATGGTAACCAAATGGAAAGTATGAACCTAGGCAGGACACTTAAAGTCTAGCTTATTTCTTCTCAGCACCTTTACCAAAGTTTATTCAACACAAATTAGCCATTACAAGATGTTAACAGGTTTTAAGCTCTCTGCTGTAAGCCACTCTTTCTCAGTTGTTAATGTTGTTTATGTGTCCCATTAGTCAGCTGTTCTCTGACTATTATACTACCCATCTGTCAGAACACTTTACAATTGGAGGGATAAGGAGAAAAGATTTAGATGTTTCAAAAAGGAATTGTTACCAGTTTATCATGTCCATCACTTTCCTGGCCATCAATTATAGGCAAAATTAATAATTTATTGTCCTAAAGACATGGAAGTATGCCATTTGTGGGAGTGGGAAGAGGCTGTCTATTCCCCTAAGCATATCTTAGTAGATGAAGTCATTTCACAGATATATCATTTTGTTCTCACAAATACTCAAAATGGAGTACAGTCTTGGCTCTAGGAGTTAGGAGAGAAAAGGAACAGATTGAGAAAGCATGCCCGTGTGAGGCACATTATCCAATGAGATTCTCTTTATGGTCACCAATAATGGTGACCATAATGGTTTGCAATTTACAACTGGGTTTATGAGTTGTAAACTCCATTTTTTTCTCCTTCCTTATCTGCTTTCTTAGAACTGGAAAAAAAATCCAGAAAACTTTAACAGAGGACATTGTCAATTAATTGATACTGTTGAATTTCAATTATTTCATTTCATTTGTTTATAGGATCACAGGTTTGGAAATGGGAGACCTTAGAATCTATCAAGTCCAATTTTAATAGAAGAGGAATTGAAGACCAAGAATGGTTAAATGAATTGCTCAAGATAACATAGGTAGTGAATGGCAGAGTTGGGATTTGAACCCAACTTCATTAATTTGAAATACAGAACTTTTTCTACTATACCACACTGCCTCCTAGTCAGTAAAAGATTAAATCTGGTTACAGAATTTATCTTTTGTTTTTCAATCAATATGGTGAAGACTAAAATAAAACAGTGGGGTCAGAGCACTCAAGTCATACCTGTGTATGCTTAAGTGTGTCTATCTATAACTTATAATTATTTCTTTCTGTCATCATAAAAAGGGAAGAGTGAAATCAGTTGGAGAAAAAAGTAAGGCTATCTACAGTATATAGAGAGGTGACTATAAAGTAGGGAGACTGGTTGCCCAAGACATACATTTAAATTCATCTTCTATTTTAGAATCACATCTTATATATAGTAATTAATGTGTCATAAAAGGATGAATGAATCATTGACATCATACTTATTATTCATTTACAGCTTGTTAACTACTAAATATTGAAAAGTCATAGTCCATACTCAAAATAAAAGAAGACCTATAGATGATGAGATCTTTGAGATGTTACTATTTGGAAACGACAGTGCTAATTGCATGAAACCTACTAACCTTTTAGAGCTTCTTCTTCTTCCTCTTCTTTTTTTGAGGGGGCCGAGGGGTGAGACACTTTGTATCAAGTGACTTGCCCAGAGTCACACAGCTAGTAAATGTTATGTGTCTGAGGTCAGATTTGAACTCAGGTCCTCAGGGTCAGTGCTTCATCCACTGCACCAACTAGCTGCACCCCTGCTTTTAGAGCTTCTTAAATGAGAGTCATAGTTGCCCAAGTGTAGTTAATCTAGAAATGTACAGAGGATAAAATAAGTAGATGAACAGTGTCCATTCTACAAAGCATAAAATACATTTGAAAATGGACTATAGATGGTCCATCATCACATATATCCTGGGTAGATACCTCAAACAGACCATGCACTAGGCCAAGAATTAAATAAGCTGTGTTGGAAGAGAGCAAGGTGCTGCCTTTGAGAAATGATGTAGTACTTTTAAATGAGTTGAGGATTCTCTCTGAAAAAAGGCTCACCTTTTTAGTGTCAATATTCTTCTGCTTATGCTATATGTCTGTGAGTCATAGAATGCCACAGTGATCAAAATAATTCAATCCGAAAGTCACTCAAAGGACAATGTAGAAGGATATGGTAGATATGAGTAAACTCATTGCCTACAAAGCAATAAGAATCATAGGAAGAAGAGAGTTTGAACAATGAGGATCATGGAACCCAGGATTCCAGGCCAGATGTGGCAGCAAGTCCAGCAGGGAAGCCCTGAGAAGTCAAGGACCTGGGAGGTGAAAGAGGGTGAGAGGGTTCAAGGGAGACTTTGAACTTGCTGGAACTAATGCTATGTAGAAACCGAGTTAAATTATGAATTTAATACCCTCCCCTCCCAAGAGAATAAAGTGCTGTGTATGTTTGGGGACAGGTGTTTTTTGGGGGGTGAAGAGTGTTTGTATGTTTTACTCTTGTTATTCCTTTGAAATAAATAATTCATCTGTAAAATCTGTTAACTAGTTAAGGAGAACTATGGTGTTTGGTTCCCCGAGTTTAGAACATAACTGTGGGGTTTCTGGCCAACAGCAGAAATTACTCTCCCATCAAACATCTTAGTGTATTGGAGACCCCAGAGGGAGGGGTGAAATGTCACACACCTAGCCCTCAGACAGTGGGGTCAGAGATCCCAAGTTATACTTGTAAAAAATTCTGTAAAAATTCTGTAAAAAAAAATTCTGTAAAACATTTTATACCTCTCATGATGAATAGAGAAGTTTGCAGTGAAGTAGGACAAAGTAAGTTTAGCTAAGAAATAATTGCTGCCTTAAAATATAAATACTCCCACCAAGGTGAGAGAAGAATAAGAATGGGAGAGTTGGATAGCAATTTTCCCTGTCAACAGTATGTAGTAGTACTCTCTAGGAATCAGTCAATAAATATGTATTAAATGCCTACTATATGCCTAACACTTGGGACATTCTATTACAACTTACTCATATTTGCAAGGGTAAACTGAGGTAGAAAATGTCTCTTTGTAGTGGTATTAAAAAAACAAGCTTACTAAAAGTTTATTTTCTAGTTTTATTAGCAGTTGGTAGTTGCTTTTTTCTAACTAAATAAATTATATATTCTATTTCAAGGCTCTTAATTCTTTCTCTTTTGATGTCAGAGTATTCCTTTTGTGAGTACCTATCCATCTGGTCAGTCAACTAGCTTTCATCAAGTGCCTATTGTATGTCAGGATCTGTGCTAAGTACCACGAAATAGGAGTGTGCATTTCTATTAAACCTTTAAATCTGAGGCTCTTGCCATGTTATAACACGCTTATAACAAAGTATATTCTTCTGGCCTCTAGCAACTTCCAAGAATAAATAGTAGTAACAGTACTAATTTACATGTTCAATTCAAATACATTTAGAATCATAAAATTTTGGAGCTAGGAGAAACATTAGAGGTCACATAATCTAAAGGCCTTTTTATGTCTGAGGAAAATTGAGATCCACAAAGTTAAGGGATTTGCCCAAGTTATAGTTGTCATTATTTACTTTGGGTTAAATGTTTATTCGATAGACTCAAATGTTTGAAGTATCTATGATTTTATTGATTTGGATTGCTCTCTATAACTTAGTAGTTGACCTTCAGGAATTGTTGGGGCCTCAGATTCATCACCCTGAAGCCCACCTAACTATGAGCCTTTCCAAATGAGTGAGGCTAGCTCTTGAAATACATAAATTCAGGTGGTCACTAGAGTTAGTCATTCCTCTCAATTGTTTTTTCCAGAGGTCCACAGATGGATATTTGCTTCTCCATATAAACAAGTTATAAAGTAATTTGCCTTATTAAAATAGAAATAAAAAGAAGATGTTGCAAAACATCTTATAAGGCTTCTTAAAATTGTAGATATCTAAGTAAAATGGAATTTTTATGGAAAGGAGTGGATATGTCCAAAGTTTGTATTGCTGCATTTTAAATATTTTATTCCTATTGTGGGATAAATGAACATCAATTGGCAACTAGTAACCTTATATTTAGTATTTTTTGAGGCAAGGGAAAATCTTATATCATAGACATAATTATCTTTAAATGAGAAGATTTACATCAGAAAAGTCATAACAGAACCCTAAGATATTTGTAATGCATTTATGCAGTTTATGAGACAGTACATAAAATCAATAAATCATTGCTAACAACTTTGGACCAAAGAATAAAGAAGATTTACAAAAACAAATAAAATTTTCCATCATTAAGGAATGGAGAAGTTATTTCTACAGAAATCACATTAGAAATGCTTGATACAAAAGGCTCAGCTTAGGAATGAATCTCAAACCTTTCTAATTATATTAAACATTATTTTCTGCAAAGAATTACTTTTTAATCTTTTCAATTAAAAATAAGCTCATACGCTGACAAGATATATTAATGGATAGTTGCAAAGAATTTTAATGAAAATGTATTTAGATACAAACTAATTTATAGATACAAACTTGTATCTAATACTTAAATCTGTAAATACAAAAAGAAACAAAGTATTTTACAGTATCACTAAGTGTAGCAAAATCAAACTATTTCCAGGCAAGATAAGAATTTGGACAGACAAATGAGAAAAGGCTTGTAATAATTGATATCATGAGCTCAATAGTCTATTCTCTCACCTTTAATTTGGAATAATGGTGGAGTAAGAATTTGACCTTATGTTGGGGTTGCTTTTTTTTGAGGCTATTAGGGTTAAGTGACTTGCCCAGGATCACACAGTTAGTAAGTGTCTGAGGCTGGATTTGAAAAAAATATCCTTCTGACTTCAGGGCCAGTGGGCTATCCACTTATACCACCCAGCTGCTCTAGTTTGGCCTTATGTTAGTAATCTATCCCCAAAATATATTTGTGATGAATTGGATGAGAATAGTACAGTACTTTGATTATGATCACAGTTCACAATCACTAGAATTTTAATATATGTGTGCACACAAAAAAGAAAAAAAAATCAAAATAGAGCTAAAGTCCTGCAGAAAAAGACTTAACAACCTAATTAAATAAGAGTGTTATTTAGCTATCAGTGTATCATGTCTGTGTTCTCATAATTCTTTGAAGGACACTCTTGTTTAATGGCAGAATGTTCTTTATGAACCACAACTCCTAGAAAAGGCCACATTTAGCTTCATTTCATGGTGAAATCATTTAGCATAACCTCTGGTTGAGTAGGTTTACTTCCAGCATGCACAGTTCAAAGTTCTGGGAAGTACTGCAAGGCAAATTGGTATAGGAAGACAAGAAATAAGAAAATGGCAGACATAAAAAATATCTCCATAGGAGGGCTAGTGTGAGGTACAAAAACAATGGTTGTGCAGGGGTGGTGAGCACACAGTTATGTTTCCCCATTGACTCCTAAAGGAAAAAAATACTTTTTAAATTGCTGCTACTATGTCTAGAAAGTCAATAGCACCATGGAAATGCTTTCTAGTTTCTGAGAGTAGTTACTGCATCCTTCATTCTACCTTTTGCACCAAGATGAAAAGGGTAACTCATTATTACAGATATAAAGTTAAAGGGGTCAAAAAGCACCTAGTTTAAACCTCTTAATGTACAGATGAGGAATCTGAGGCCCAGAGAGCCTCTTGATCAAGAGAGTAACTTGATCAAGGTCACACAGGTAATAGGTTGCAAAACCAATATTTGAATCTCAGCGGTCTGACTCCAAAACCAGCATTTCCTCCATTGCACCATCTGGTGTCCTTTAGTAGCACTTACTGCTAGTCCCCAACACCTTTCTGTGAGTGAATTGGGAAAGCATACCCATTTGAGGATTCTCAGAGGCACACTATTTAATGAGTTTTCCTTTACAGTCACTAATTGTGTGCAATTTAAGACTGTACTTGTGTGTTGTAAGCTCCTGTTATCTTTTTTCTCCTTCATTATCTCTCTACTTATGTCTCCCTCATGTTTTGTTGGTTGGTTTAAAGCTGAGCTTAATAGTACCAGGAGATGTAAGGGTAGTAACCATTTGGGAATGGTTGGTGAGGACATTTAATACCTAACTCAATTTCTTTTCCTTTTCCTTGCTATTCTGTTTCATTAGAAAAACAACTGGGATAGTAGACAGAGCACCTGCTTTGGAATCAGGAAGACCTGGCTTCAAGGTTTGCTTCTAAGACTTACTGGCGTTGTAGCCCTGGGAAAATCACTTAACTTCTCAATGCCTCAGAAAAGCTCTAAGACTATAAATTGCAGAACAGTTGCATATCTGCATTTGTAAGCTTCTTCACCAGAAGCTCCCTACAGTAATGAAATGTCAGGTGTAGACATTCTCACCTCAGAATTCCTTTCTTTAAACACCATTTGCTTTGAATTAATGTATCATCTGGCTTAATGTAGTCTAAAAAAAGAGACAATTCTTAGTTGGAATTTAAATAGATTCCCTAACAGTACCATGAACCTGGTTGCTGAGAAGGGAGCCAAATTAAAGTGACGTGGTATATATACTTCTTCTCTGAAATGTAATTCTTTGGATTAAATATGATCCCAGACTTGGTTTGCAGAGATCAGAAAATCAAAGCCATGGATTGGGTCTGAAACTTTGTTATGAAATATAAGATATTAAATGATAAATTAAATTCACTAATGACTCCAACAAGCATAAAGCATCTTAAAAGTATTTACTAACATGCTTTTATTAATCACCTACTCTGTACCAGACACTATGCTAGGTGCTAGGGATAGAAAGACAAAAGCAAAACAAACCTTAAGAAAGTTGAAGTCTAATGAAGGGAGAATACATATGCATATACACATACATTCACATGCATGTGCATATACATGCATAGATAACAACACATTCATATATACAAGCACGTGCACATCTACACATGTGTTTATCTGTTAACACATACATGCATGTGTGCATGCATATATGCCTACATACATATACATTTGCACACGCATACATACATATATGTGCTGTACATGCACAAAATATATACATACACATATGCATATACACATGCATATGCCTATATATGCCTATATAAATATACATATCTATATAAATTTACACTTACACAAGTATACATACACATATGTAGATATATATAGAAATATATATTAACAGAATAGAAACTATATACAATGTAATAGTGGGGAAGAACTAGCAGCTGGGAGCATTAGGAAAGGCTTCATATAATCTATGATGCTTGAGCTGAGCCTTAAAGGAACCTTGGTATTCCAAAGAGTAGGATGGAGTGCATTTCAGTCACGGAGGATTGGCATCATGGAGGCATAGAAGAAGGAGATAGGGAATAGTCAAAAGTCTAGTTTGGATGCACTATAAAATGCATGGAGGGGAGTAATGTGAAATAAGGTTGGTTGGGCCCAGTTTCTCAAGTGCTTTCAAAACTAAACAAAGGGGCTTATATTTAATCCTAAAGACAATAAGAGTTTACTGAGTAAAGGATAGCCATGGTCAGACTTGTACTTTAGAAAAATCATTTTAGCAGATATTTAGAGAATGGATTGGAGTGGGGAGAGACTTGAGGCAGGAAAATCAATTATGCTACTGCAATAAACCAGGCAAGAAGTGATAAAGGCCTGAACTAGAGTGATGGTTGTATAAGTAGAGAAAAGAGAGGGACTTCAAGAGATTTGGAGACAGAAATGACAAGATTTGACAATGGAATGGATGTGTGGGATAAAAAATGTAAGGCGTCAAGGATAACTCAGTGGTTGCAAATCTTTGTAACTAAAAAATATGAGAATAGGTTTTTCATTCCCAGAGAAGAAATCAGAAGTATGGCCTTTCAGTGGAAGCATTACCAAGTATGGCAGTCAGAGGCTTAGTGAACAGTATGCTATACATGGGGTTAGGAGAGCTGGGTTTGAATCCTGACACTGACACAGGATCACACACTTAGAGCTGGTTTACTAGAGCTGTGTGATCATAGGGTCAAGTGACTTAACATCTCAGGGAGTTATAATATGGTCAACTCCTCTCCAGCCTGCCCCGAGCAAGCCCATATTTAAAGCTTTGGCATTCAGATACAAAGAGTGCAGTACCAAGACACAACAATGCTGGACCTATAGAAAAGGAAATTCTTAGACCAGGATACTTATATATGCTTTTACCATGACCCTTCATTCCTTTCACTCACAGGGAAAATAGGTTTAAATAATGAATAATAACTTTTCCAGCAAAGCACCGCCATATAAAACAAGTGATCACTATGTACTTTCAGACTACCTTTCTAGTCCAATATTTCAGGATTTCAAGAGTTATAACGTACTTCCTCATTTATACCCCCACCTCCTTCCATTTATAGATTTCAGATGTTGGCAGGTGTTCTTTGGCACTTTGCAGAAGATATCCTCATATACCTTCCAGCAGGAATAACTTCACAGAATCAACCTATCGACTCTTACCGATTATGCAATATATCAGTCCTGACAGCTTTCATTTCACTTCCTGGAATGATGAGAATGCATTGTATTAAGTAGCTGGCAATCAGTGGCACAAGAATAACACAATTGCTCAGGAAATGGTCTTTGAAGTACTTTAATGTAGTTTAAGCTGTCTTATCCCAACTGGATCTAAATATATTTCAATCTACTAAGACAACAAAGTAATAGATCACATGATTAGGAAGGGTATAGCTATTTCACTGAGGTCTTCCGCTTCGTAGGGGGTCAGATTTCTGGCTATGAACCAAATATAGAAATTTGAATGTGAACTTCACAAGATACATGATGGGAAGACAGGGGAGAAAGGAAACTCAGCTTTGTCTTCTGAAAGTGCCTGAAATTTATAACCTGAAGAATTAATGAATTTTCTAGTTGTGCATGTGTAATTTGCCAAAGAAGGCTCAAAAAACCAGGTATGGCACCAAATCAGATACTTTATCATTCAAAATGAGGCTTGCCAGGGCTTATCAACCCATTCTGCTAAATTTCTTCCAGCAAAGAAACCAATGGCCATGCAAAATAGAAAATGTGGATTTTTTTTTTTAGGCAATTGGGGTTAAGTGACTTGCCCAGGGTCACACGGTTAGTAAGTGTCAACTGTTTGGTCTGAGACTGGATTGGAAGCTGAGTTCAGGGCCAGTGTTCTATCCACTGCACCACCTAGCTACCCCTGGAATTTTTAATAAAGGGGAAAATTACTTTTTTCTTTCATTTTCTTTCTTTCAAAATTCAACTACATTGAGGATTCAGTCAGCAATATGGCAAAGAGGATAGACTTCTAGGCTTGAAAGGAGGAAAACCTAGTTTCAGATCCTGCCTCAGACACTTAATAATGTCATGACATTGGGCAAGTCATTTGACCTCCTTCATCCTCTGTTTCTCTTATCCATAAAATGTGGATAATAGCAATTGTGAGGACCAGAAGAGATAACATGCTTAAAGAAATTTGTAAACCTCCAAGTGGTATGTTAAATCCTAGCAATCATTGCTGTATAGGTAAACAAGTCAATCATTCCTACCTGCCTTTATGCTTATTCAGTCTATTTCTTTAGCGAGTTGAGGTAATCTTAAGGATGCATAAATACAATATACATATGCTTTTATGAACAAATATATTCCTCCTTTGTGCTAATCCTATGCTAGCAATTTTCTTGGCCTATCTAAATGTACCACTTACTACCCATTGACTTTGACAAAGTCTTTTCACTTCTCACAAAACAATGAAAGGGGTAGAATAGATGATTTCTCAGTTCCTTTCTATCTGGACATACCATGGCTCTAAAATTTACAAGGTTAGTTAGCCTAGTTTAAGTTCAAGATGGCTAATTGGAAATTGAGAGGATGTCCATCACCTGAGAAATGGCTGAACAAGTTATGGTATATGAATGAAATAGAATGCTGTTGTGCTATAAGAAATGATGAGCAGGCAGACTTCAGAAAAACCTGAAAAGACTTGTATGGACTGATGCTGAGTGAAGTGAGCAGAAACAGGAGAACATTGTATACAGTAACAGCCACATTGTGCGATGACTAACTTTGACAGACTTAGCCCTTCCCAGAAATGCAAGGATCTAATACATCTCCAAAGGTCTCATGATGGAAAATGCTATCCACATCCATAGAAAGAACTATGGGGTTTGAATGCAGATTGAAGCATACTATTTGCTGTTTTTTTCTTCTGTTTTGTTTTCTCTTTCTTGTGGTTCCTCCTGTTGGTTCTAATTCTTCCTTACAACATGACTAATGTGATATGTTTAATAAGAATGTATATGTATAGCCTACATCAGATTGTGTGCCATCTTGGGGAGGGGGGGGAAAGGAGAGGGAGAAAAATTTAAAACTCAAAGCTTATGATTGTTGATAAATCAAAATAAATTACTAAAAAAAGAACAAATTGGCTCCCCAGAAGGGCAAAAGTATGCTACATTAAAGTGGCGACTGCTTTTCCAAGCTCAGAGAAAAGTGTGCCTCAGAAAATAAAACCTGTTATAGATTCCTTGATATTCTTTCTTCCACTCATATACAGTCCTAGTGATGACCTGTATTTTTGCCCTCTATATCTTGAATTTTCTGTTATCCATTTTTCATTATTTGTGGTCATAGAATTACAATTGTTGAAACTCTTGTCCTTACTCTGAGTTACCACACTGTACCTATTAGATTGACTGATATGACAGAAAAAGAAAATAACAAATACTGGAGAAGATTGGGGAAATTGGGACATTAAAGCATGTTGATGGAATTGTGAACTGATCCAACCATTCTGGAGAGCAATTTGGAATTATGCCAAAAGGGTATAATTAACAGCTATATCGTAAGATCATCAACTGTGAATAGCTTAGCTATGCTCAGCAATACAATGAGCCAAGACAGTTCTAAAGAATTTATGAAGAAAAGCATTGTCTACCTCCAGAGAAAGATCTATTAGAGTTTGAATGCAGATCAAAGCTTACCTTTTTTAACTTTCTTTTTCTTCTCCTTTTTCTTTTTCTTTTTTTTTGTTGTTGTTCTGTGTTTTTTTTTT
>NW_020954562.1:18722350-18751406 GCF_900497805.2 Vombatus ursinus | reverse complement strand
AAAAAAAAACACTTTGTACTCTTTAGATAACTCAATCAGACTTAGGTCATTCTGAGTTTTAACACTCCTGACACAATTTTTAGATAAGCATTTATTCCACCTCACACCTATCAGATTGGCTGATATGACAGAAAAGAAAAATGACAAATGCTAGAAGGGATGAAGAAAAATCAGGACATTAATGCATTGTTGATAGGGTTAGGAACTAGTCCAACCATTCTGGAGAATGATTTGGAACCATGACCAAAGAGCTATAAAACTGTGCATAGCCTTTGGCCCAGCAATACCAAAACCATGTCTATATAACCAAAGATACCAAAGAAAAGGGAAAAGGACTTATTTGTACAAAAATATTTATAGCAACTCTTTTTGTGGTGGCAAAGAACTGGAAATCAAGAGAATGCCCATCAACTGAGGAATGGCTGAAAAAAAGTTGTTGTATATGATTGTGATGAGAAACTATTGTGGCATAAGAAATGACAAGTGGGTTGGTTTCAGTATTTTATTATTTTATATTTATAATGTAAAATTATTTCTTATCAATTTATATTTCATATTTATAATATGTTATTTTTATCAATTGTGTTATTAAAATAATTTAATATCATTAATTGTTGAAATAATATAATACTAACATTCATATGGGGATTTTGAGCATAGAAATTTCATATTCTGAAACACAAATTGACATAGAAAGAATTACTGACAACCAAGAGAGCTTTGATAATTACATGTTGAATTTATAATATATTTTTAAAAGAAAAACAATATGAAAAAGAGACTCTCAGTTTCATTGCCAATTAGCTCTTTTCTATTCTACAAAGTATTTGGAATATTCATTTTTTTGTTTGTTCAGAACTTAAAAATTGGAAAAATGAAGTGTTAGTATGAAGTATTAATGATTAAATTGTATACATTGATATGCATATTTACATATCAATGTATATAAAAATCAGGTACAATTATGACATAATTTAAAAGATTTTTGAAATTGTTGTGCTTAAACTTATAAATATGAATTAATTGGATCTATAAGATAGAAAACTCACATAATTCTAATTGCAATTGCTCAAAACGTCTTTAGAATCACTTTCAAAAACTGGCACATTCTTTTGCATGTTTTCAATGATGTCAAATTTTTGAAGGTATGTGTAATGGCTTATATTTTTATTGGAATTTCTGAAAACACTAAAAGTTATACAGAGCCAAATCTGGTGAATAAATTAAGCGATCAAGTTAAGTAACCATTTGGGATTAAAGCAAAAGCAAGAATAATATGTGATTATAAAATAGAGATTACTTTCCTAATGTAGTTTGTATACTGGTAATTAAGGCATTCTCAAAGAGGGGCACTGAAAACATTTTCACGTGGACAACATTATTAGAACAAATATATAACCTCCTAAAACTATTTGGGAGGCAACATAACATTTTAATGTACAAGTTCTGATACACTTGTTTAGAAAATGCAGCCTCATTAGTTTTTTGTCATATCACATATTTTTAAAAGTTGTGGGGGAGTAAGAGAAGCAGTAGAGGAAGAAAAAGAGGTCCATATCTATGATTTCATCAGTATAAAGAACTCTTGATGTGGTAATTCACATCACCAGTGTAGATGGGCCACTCCTTTGCAACTTCTGATTTAAAGAGTTCCTTTGGACCAATAAAAGATTAAGTAACTTACTCATGTTTACACAGCCAATGTAGGTTAGGACTAAATGGACATCTTCCTTACTCTAAGGCCAGATCTCTATCCAATAAGTTTTGCTTACTGATAGTAATAATTCACATTTCTGTAAAACTTTGAGGTTTATAAAGCACTTCCCTCACTGAGTAGCAAAAGTATTATTTGATGATAGGACCAAACCTTAATAAAAGTCCAACTCTGATATTTTATCATAACCTAAAGGTGACCCTGAGTTCTCAAGGGTAATTCTAATGAAACACAAATTTTAGCATATTCTACAGAGTTGGAAAGGTTTCAGACTGCCTGCTGGCTAAGAACCAGCCTAGTTAAGCATGGAAAGACTCATTACCAGTAAACTAGGCAACCCAACCATGGTAACCCAAGGAACAAAGAAAAAAATGTCCCTTCATTCAATGTAATTCCCTTCATTTTCCATGGTCATAGCCATGGAGTGGTAGAATAGAGGAAAGAACATCTTAAGAATAGTATGGTTATTAGACAATCTACAAATATGTTTAACTATTGGTACTTTAAATGTGAGCTAATGGTTTTCAATAAGCTCCTTGCCACAAAAAACAACAACAACAACAACAACAACAACAACAACTCATCTTTGTAACCAATATTCTTCCAAGAATCATATGTTGCTGCCAGTGGCAAAACATCACAATCTCAGAAAAATCAAGAAAAGGGCTATGGAATCATAGTCAAGTCACTTAATTTTCCTGAGTTTCAATTTCCTCATGAGAGCAATATCTAACCAAACCAATCATGAGGTGTTTATTACATGCTGGGCTCTGTGTTAAGCACTGGGCTTACAAAGAAAGGCCAAAACAGTCATTGCTTTCTAGGTGCTCACATTCTAATGGAGGAGACAACATACCAATAAAATAAGATTCATACAAGTCAATGTAGCTTGAGAGAGAAGAGCTTTAGCATCTTAAGAGCCTTGGAAGGGTCTATGTCAGAAGATGGCTTTTGGTCTGGACCTTAAAGGAAAGTAGGAATTCTAAGACCCAAGGAGGAAGGAGAGCATTTCAGGCATGGGGCAGCCAACACAAAGATGAGAGACAGAGTGTTGTATATAAGTGACAGATTAGTGTTGCTGGATTATGGAGAGTTCATGAAGGGGAATAAAGGCTAAGAATACTGGAAAGGAGCAAGGGACCAGGTTGCAAAGAGTTTTAATTGACAAACAAGGACCTTATATTTGATCCTAGACATAATAGGAAGCCCCTAGAGTTTATTGATTGGGGTGGGGCTTGAATGGGCTTTAGGGAAAATCACCTAGACAACTGTGTACAGGGCGGATTGGAGTAGGGACTAGGGACAAGGAAGGGAAATCAATTAGAAGGCCATTGCAATATAGTCTAGGTGAGTGTGATGAGAGTGTGTGAGTAAAGTGATTTACAAACCTTAAAATAAAATGTTATTAACAAAAGTAGGCTGTAATGTGTTACCAACAATGACTTTTGTGGAAGAAGTGACCAAAAAAAGACATCATCAAGGAAATGTATGATGATAAAATGTAGTGGGCAAGACTAAGGGATACCAGATGGATAGATCTGTGCTAACCCAGTCTCCAGAAAATTTTATGAAACCTAGAGGAAAAACTCCAATGCAGCAAGTTGATGTTTTAGGGAGGATTTATAAGAGGACATAGACAAGGGCTAAACAAGATACAAAGATAGGGAATCAAAGTATCAAGGGTGTTGAGATTCAGAGATTGAGTGGTCTCACCCAACTAAATAGCAAAACCAGGAGGATTAGGACCAAGACCCTCTGACTCCAAAGACAAGTGTTATTTTCACTATACCATGTTGTCTCACCTATGCTTCATATTTAGTAAAGTATCTGTCTTAGGTAATAATCCCTGCCCCCCCAAAAAGACAATTAAAATTGATAATATTTAACTTTTTTGCCACCAAAGAACTAGAATTGGCCTAAATTGATAGTGATGTTTTTCTATTGACACTAGCCTCTACTTCCCCAACTTCCATGAAATCTCCAGTCTTCAGTTCATATGGCAAACATTTTGCTTCAGATGCTTATGTCCTTGGCTTCATATCTTTGCAAAAACAAACAAGCAAGCAAAAATGAGTATAAACAAATATGACCACTCTCTCCTCCAACCATCAGCCAGGAACATTTTCACACTCTAAGAGAACAATGGATTCTTTTTCTTTCCCTTTTTCTCCCCCTCTGCTGCTACGTTACATTTATCATACTTTCTTTTCTTCATAATAGATGAATGAGCTACCTACAGTTGCTAAAATTAAAGACATTGTAGTGGTTCTGAAAAAAAAGGTTCCTCTTCTCATTTATTACAAGAACAGGATATTTTTCTTTGCCTTGCCAATTGGAAATTGGAAATAAATCTATTTGGATCATGTTGGGTAAATTTTCCTTTCATTTACCAACTAGTATTTATTTTGGAATTTTAAAAAATGTCCATCAAACATTTAAAAACTCCAACTAACAATAAAGTAATGGACCTAAAGCATCATGTATAACTTAATATTTTCACAAGGTATTCTCCACACACACACTTCTTAACAGTAGCTAGCAAATTATGGGGCAGCTCTTTGTCTCTTTTACACAAAATATAGAAAATAAAGAGTGCCTTGTTTTATCAGAGAATTTGGCTGCTGAGGAGCTTTTCGTATAACTTTTGAGCCCTAGACTCAAGCACTTTGATGTGTTTTGATGAGTATTTTCTTCCAAATCAGGGAGGGGAACAGAGGGAGGGCTTTTTCTACTTCAAGTTCCTTAGGGCATGTTTATGCCATTCCAAACTTCAAAGGAGAAGAAATGGTATCATATTCAAATTCAGAAAAACAAAACTTTATAGCTTTTAACATGACTATATGTCAACTGCATTATATATAAATTATGACTTGAGCAGGAAATAAACTTCTGAAAAATCAGTGACACAATTATGAATCTAGGAAATATTTGAATAAAAAAGAAATGCAAATATAAAATCTTCAGTATTTCTCCATGTTCTTTTTAGTACTTTTAAAATTGTATATTTAAGATCACTACATTTAATTATTATGTGAGTTGATCTATAATACTGAAAGCATTGACCATATACCATCAAAGTGGTTTTCAGTCAAAGTAGAGTGTGATTATTACCTCCACTGGGGAATGGGCATTTCCCCCAGTGTAGCTGGCTTGCTTATTGCATACTTTCAGTAAGGAGGGCTTGGCTAGAGTAGAAGGAGGGAGCATTAGCAGCTCAGTGACTGCATTTAAATACTCTTCCAATTTGCTGAGTGTCATGGACACTTGCCCAACCAGCTTTGCGAAAGGATAAAATGCATAATGCTTTAAAAGACAAAGTGTAAATGTAAGGCATCAACATAATTTTGGACTTGCTTCAGAAGAACAAAAAAATTATTCTAAAATGAGAATCAAATGGATATATACATATATATACATACATGTATATATACATACACATACATATATACACACATACATATGTATGTATCTATAGAGAGATGTCTCTCTCTCTATATATGTATGTATCCATATAGATGCAGATGTAGATAGATATATGTATATATTTTTTGAAAAGCATTACATAAAAGTAAATGACAAGTTTTGATGTCAGGACAGATGGAAGCAATTGATATCTCTGTTTTTGAATTTCTTTGTGTTTATGTATCTATCTTCTTTTCAGCAACAACTTATGTGAAAAATAAGCCTTAAAATGCAATCATAGAAGGATTTTTTTCCCCCTCATACCCTTAACTGGTCACCATAATAGCTGCAGAGTTGCTGCTCTGTTCCCCCTGGTGTTCCCAATGTGAATAGCAGTGAAGTGTTTAATCACAGAAAAAAGAAAAAAAAAGTACAGCAAAGGAGCATTGGACAAAATATTTATAACTCGGAGGTATAAACAGAGGGAGCTTCTGAATATCCTTTTAAATCTGGAAAGTATGAATATTCATGTAACATTTATAAATATATATATGTGTGTGTGTATGTATGTATGTGAGTATATGTGTGTGTGTATATATACATATATATATATATACATATATACATATATATATATATGCATGTATATAGATGAATGGCCTAAGTCATTAATCAATAAATCTCATAGATGGCTCTTAAAAGTTGGGAACAATACAATCCTGGAGCTACAGAATGCCAGCAGATGTCACACTGGAACTATGCCACAGATCTTGCAACACACACACGTGCACACACATACACACACACACACACAAGAGCACATATTACCAAATGCTACAGCTGGAAAGAAGAATTAGAAAAATCACCAGTTGTACACATAGAGAACTTACTTAAATATTTATATTTGTAAATATTTTTGTAAGCAGAAGTACAATTAATACACTAGATAATGTTACCTCCATGCTGTGGGTATTTCACATTAGATTTTTATCCAGAGCTTTCTTCCTTCCTTTCTTTCTTCCTTCCTTTCTTCCTTCAGCATTTCAGAAATATTTTAAATTTGGAAGTTTACTATTTTTCTCCAATAGACCATGAATGTGATAAAACATATGCTCTAGTTAATGGCAGAAATGGAAAGATCTTAAAAGGAATGATGAAAACTTTAATATGCACTGTGCTGTAAAGATTGTCACTAACGGGAGTCAACAGGGGCTTGAGAAATCCTTCATTAAATGATCAAGAAATCCCCTTCTCCATAACCAAAAGTAAGTATGGGGGCAGGAAAATAAGCAATGTATATCTGTAATATAATATTTTTAATATCTTGAAAAAGAAAGCTGGGATTTAAAATGTCTGTGGACATTCTGCTTTTAAACTATATTAGTGAAGAACATTTATAGCCTGCTTAGGAAATTCATGTTTCCTTTTTCTTCCTCAAGACAAAAGTTTATTGAGCTACTCTGCATATCATGTTTCTTTGTTCTTGAAAGGTTCAATGAGTGACATTTAGCCTTTGTGGTGTTGAAAACTGCATACCATGTTTATAATGGTGTCAGCGGCACATGCTTGAGTCCATGTTGCAGATTACAAAAAATACAAGGAGCTCAGAGACAGACAGATTAAGTGATAAATAAAATAAAGAATACCTTTTGTCATCATCATCATTATCATTCTGAGTAGGATATATTTTAATGAACTTGAAGGGATATCAAAATTGGAACTATTGGAACACCATTAAAATGAAAGCCTATTAATATAATAATGAGCTAAGAATTCTTAATTTTTTGGGAATTTTATTTGTTTGTTTATATGAAATAAATGTTCAACCTATACTATATATGTAATTATTATTTTGGAGTCAGGGAAATAGATATACAAAATAGTTTATTTTGATCTTTACAAAGTAATGCTTCTACTAAACTTCTGATATAATTGAGTTTATGTTAAATATGCTATTTAATTGATTTTTACTTTTTTCTGAAGATGTATTACTGGTAGTCCTCAAGAGTTTTATCAATTAATTCTTTAATAAAAGATATATCTCAATCAGTAGTACGTGCATCATCCATGGGATCTGTAAAATGATAGAGTAGGTTTTAAAGTTTTTATAGATAGAAAACTAATAGGCATTGCACCTAAAATCAGGAGATCTGAGTTGAAATCTGTATTTCACTTTCACAAACTGTCTCTTAGACACTAGCTTCTGTTCCCTCATCTATTAAGTGAGAACAATAAAACTTATACTACCTACCTAAGATTGGGAGAGGGGTGAAGGAATGCTTTCTAAATATTAAAAAGTATTAAAATGTGTTATAATAATTAATAAACACCTGAAAAACACAGTGAGTTACTTTGTGAATTACCATATTAGCTTTACAATTTACCACATTTTATTTTTATCTCTATGAGAAGATAAAAATGAGTAGCTTGAGGCTGATAGTCCTGATACGCCCAGTGTTAAAGTTCAGGAACTAAACCAGACATTGTTTAACTCAAGTGTCACGCTATCTCCCCAGAGCCATGACAGCATTTGTCCTTTAACTATGGCAATCTTAGCTATTTTTCAATACCTAATAGAAATGCTAAACTTTTTTCTCATCCACTACTATTGAATATATTATTTTCTTTCTCTGGATTCCTGTGGCACTTTGTCCTGCCCTTACAGCAATTATTTTTTTGCTTTGCCATATGTATCTCAGTATTTTTGAATCCTGTAATTTTATATGTCTTTAACTGATCTGAATTAGAGTTCCCATCAGTAAGAAATCCCTCATTAAAAGCACATTCACATGCATATAATATATATATAAATATCTAAAAACTTCAAATTTCTTTTAAATATAATTTTAAATCATGTAATTACTCAAATATAAATACAACTTGAAATAGATTTTCTAAAGACTATCTTTGCTAAAATAGATTGTTAAATAGGCAAGGACTTGTGTTACATAGGAATCCTCTTTCAAAAAGAATTCAATGCATCTGTATCAGACAGGCAGTGTTAGTGTGGGCTATCTGCCAGGACATGAAAATAGCTTTGCTACATAGAGCTAAATATTATTTAGTGTTTGGATGATCCTAAATCCTTAGTCTTACCATTCCATCCCATCTTTATTCTCTTTATCTGTCTTTCTCTACACCTCACAATTTATACATACCTTATATGCCATCTCAGTAAATGTCTTTGCTCTGATTATTTCTACCAGCTAACTAATAAACTCATGGCCAGGATCTTATAAAGTATAATTTTAGGACCGCAGACCTACTGGGTACCTTGTACCAGAGGTAGTAGCTGCCTCCTGGGGATCCATCCCCTGAATGTGAGTATGAGCTGGGGTGGTAATCCCTGGAAAGAGTATTACAAAGGCGTCATTAGTCACCTTGGAGAAAGCATCTTCAGTTAAGTAGTAGGGTTAGAAGTCAGATTACAAAGTTTTAGAAGAGACTGGAAAGTGAGATAGTGGAGGCAATGAGGAAAGATAGCTTTTTCTAGGATTATACACAATACACATACCTTACTTCCTCTGTTGTCAGTGTAACATGTAAGGCTTATCAGAATTACAATAGAACTAGAGTGAGTTTTTCAATAGTTTTGTGCTTTTTTCTCTGCAAGACCCACAACTTTAATTGATAACCAGGCCAAAAAATGAAGTCTACTTGATTAGTCACTCTAATTAAGTCAGTAGATTTGTCTCCTCCTACCTACCCATCGCCACCAGTACTTCCATGACTGCTTTCATCATGAACAGGCAGGAATCAAGCAGTTGAGAATTCAAGGCAGACAGCAGCTGTGTGGAGATGATTCCTAAACCTCCAACAAAGAGTAAAGGGGTGACATCTTTCTTCTTACCTAGTAGACAACAACACATCCAGTTGAGAAGAGAGGCACATAAATACTCTCTAGTGAGATATAGACACAGAGAAGCAGTCTAAAGCACCCCCTCCATTCCTGACCCCCCCAACCCCATGAAAAGGAGAGAGTCAAGGATTAAAAGGAGAATTGCCCCTGATAGGGGCTGTCCTGCAGAATGTAGAAGACACAAGGAGTCCAGCCAAGAATGCTGCTCATCAGTGACATTGTATCCAAGGGGAAAGAGCAGAGAAAGGAAAGGACATACAAGAACCTATTAGTACTAGATAGGTAATTTGCCTTGACAACATGTGTTTCTTACAAATGTGCCCCACTACCAGTATGATTTCTAAGTTTGTGCTTGCTCTACCCACTGTGTATATTTGTAAGAGAGGGCACCTCAGGTTTATGAGAAGGAATGCTTTATAGGTACTTACTGTGACTTGCTATGCCATCTTAGTAAATGCCTTTTCTCTGATTATTTCTACCAGCTAACTAATAAACTCATTGCTAGGGGCTTATAAACTACAATTTTAGGACCACAGACCTACTGGGTACCTTGTATCAGAGGTAATAGCTGCCCTCTGGGGCCCCAGCCTCTGAATGTGAGTATGAGTTGGGGTGGTAATCCGTGGAAAGAGTGCTACAAAGGCATCATTGGTCACCTTGGAGAAAGCGTCTTCAGTTAAGTAGTAGGGTTAGAAGTCAGATTACAAAGTTTGTGAAGAGACTGGAAAGTGAGATAGTGGAGGCAATGAGGAAAGACAGCTTTTTCTAGGAGTTTGGTTGTGAAGAGGAAGAGAGTCATAGGCTAACTCAACAGGATTTTAGGGTCAAATAAAAAATAAGGAGAAAGAGAAACTTGTCCATGTTTAAAGGCAGCTGGAAAGGAGCCAGTGGATCAAGAGAAGTTGAAAATTATTTATAAAAAAGGACAATTGAAGGGGCACCCTGCCAAGAGAGGATAGTGGCATAGAGAGATTTGCATCAGTAAGGATAAAGACCAACTCATCCTCTAAGATTAAAGAGAAGCAGAAGAGGATAGAAGATCATGCTGAGGAGAATTGAAGTGTGGAATTGAAGTGGGAAACTCCCCACAAGTAGTCTCAATTTTTTTCAGTGTTATATTATACTATGCTTTGCTATGCTATGTAGAGTCCACAAATGACTAGAAAAGGATATAAAATTACTTGTGTTGGTTGGTTGGTTGGTTGGCTTTTGTCCTTCATTCTCGAAGAGAACCAAAATGGCATATGCTGGAGTCAATTTTCAGTGTGTCCGACTTGGCTGATCAGACCAATATGAGCTCAGAATGCTCTACCACAGGTTGGGCACAAATAGTCCATGCGAACACTCGGGGTAGTTTCTCTAAATATGCACATCCTTTATTTCCTTTGAGCTGTTCCAATTTGGCTTTGCTCATAGAGGACAGGACCTTCTCTGATGTGGGCATGCCATGCTGAGCAGAAATGAGAGACAACAGATAAACAATAAAAAGGAGATCAAATCGTTTAGAGCCTGAAGGGTCCTTATAGACATATTTCCCAATCATACATAACTGCATCTGGCTGCTTTTTAATTTTTTAAATTATGAAATTAATAGTCTACGTGATATCAATAGATATAAACATTTCAAAAACACAAAGAAAAACAAACAAAAAAGAAGGATTGCTTACAAAACTGTGAAACTGTTAGGTACATTTTTCCCCTTGTGATATATGATTTGATTTTTTAAATATAATTCAGGTTTAACATGGTGGTTACAATATAATACTGCCCAGCTTGTCTATGTTCCTTTCTGAACACCCTTCTGCTTTTGTCTGTTCACTGTTAAATGATTCATTAAAAAAACTTTTTTTTTCTTTCACTTTTTAGTATCACTATCACCTGCACCCAAAAAAGAGAAGAAGAAAAACCCTCCCTTTTAACAAATACTTAGTCATACAACAAAAATATACACATTGAATTATGCAAATTTCCATTTCTTTTCCTGTTAATATATATGTTTTATATATAAATATTCATTCTGCCTCATTTAAGCAATAATTTTATTGGCATGTAATAGGACTAGCAATCATTTTTTCTTCATTCACTGTGAATTTTCCTTTTCGTTTTTGATATTGGCATTTTAGTCTTCCTTTATTTTTTCCCACTCAACAGTATTTTTTCCAATTCAACATTTCAGTTCAACATTCATTTTCATAAGATTTTGGGTTCCAAATTTTTTCCCTCCATCCCTTCCCTCATGCCTCACCAAGATAGCAAGCAATCTAATATAGGTTATACATGTACAATCATGTTAAATATATTTTTCCTCTTTTTTATTAGAGTAGTTAATGTTTTATTTATCAACTCTATGGCCTTTTGTCCATTTCTTCTTGTATTTCTGAAAATTGTTCTTGTTTGTTTTTTCTTTCTTTTAAATTCATTACTTTTCTAGTTCTTCAAGTTGTATGCCCAGTTAATTGATTTGTTCTCTCTCTTATGTTGATGGAAGTGTTTACAGATATGTTTCTCCCCAAAAACTGATTTTACTATCCCAATGTGTTGTTGTATTTTCTAATTGTTGTAATTTTATTTAGAAATAATCTAATAATTATGTATTTTGTTCTTTAATTCACAAGTAATTAATATTAAATTATTTATTCTCCTTTTAAGTTTGAATCCTTTCTTCAAAGGTCCTTTGTTGATTATAACTTTTATTATATTATAGTCAGTAACTTACATCTAGTGCTTCTATTTTTTCTCTATTTGTTTATAAGGTTTTTAATGCTCTAGCACATGATCAGTTTTTTCCTAACAGTATCTTGCACAACTGGTGTATACATGTGTATGTGTGTGTATCCTTCTTAGTATCATTCATTTGGAAATTATCGGAGATCTTATATCTAACTTTTCTAAAATTATATTTATGGTGTTAAGTGCTTTCTGATTCATCTTTTTATTTGATTATTCTCTTTACAAAAAGGGACACATTAAAGTCCCCAGCAAGTATAATTTTACTATTTCCCTCAGTAATTTGATTAACTTTTTCTATAAGTCAGTGTTTCTTAACCTGGAGGTTGACAGATGAATTTTAGGGTGTCTGTAAAATTTGTATGGGAAAAAGTTACATCTTTACTTCCATATAATTGGCCTCCTTTATAACTATTTTGTTTTTATTTTGTGTATTTAGGGATATTATTCTGAGAAGGGGTTCAAAGTTTTGACCAGACTACCAGAGATATACATGACAAAAAATGTTTAAGGACCTTTGCTTAAGTGTTTAGATGATATGGTATTCAGTGCATATGTATTTAACTATTGATATTTTTTCATTGTAATATGGTACCTTTAAATGTTATAGTTTCTCTGCTTACTTTTTAAAGAAGTCAATTTTTACTGATGCTTTGACTGAAATCATTGTTGCTGCTTTTAAACAAAAAATGTCTAAAGCAAAATAAATTTTACCCCAGCCCTATACTTTAATTCTGTGTAAAACTTTATATTTCACATGCCCTTCTTTTAAACGTCATATTATTGGATCCTGTTTTCTGATCCATTTGATACCCTTTTCCATTTTATGGGTCAGTTCTTCCCATTCATGTTCACTGTTATCATTTCTAGTTAAGCATTTTTCTCCATAATAACTTTTTATGCTTTTTCCCCCTTTTACTTCTATCCCCTTCTTTCCAAAGAAGAAAGGGGCAGCAAAAAGAGAAGCAATTCAATCAACATGAATAATGCATAATTGAAGGGGTCTATTTTTATACTTCTGCCCCTCCTCTCTTCACCAAGCTCAGATCTTAATCTGTTTGCTATGTTTTCTTTCTCCCTTTTTAATATTCTCTTTATGACCAACTCTTCAAGATAAAATATGTTTTCCTTATGTTTATTTCTTTCCTGGACCTAGTCTGAATGCCTCTTCAATTTAACATGTTTCTACACCAGAATCCAAGTACATGAGCATGTTAACGCAATCCAATCCAATCCAACAAACATTTATTAGATGCCTACAGTGTGTCAGAAACTGTGCTCATGCTGAGGATTCAATGAATGAAAATAAAAACAGAACCTGCTCTACAGGAGCTTACAGTCGAAAGGGGAAGACAATACACAAAAGGAGGTGGGAAAATGAGCTGGTGGGGGGGTAGCACACAAGGGGGTATCTTGTTCTATGGAGTTGAAACCAGAAAGAGCAGCAAATGCAAAGTTGAATGAGCTGAGAGTCCGATTCCTGCTCTCTATACAGGAAAGCATTGGAAGGAGTTTGTTACTCCCCTCTCCAGAAGAGGCTGAGGGAGGTGGTCAATCAAGATTTCAGTTAGCGGCATGGTAGTAAGTTTAGCAGAGATGAGTTTATCCTGAGAGGGGCACCTTGTTCCCTGGAGTTGAAACTAGGTAGAGCATCCAATGCTAAGTGGATGCAAAGTATCCAGTTCAGATGAATGAGTTCATGAGGTTTCCACTCCACCACTTCATCCATGTTTATATACTTTTCCTGTAAATGCCACTTATATGAAATATCAAGTTCTTTCCCCTTCTTCCTCGTTTCTTCCATAATGCATTCATTTCCCCTCCCTTCATTTCCTACCTTAAAATCAACAAAACAGAAACACACACACAATCTCACAAACACATGATGTATTTGTCTTTTTCCAGTTTCTCTGTGATCCTTGAAATCAGTAATACAGTAATACAGATTCTGAAGAGACCTTTGTTTCTTCTCCTTCTATTATGATGGAAACAAACTCAAATAGAAATGGAGGAGGAAAGGATTTTTGCCTCAGTCATCTGGTGATCTGCTGCAGATTCTGTATTCTACTCAGGCTTTTTCTTTTTCTTCTTGCATGGACTTCATTCAGGAGTCCTGTGCTGTGGCCCTGAAAGTTATCAATGGACTTTTAGAGAACATGTTCTCCTCAGGCTTCCTCTGGCCTTGGCACCCAAGTACTTAGTAGGCCCGTCTTGCTGCTGTGTCTCTTAGATCCCCCAAAAAATTCCTGGTCGGGTTTTCTGTCCTTGCAAATTTACTATGAGAGCTAGTTTAGTCCTTGCTGCAATTCTATCAGGATAATTATTAGAGTTTGACCTGGCTTGCAAAAAACCCCATTTGGAGTGCTGACTAATTTTAGGGCCATTTGCAAGAGCTCTCTCTCGCTTTCCTAGGATGGTTCCTAAACCCGCCTCTGCTTAATTTCACATTTGCCTGAGCTTATACTGACATTCCTTTTAGGATCCCTCTATGCAACTCTGCTAGTTTCTAGCTATCTGTTTGTTCCATTCTGAACCAGATGGAGGAGCTTACTTCTGCATCTTTTCTATTTTCTTTATCATTAGTGTTTCTGGGGGCCCTTTCCAGATATCACTGGTTTACGTGGGAGGGCTGGGCTTCTCTATAACCTTTATCACTGTCATCTTCATTAGAAATACCAATCCACTCTTTTTCTAGCTGAGGAAACTGAGTTTCAGAGAAGTAAAGTGATTTGCCTTTGATCACATGGTAATAAATGCCGGTGTCCAGAAAGGAACTTAGGCCCTCTGATTCTGAATCTAGCATCCTTCCCACAATACCACATTGCCTGTAAGGCCTAACAGCCATCAAGATATATCTAAAAGAAATTGACCTTTCATTGTCCCTGCTATTTCTCTTGATTTGGATTTATTTAACTTTCTTGGGAATTTTTGTTAGAAGAACAACAAGGATTTAGAACTAGAATTAATTTTAGAAATTGTCTAATCCAACATCTTCATCTTATAAATGAGAAATAGACTCCCAGCAATGGGAAATGACTTGTCTAAAATCACATAGATAAGTGGGTAGCAAAGCCATTATTTGAACCCAGGTCCTACTTTTAGTGATAGAATATGTGAAAAAAGAGGGGAAAAGGGAAGTATTGGCAAAAGCGGGGTACCAACGCAAATTCTATGCCTACAATGGAATTTAGGAAGGCCAGACGATTTCTTAAAGAAACTTTTAGAGGTATTTTGGATAGGGTAGTATTGATCCTTTTAGTCTCACAAATAAGGTGGAAACTGCAGAAGAGGGGAGAAAAATATACGAATTGCATTACTAATTTAAACATCCAGAACAGTAGGATAAATAATTTTACATATCACTGGTTCCTTCTTGGTCCTTTCTTTTCTTAAAAAAAATAAAATAAAATAAATGCAAGACCAACACTCTTAATGTTGACTTCTAAGCAGTGGACTGAGACCACTCAGTATTTTTACAAAGGCCAGCAGTTAAGAAAGAGCCTGGATATGAAACAATGATCACAAAGTGAAAGGGTTTTTCTCCCATGACCTCTGAAAGAAGAGGGTCACCATTCAAGAAAGAAGAAGCTATAGCTGTGCCTTGACCCTTTTACCATGATTTGTCATGAGGGGGACAACGATCCTCATATCCTATAAGTTTATTCAATGGAGACTGGTCCAGAGAAAAATGATGTTTTAGTGACTTGAGGGTGGATTGACTATGGCTCTCAGTAGTGTGTCAGTTGTAGATGTTATGTATCTTAGGGGTGGTGTATTACTTTCACTAATGGCAGAGGTGCCTTTATGCATTTCTCCAGGCCAAGATTACATTGTCTCTACATAAACATTATCTGTCCTTGGCTAATTAAAGTAGCATTTTCTTTCAAAACTTGTTATTTTTTTGTAGTCTCTGGGCTACTATTTGGTTTTTGTTTTCTTTCCTAATATCTCTTTAATTTGGTAAAACCTTCCTCCCATAGTACCTCAACCACAGTAATGATTTTAGTTTGCTTCTTCTGAGAGACGTTATGTTGTTTCTAATTGAGCTTTCACCCAGTCATAGTTTATTTACTTTCTTTAGTATAGCTATACTTGATATCATTCAGATTTTCATAACCTTTCTAACAAAATTGATTTGTATAATTACTACCAGTATTATGATTTCACTTTTCTTAGAATCAAAGAAAAAGAGAACATTAGAGTTGGAAAAGGCCCTAGATATGACCTAATCTAATCTTCTCACTTTTTAGATGAGGAAGCATAAAGAAAACAAAGTGACTTATCTAATCCCACAGTGGCATAGTTGGCACTAGAATCCAGCATGATGTCATTTGTGTCATTTTTTTGTAAACAAGTCATCAGATAACTAGCATTATTAATCATTTACTATGTGCCAGGCATTGTGCTAAGTGACTTTAGCAATGATGCCATTACTAGTATTCTAGAGTATAATTATGACTATCCTTTCACCATCATCTTTATGTCACAGACAACTTCTATTTTTCAGATATTGTGGGTTCCATTTATCAAAGACACATAATATAACCAGAAGACTATTGTTTTTAAAATTACAGACATTTATGTGAGCAACAACTTTGGGACACTGAAAGCTCTTCACAAACCTGAATATTATTAAAAATGGAAAAGAACCTGATCAGATATCTTTCATTGCTGTGACTAGTGGGGAGTTTAAACAGAAATGATCATAAAATACAAAAGAATTAATTTTGATGACATGAATTTGAATAAAAAAGATTTCATGTGAACAAAATTAATGCAACTAGGATAAATGAATCAGTCAGTGAACGAGCATTTGCTAAATACTTTTTATTTGCTGGATACCCTGCTAAGCACAAGGGACACAAAGAAAGACAAAAGCAGGTCTTGTCCTCAAGGAGTTCATATTCTAACAATATGTAAATTTACAAGAGTCAATGAGCCAATAGTAAAAACCATGAATTCTAATATCAATACATAAATACCATAAGTTCTGGAGACAAACATGAAGAACTAGAGACCTGATGAACCAAATCAAACATGACTTTATAGATATCATTGAAATTTAGTGGAAAGGAGGACATGACTAGAATATGACTCTGGATTCAAAATTCAGGTTCAGATTTTCAAATGAAACTTTCAATTCAATTCAAAATTCAAATTCAATTCAAACTCAAAAGAAATTGGATATATAAAAGGGAAATGGGGTAGCATTGCATTAAAAAAACTATTCATATGAAGGAGTACAGGAATCAGAGAGGGAAGCATGTTGGAAAGCATTTGGGAGAAGATCACTGGAAGTAAAAACAGAAACAATTAAGTCATCAGAGTATAGGATAAGCAATTTGAACAGAGGGAGGAAAGTCTAAGAATTTGAGAATGTAGCACTGAGGCATGATGGTAGAAAAGGAAGACCTCACAAGTACCCAATGGGGGAATCATGATGTAATAAGCCACGCCTCTCCAGGTTGGTCTGATATCTCAAGTTTGTGCCTGGAATGGAATGAAACACTTAGAGAACTATTAGCAGTTAACAAAAGGAAGTTTATTAGCCATAGCAGGGGAAAGAAATTCACTGACAATTCAGCTTTAATTCAGTTGAACTGAACTTCTCACTGTTGGTCATGCTGCTGGCCTGGCAGTCAGAAGCTTGAGAAGAGACCCTGACTTTTCCTACCCTTATTTCTCTTTGTGCGACCTGGAAACTACATTAATTGTCTGGGCCTTAGTCCCCTGAGCCACCAAAGTTTCAAGGACAGTTTTAATGCCTTCTAAGGGAAAAACAAAGCAAAATAAAATTAGTCCCAATTAGGTTGCCAAAAAAAAAAAGAAAAAAAACTGTTATTGAAGCATTTTAAAAAATACAAATAAGAACAGATTGAAAGCCAGAAGGAAACACAGAAAAGCAAAATGATTTTTAAAGTTTCAAGTTGAATTTATTTTATACTGTAATTGAAAGGAAAAAGTAAGTTTATTATATATATAATAATATATATATAATGTGTAAAGTTTATTATATACATAATAAACATTCTTTTTCTGTTATACTTTACGCATGAAAATGCTCATTTTAATTGGCATTTTCTAGAATTAAAAAATAATAAATAATTTTTAAAGGAAAAAAAAACAAGTTTAATATTCAGAGGGGAAGGCCTTAGAAAAAAGCCCAGCCTACACAGTAAGGTTCTGGAAAATACTGTTCCTATCACATGCAGTTAAACAGCAATTTGTCTATAGATAAAGAACCAGAGGCTTCAGTGGAATGCGAAACTCACTATGAGTCATCAATGTGATATGGAAGCCCCCCAAACAAATACAATTTTACAAGAGGCATAGCTTCCATGAATAAGGAGGAAATATTCCCTCTGTACCCTGCCATGGTCAGAACATCTCTAGTATTATGTTCAATTCTATATTGCGTTTTGTTTCTGGTAATATTGTATTCAATGCATACATTTTGAGAGAGACATTCACAAGCTAGTGAGTGTCCAGAGGAGGGTGACAGGAATGGTGAAGGATGCTGAGTTCACATTGTATGGGGATTAGTTGCTGGAACTTGGAATGTATAGCTTGGAGAGGGAGATCTCAAGCAAGGTAGGGCAGGATAGGTGTCTTCAAATTTTTAAATGACTGTCATGAGGAAAAGAGATTAGATTTGTTCGTTTTGGCTGAGGGCAGGAGCAGAAATAAAGTCAAAGCTGCAAAAAAGGCAAATTTAGGGTTCATAGAATGAAAAACCCTATCCCGTCATCATTATCATCATTACAATTGTCCAACAATGGAATAGACTACCTCCATTTAAGTATTGAGTTTTCTCCTCATTAGAGGTCTTCAAGCAGGAGCTGGATGACCACTTGTTAGATGTCTTTTAGTGAGGATTCCTTTTTGGGAATGGGTTGTGTATGACTGTTCCCAACTCTGAAGTCCAGTTATTCAGTGGTTTATCCTTCTATTGTATCCTGTGCCCAACTAATTGCCTCTCTGTACTCCCTGTTCTAGATATAATTATGGACTAACTCAAAGGGCAGCCCATTCACCTGTGTGCATCAGCATGCAAAATAGGAATTTTTCACCCATCTGTTTTTTTCCCCTATGGATCTTTGAACTGACTTTATTTGAATGGCTGTTGAAGGTCAGAAGTATTGTAGCACTTGAAGTTATTAGCACAGATGAATTCCCAGACAAGAACATCTGAAAGACTTCACCATCTACAATCAATCTCTCTTTTAAATACGTTGCATCTTGAATGACAGCATTGAGCCTCTTTAGTGAGTATGTCTCCTTGTTTTATTCTTTGCACAATATTGATAATCAATGGATCATCTTTACCTGGGTATCCTAAGAAAAAATTGTACTATCTTATGATCATGGAATATGCCTTACAGGAGGACTATTTAAAGCTTATCTTTCTGTACTAAAATAATTGCTTTGAAAGGTTATCTGCAAATAATAAACATATGTAAGGGGGACTGGCCAATAGGATCCCAGTTCTTCAAGAATGTACGGTATTTTCTGGTCTTTCCCAACCCATGTGAGGAGCTGGTAACCCTGCTTCTGGGTATGTCTGATGATAGACAAATACCCTATTACATTTCAAAGCATGCACAGGTATTCAACGACTGTTTCCTGGACACTTACTGTATCATAAAACAAACAAACAAAAATGTTTTAATTTGCTACAAAGCCAGAGTTGAGGATGCATACAAAAGGTTTAGTCATTGAAGTTACATCTCACTCTCTTTTTTCCATAAGTCTTTCAAGTGAGGAGGAGGAGGAACTATTGTGGGATTCCAGATGGGGGAAAAGTAAAGGGAGATGAAATAAAAGCATTTTCAATGGCTAGATAACACTCTTTTAGGAAAGTCAGTAAGAAAAATTAATTCTGCAAGTAGGATGAAGATAAAATAAGAACTGATCAGCCAACACACATGTATTAAGCTTTTCCTTTGTGCCAAGCATTATGTTAAGTCCTGAGAATATTAAAAAAAAGACAAAAAAACAGTCCCTACTCTCATATTCTAATGGGGGAAACAACATGTGAAAAACTAGGTAAATCAAGGTATATAAAGAATAGATGGAAAGTAATCTGAGAAAAGAAGGCACTAGCAGCTATGAGGAATGGGAAAGACCTCTTGAAGAGGTTAGAATTTGAACTCAGTCTTGTAGGAAGCCAAGAAAACTCAGAGATGGAGGTGAGAGAGTTAAAGCATTCCCTAAAACGGGGAAAGTCAGTACAATCAATTATGAAAATGGAATTAGATGGAATTAGAAATGGAATTAGATAGAACTAGAGAATAACATATTCAATCTGAATCCGATTTTGTCTGAGGGTAGATTTCTACTATGGAGTCATTCAGAAGGCTCTTGGACGGCTTCACTGCTAAAACAAGACAGAGACAAGGGAGATGTAAAGAACGAAAGGAGGATATTTCTAGCTCATTTGTACTTCTGTAAATTATACCTGAGGCTGTTACCTGTCACTCAAGAATATGTGTGTGGGATCATCTGATCAAAAGATTGAGAGATCTAAAGCCTCTTAATAGTCAACCAATCTACTTCCATCACTGAAAAGATGATGAAACTGAGGCCCCATGAGGGGAGGTAATTTGTTCAAAGTCATATAGGTATTTAGTGCCTATGTGCTTCATAAATTTTGTCATACTAGTCTGTCAACAATATTCATTAAGGAGCTGCAATGTGCCAGGTACTGTCGTATGTGTTGTAGATATAGAAACAGGTAAAAGACAGTCTTTGTTCTCAAGGAGGGTGCAGTCTAGTGGTGGAGACAACTTGCAAACAACTCTGTACAAGCAAGAAATAAACAGGATGAATTTGAGATAATCATCAGAGGGGGCATCACTTAAAGAGATAATAATGATACAATAGGATACTGGACCTGTAATTTCATGGCTTTAAGGAACTCTCTGATGAAGAAACTTCCTCTCTCAATGAAGAGCAATACCTTCTTGGAGACTCATAATCTAGAAAATTGCCTGGAACACTGAAGTTAAGCCACTTGTCCAGGGTCACACAGCTATGGCCTAGAGGCAAAATTTGAACTCATGTCTTTCTGGCTTCAAGACCAGCATTTTATCCATTATACTATGCTGCCAAAGATAATTATAACTTTGCATAATGATATAATCTACGTTGTATAGCAACCCGAAACAGATAATTTTTTAAAATGTTTTTTAGTCCTCCTGGGCCCTATATGCTTCTATAAGAATGATGACAGGATGGCAGAAAAATCGATGGCAGGGTACTTAGGATCACACAGTTTTTAGAGCAGCTATAAACATTAAATCATCTGTGTATTATAAATATCAGATGCACGTCCAATGATCAATGAAGGGACATTCAACTAGAGGAACTGAATCATATCAATCCATATAATATTGCTATAAATGAAACCAGAAGAAAATAATAAAGTTGCAGCTAAATGAAATGATGACACACTTATTTTCCTTGGAAAGACAAATAAAGGAGTTGATTTTATTGTTCATACAAAGCAACAAGAAATATTCTTTCTTTTTTTTTTATTTGTCAAATCTTTATTGGGTAAGTGGGGAAGGTTGGCAGGGTCCAGCTTAATAATTCTTGGCAACAGCCTTCCTCATGGCAGCTAGGACATTGCTGAGCTCCTGTCTCTTCCTCTTGTCCCGGATGTGAGTTCCCACCCTTTTTTGGATGAATTTAAGGGCTCTTTATCCTTAGAGACCTTTAACACTTCCATGGCCCACCTCTCATAAGGGGCAAATCCACACACCTCCTGGATCATTTTTCTCACCAACTTGGTGTCTTTGGTCAAAAGCCCACAGCAGCAGCACTGTCGCAGCTTGGAAATGTTTTTGGTAACTTTGTGGCCCTTGTTGAGGTCTATGGCCATGGGCTATCGGATGGCCATGGCTGCAGCACTACTATAGGCCCAATGGCAGTGGAAGGCTGAATATTTTTTCATGGAATATTTAGGCACTTCATATATTAGTCTTCATGTTAAATATTTGCAAAAAAAAATCATTGTAATTTCTGTTCAAATATCTGCTGTAGTAGAAGAGTTAGATAAATTCTACAAATAACTCAGTGAGACCCTCCAAATTAAATCAAAATGTACTCTTGATATTAGGTGACTTCAATTCAAAAGTGGGCATAGGTGACAAATAAAAATAAATAAATGAATAAATACATAAATAAATGGTGGAAAATTAGTTCAGGAGTTAGAAGGGAGAGATACCATAGACTTACAGAATGTACAGAAGCCTCACACATATGCATCATAAATATTTTCTTCAGATAAAGAACTGAGAAGTGTTATACATGGTAAGTATCAGATGTCAAAACAAAAACTGAAACGGATTATATTTTAACAGACTATAAGTGATTCATTACAGATCTGGGAATCATTCCTGAATCATCTCTCTGTGTATGGTAAGATCACTTACTCACTTGAGCATGGATAGAAATTAATGTAAACAAACCCTTCAAACTGGCCAAGATAAGGGGAAAAAAGGATAGTGACAAATGTTGGAAGGGCTGTGGGAAAATAGGCATATTAGACATTTTTGATAGAGCTGTGAATTGATGTATCCATTTTAGAAAGCAATTTGGAATGATGTCCCAAAAATCACTAATCTGTGTATAGTCTTTGACCCAGTGATATCTCATTAGTAGGCATATACCCCAACAAAAGATCAAAGGAAGAAAAAAAGAACCCATATGTACAAAAATATTTCTAGCAGCTCTTTTCCTACTATCAGAAAGTGGAAACATAAGGGTTACCACTCAATTTGGGAATAGTTAAATAAATTTTAGTATACGAATGCAACAGAATATTATTTACCATAAGAAATAATGAAAGGGAAAGTTTCCAGAAAACCTGTATGACCTGATGCAGAATGAAGTAAGGCAAAACCAAGAGAAAATTTCATAAACTAACAACAATATAAAATAAAGCAACTTTGAAAGAATAAAAATCCTGATCAATGAAATGAATGATCATGATTCCAGAGTACCAACGATGAAGCATGCTACCTACCTCCTGACAGTAATGATAGACTCAAGATGCAAAATGAGACATGTATTTCTGATACTTACTGCAAGTGTTTTTCTTTCATTTTTAATTTGGAGAGGGAGATAGGAAGTGGAACAAAGAGAAGGATATGGGAAGGCTGGAGGAAATCACAGAGAAGTGGAAAGTTACTTAAAAAATAAAGCAAGCCCTCCATAATAAAGATTCACAATTTCATGACAAACTTCTTCTGTACTACAATATAAATGGAAATGCTCATTTTATTTGGTGTTCACTGAGGAAAAAATGGGGCAAAATTAATACAAAATCAGAAGAATAAAATGAGAAAAAATATGACATATAATTTAAAAAACTCTAACCTGAACTTTTTAAACAAGCTAAGGATGCTGAAAAAAATGAGAATGGATAAATTACTACCAATTAAAATGATTTAATGAAAATTTGGCTACTGAAATTAATTGCCATAATGAGAAGTCCAAAAGGGCATAAAATGCCTAAATTAGTAAAAACATTTGATCTCATCAAACACCGACATAAATGAGGCAAGTACAATACTAGTTTAGCATATAAACTTGTTTGCAAAGTAAAAGAAAGAAATATGATAGATTATAAATGAATAAATAAGCATTTATAAAGTATTTACTATGTGTCAGATAATGTGCTTAACACTGGACACACAAATAATAAGACAGTCCCTACGTTCAAGGAATTCACATTTTAATAGGACAGAGGTTCTTAACATGGCATCTATTGACATCTAAAATTATACTTTGATAACTGTATTTCAAAATAATTTGTTTCCTTTAAAAATCCTAGGTATCTAATTTTAGACATTTAAAATACTATTCTGAGAAGGGGTCCATAGGATCACTGGACAAGGGGTCCATAACACAAAAAAGGGTTAAGAACCCCTGTCACAGGGGAAGACAACAAGTACATAGCCAGAATTGGAAGGAGACAGAATATGCATAGCAAAGAGATAACTAAAAAATGCAGCACTAAAACTGAGACTTGTCAGGAAAAAGTGAAATAATCAACAATCAGAGCTTAGATTCACAAGGGTGCCACCTTCAATTCCAGACAGAGGTAAAGGCTGAAATTCAGATGGTGTCTCAAGAAGATACTCAGGGAGTGAGAGCAGTATTGGTTCATAAAACAGCAAGAAGCAGAGAAATGGAGAACAAGTCTACAACTAAAACATTCAGCAAGGAAGTTCCAACTAAATCATCCTAATGACATTTAAGGATAGAAATGCAAGGACAACAAACAGATGAAAGATGGAAAAAATCTGTACAAAATGCAGAGAAGAGAAAGAAGGCCAGAAAGAAGTACAGATGGACATATACTCTTTAGGCATCTAAACTCAGCATTCCCCAAACAGAATCATTATCTTTTTTTTTGAAATACTTCTCTATTCTGAACTTCCTTGTTACTGTCTAGGGCAGAGGTCAGCAAACTAGGGCCTACCAGCCAAATCTGGTCCACCACCTGTTTTCGAGTGGCCAGTGAGTTAAGAATAGATTTTACATTTTTAATGTAAAAACCATTCTTAGTTTGTGGGCTGTAGCCCATACAAGCTTAGTTTGCTGAACCTGATATAGAGTACCACCTTCTTCCCAATGACCTAGGCCCTCAATATCAGTGTCATCTTCAACTCCTTAATCTTATTCATGCCATGACTTCACATATATAATTGATATCATACTGTTTGTTATTATATATTAAATTATATGTAGATATATTACATATATGCATATATATTACATGTGTTTCACCTACATAATATAATATCTTCTCATGGGGAGGGGGAAAGGCAGGAGGGAGAGAATTAGGAACTCAAAATTAAAAAAAAGAATAAAGTGGCTTTTTTACATGTAATTGGGAAATATTTAATGAAATATACAAAATTCATGTATTTTTAAATCTTATTTATGCCACACATCCAATCCATTACAAAACCTTGTCATTTCTACCTTTTCAACACTCTTCCTATACGTATGTCCCTTTCTCTCTACTCATACAGCTATAACGCTAGTTCAAGTCTTTATCATCTCTTGCCTAGAATCCTGCAATAATCTTCAAACCAATTTCCCTTTGTCATCTCTCTCTACTCTAATCTATCCTCCTTCGGGCTGTCAAGGTGATTTTTCTAAATCATAGGTGTCATCATGTCACCCTCCTGCTCAATGACTTCCAGTGGCTCCTTATCACTTGTAGGATCAAATATAAAGTTACCTGTTTTTCATTTAAAGCTCTTCATAACCTGAACCCTTCCTACCTTTTCACTTTATTTGTACCTTGCTCCCCTCCATTAATTCCACAATCCAACTACATCGGCCTACTTAATGTTCCTCAAACAAAACACTCATCTCCCATTTCCATGGCTTTGCAATGGCTGTCTTCCATGTCCTGAATAGTACCTCACCTCCTCCTCCTCCTAGTTTTCCTGGCTTCCTTTGCAACTCAGATGAAAGTCTGCTCTCAAAAAGAGGACTTTTCAGCCCCCTTCCCCCTCCCTATCCTCCCCGTCCCCCCAGCAGCAAATACCTTCCTCTTCCAGATTACCTTCATCTCATATGAATAAGTCATATAGGTATCTAATTATTTACATGTCTAATCCATTAAACTAAACCTTGAAAGCAGGGAGAGACTGCCTTTTTTTGGCTTTTGGTGTACCTCCATCACTGTTACACTTACATGTAACAGTGACTGTTACAAAGTAAATGCTTAACAAATGGTTTTGAAGGACGATACTGGAAAATTAGAAAATTACTATTTATATTAATAAAGGGACTCTGATTTCTAAAATTAATTCAACACTGTGTCCTTTAAATAGAAATTTCCTTTGTGCCTATAAAATATGACTTGTTTTAACAAAATATATTTACAGAATTTTATTTGCAAGGACATATATATGTATATATGTATGTGTATGCGTATACACATACACATGTGTATATATATATATATATACATATATACATAGATATATGATAAAAGGAAAGAATTCCTGAATTTACATGTGCTGAAGGATTACTGCAGCAAATAACACACGTTCATATTCTAGAATTTTAAGGTTTACAAATTGCTTTTTTTCAATCTGACAAATAAACTAGGTGGTATCAACCTAGTTAAAATGGAAGATCCCAGACAAAAGACTGTTTTTGTGCTGTTTTGCCTGTATATCTACTGTGCCTAGTGTTTTGCGGATAGTAGGTGTTACAATAAATGATAATTCTAAATAAATGATGATTCTAAAATTCTAAAATAAAGTCTAGTTAGCTTGAATTCCCATTTTATAGATACAGAAAGTGAGATACAGAAAAGTTAAGGGACTTGCTCATTGCAACACAGCTTCCCAGCCAATTGAAAAAGACACTGAACTAAGAGTCAGGAAACCTGGGTTCAAATTCCAGCTAAGCTACTAGCATGCTGTATGACCTTGGACAAATCACTTCATTCTAGGTTTTAGTTTCTTCAACTGAAAATGTTGTTGTTGTTCAGTTGTTTCAGTTGTGCCGAACTCTTTGCCTCCATTTGGGTTTTCTTGGCAGACACTGGAGTGGTTTGCCATTTCCTTCTCCAGCTCATTTTTCAGATGAGGAAGTGAGATAACACAGTCAAGTGACTTGCTCAGGGTCACACAGCTAGTAAGTGTCTGAAGCCACTTTTGAACTCAGGTCTTCCTAACTCCAGGCCTGGCTGTGAAACTAGGAACAGTTGAGCACAATACTGGTGCATGGTAGGTCTTCAATAAATGCTAGATGGTTGATAGATTGTCTTAAGGTCTTTCCATTACTATCTGTGTTATATGAATCTCTAAGTGACAGTTTCACTTTTTTTCTGACCTCAAGCCCTGTGCTCTTAATACTAGCACTGCTTTCTCTCTCAAGAAATACCTAATAATTAAGATGGTACTTTATGTGACAAAAGTAAGACCTTCATCTGGAATAACATGTACTGTACTGGGTACCATTTATATTACAAGAAGCAGAGAGGTTCTCTTACCTTGAAGTGTATACATCATAGGGGAACACAATTTTGAAGAATTTAAGTAAAGAGTGCTGGCATTGTGGTAGAAAGAGTACTATCGTGTAGTTTGAAGAGCCAGCTTCTAGTCCATTAGTTACCACTGAGTGACCCTGGGCAAGTCATTTCACTTCAATGGAATTTCCTTTCCTGTAAAATGAGTTTTGTACTGGATGACTCCAAGAGTGGTTTTTTCTATCTGTAAGATTCTATGTTATGTGCTTGTTGTAGTATCATTCCAATCCAACCTAACAGGCATTCATTAAATCTATGGCATTTGCAAGGTACTGTGATAGGGGGCTGCAGGTACAAAGACAAAATTTTAAAAGTCCTGCTCTCAGGTAGCTTACATTCTAGAGCTGGGAAGGAGAAGAATGTGTGTAAACAGATAAGCACAGACAGGATGATTTGAGGAGGGAAAAAGCACTAACAACTGAAACAGGGAGCTGGGATCATGAAAGACTTCAAAAAGATTGTACCTAAGCTGTTTTGAAGTAAACTAGGCGTTCTAAGAATCTAAGATGCAGGGGTTGAGTGTGGTGTGTATTTCAGTCATGGGTCACAGAAAGAGGAAATTCCACGTAGGCCAGACAGGTTAGAATAGCAAGTACTTGAGGCCAAGGAATCAAGTACATTAAGTTCAGAAAGGTAAGGCCAGCCTGACGATGTTGTGTTTTTATCTTGGAGAAGATTGATCTGAAGCCATTAGAGTTTCTGGAGGAGAACAGCAGTTGTGAGGACAGATTATATAATAATAAATTATATAATAAGAGATGATTACTGTCTAAACTAGGGTGATGGCCACGAAACCAGAGAAAAGCAAATGGATATAAGAGCTATTATGGAAGTAGAAAATAAAAGAAATGGTCGATTAAGTGGGGGAAGAGTAAAAGGGAGATGGAAAAATTGAAGATTTTGTTTTGTCTATTCCCTATTATATATGCCTACCCCACTAGCCTTTAGCAGTTTTGTTTGCAACCTTTATTCTGACACAAGCATCCTGGGGAGCCATCCTCAGTACCCAATATCTGCTTGTCTCCCAATCTCTATGAGTGAATCTCCTAGCAATTAGGCAAAGGACTCCCACAAATTGTTTACAGACCATTAGTTATCACCTTGGAGAGCTATATGGGGCAACTCCATCATTTTCCATCAGGAGTCCTTTAGATACCATTTGTGCTTTAGTCGAACACTGGGTAGAATCATTCCAGGACATAATGCACTATGCAACTCTGACTATGACAGACAGTTTTGAACCGCGCTCAAGGTCATTGTCTTGAGCAGGCTATTCCACTCCTTTCCCCAAGCCCCTCCCAGCAGTTCTCCCTTTTCTTTGTTGTTACAAAAATATGTGAGATCATATAAGTTGAAAGAGATTTTAGAAATGATCTAGTATACTTCTCTTGTTTTACCGACTGAGAAAGCACAGGTAGAAAGGTGACTTGGCCAAGGTCACACATTTTGGGGGGGGTGTATTAGGAGGGGTACTATTAAAATCCAAGGTATATACTCTTTACTTTTAAATCCAATGTTCTTCCAGACATTTAGAAGGTAGAGGAGCAATTTTAACTACTCTTTCATTCAAATATTCTAGGCAAAGGTCATGACGGTAGGTTTGGGGATGTCTGTCCTATTCCAATAGCCAAGTCTGATTCCAATAGCCATTACCACTAGGAGACTGGAAAAATAAACAATAAACTAAAAAGATAATCATAGAAATCAATAAACAGTTGTGGTCACTGGGGTGGGGGAGAGGGAGTTGGGCAAAAAGCATTTCCCATTTTTCATTCTTTTTGGTAACAGGATCCCCTTTGCCCTCCACAAACTCGGGGTGGGGTGAGGGAGAAGCTCTAGATAAGAGTGGCTATTTTTTTCTTTTGCCTCCTGCCCTAGCAGTACCCCCTTTCTGTTATAGCACCTGTTGTAATACCAGTTGGCAGGGGGAAGGGAGGAAAGAGAGAAGAAGAAGAAGGAGAAGGAAGGAGGAGGAGGAGAAGAAGGTGGAGGAGGAGGAGGAGGAGGAGGAAGAGGAGGAGGAGGAGGAGGAGGAGAAGAAGAAGGAGAAGAAGAAGAAGAAGAAGAAGAAGAAGGAGAAGGAGAAGAAGGAGAAGAAGGAGAAGAAGAAGAAGAAGAAGAAGAAGAAGAAGAAGAAGAAGAAGAAGAAGAAGAAGAAGAAGAAGAAGAAGAAGAAGAAGAAGAAGAAGAAGAAGAAGAAGAAGAAGAAGAAGAAGAAGAAGAAGAAGAAGAAGAAGAAGAAGAAGAAGAAGAAGAAGAAGAAGAAGAAGAAGAAGAAGAAGAAGAA
>NW_020954562.1:18674756-18722250 GCF_900497805.2 Vombatus ursinus | reverse complement strand
CCCGCCCTCCCTCTCCCATCTGCCTCTGCAGCAGCAGCAGCAGCCTCTGGACAGGACCTTGCAGCAGCTCAACCCCAGCCTCTTTTTCTGTAGGCTCGCCTCTGCCTGGGGCTCCAGTGTCTGACCTCAGTCAGCAGCTCTGGGCCAGGCACATCATCCCCTCCTCCTCCTAGGCCTCGGTGGGTGCTGCTACAGCCACGGGACTGGGGAGAAAAAAAGGGGGAGGAGAAAGCGAGTTTTCTCCATGCAAACTTTTCCTGCTCTCCCTCCCCTAATCTGAAGACAACTGGAGAAGTCCCGAAGCTTTGCACCGGGGGCAAGACGAGTGCCTCGGGAAGCAAGGGTGGAGGGCGGGAGGGGAGATGGATAGGGAGAGAAGCATCATGGGGACCCTGAACTGCTGATTTTTTTTAAAATTTTTTTTCCCCCCTTGGACTTGAGAAAAGAGACTAGGAGGGAGGAAAAAAAAAATCACATCACCCAAAAAAGGTGAACTTTCGTCGTGTAAAACTCAAACCAGGTGCTGGAGTGAGAGGAGAGCGACCGCTGCTCGCTCCGCAGCCGCCTGCCTGGCCCTCCCCGCCGCGGACTGAGCAGAAGAACAGGAGTCGTCTTCGGGGGGGTGGGGGTGTGGGAGCTGTTGCTCCACTCCTCACCCTGCCATCTGGGACCATCTCCGGCTCGTCTCGCCCGCCCGCTGTCCAGCTCCTGCAGACAAACACTGCTACCAAGCCTTTCCCCCCACCACACACACACTTTTTTTTCCCTCTCCCCCCCCTTTGGGGGTGGGTGGGGGGTGGGGCAGGGGCAAGGGGGAAGGGGGACGAGGAAGAAAAGCTGCGTGCATCCATTGGCAGCTTTGTTATTGATCAGGATCGGCTCCTTTCAAGCTCCACTCGGCTCCCCAGCTCTCCTTTTTCTTGGATTTTCGTCCCTTTCTGGTTCCCAAAGCTGACAGGTGCTTGGGAGTTGCTGCAAGTGACTTGTCTCCTCTTCCCTCTCCGCTCCCCCACCCCACCCTCCCCTTTACTTTCTCCCGGTCGCGTGTGCATTTTACCAGGGCTTCCCCCCCCTCCCGCCCCCCACTAGTTCGGCACAGCTCAGAATTGTTTAAACCTTGGGAAACTGGTTCAGGTCCAGATTTTGCTTTGATCCTTCAAAACACACACACACACACACACACACACACACACACACACACACACACACAAAACTGGAGACACAGAAGAGGGCTCTAGGAAAAAGTTTTGGATGGGATTATGTGGAAACTACCCTGCGATTCTCTGCCGCCAGAGCAGGCTCAGTGTTTTCACCCCAAGGCAGCCTTCTCCTGGTGGTGGTGAAAGAGAATCGGGACTTGACGATCTAAGAGAGCCTGGTGTGTGTGATCTCTCCCCCTAATCAGCCAAATGCACCTCATCGGGGTCCTGCTGCTGACATCTGCCCTGGCCAGCCAGAGATATGGAACTCAGGCTGAGTCCAATCTGAGTAGTAAATTCCAGTTCTCCAGCAACAAGGAACAAAACGGTAAGACTTCCCCCCCACCCACCCCCCGCCTCTTTCTTTCTTCCCTCCTTCCTTCCTTTTTTCCCCCTTTCTTTCCCTCCCTTGTTTCTTGGTCTCTGCTCATTAAAATTATGCCTTTTGGTGTGCGTGGGTACGTGCAATACAGACATGCCCATAAGTGCGAGTCTATCCATGCAAATGTGCGCGCGGTGCATTGGCACGGGATGTCCGAGGTTACGTGTAGTTTGCAACTTCAGAAGCTGACCAAGCTCTGACAATGTGATGTGAGTGCAACTGCAGCCTAGCCAAAATAAGAAAAATGTTAGCAGGATTGTGAACTTTTCATTTAAACTTATTGCAAAACCTTTCAATGGCCGAGAAGAGAGTTTGAGAATCTGCCTTGAAGGCCAAAATGAATGAGACTTGGCAGGTTTGACTTTGTGTGTGTGTGTGTGTGTGTGTGTGTGTGTGTGTGTGTGTGAGAGAGAGAGAGAGAGAGAGAGAGAGAGAGAGAGAGAGAGAGGAAGAGAGAGAATATACATATATAGCATAAGTATGTTACTGTCACTTTAGCAAACTTCTCATCCTCATTAAGTAATGCACTATAGGTTTAAAAAAAGAGCACCAATTAACCAACTAGAAAATAAGAAAAAAAGAAAAATACAGAGACTTCTTGGAAAGATTTTAAGAAAATTGAAAATGTGACCCCCCCCCACTGCTTTTTTTTTTACATGCACCTTTCTACTCCTAAATCCTTAACTCTGTAGTGTTGTGTTTTTGTATGTATTGTTGAATGAAGACTATTTTGTGTGTGTGCTGGAAACTAGTTAATCCTGCATAGGAAATGAGAATTACTTTCAGCTTTCAAGTGTACCTGAAATGTTTAGAAAACTCTCAAAGGCAAGTTCCCTTGGGCTGGGACTGAGCAGAACTGGAGAAAGGCCCCTTTCATAGAGCCAGGACAGCTTCAGGGTGTGTAATTTGTTTAGCCTCTGAACCCCATATGATTTACATTATTCTGATTTCGAAGCACCTTTTCTCTTGATCTACCATTATGAAGTCATTTTTAAGAACACTCTGTAAATAGAAATATTATACTGCCCATGAAACCACAATGATAATGCAGACTGTCTAAAATTAGACCATTAAGCACCCTGTTTTCAAGTGGTGACTGGTAATGTTGCAAGAAAAAAAAATAGAAATATACATGTTTTATATTAGTTTGTATGACATTTCTTCAGCATGCAGGAATGCCATTACTTCACATTGTCCAGGCCACACCAACACAAATGCATACCTAGAAAATCAGGGATGGAGCTGGTAATAACTTTAAACCACAATAACTGAAAAGACAGTTTAAGTACTGTGGTGACTAAAAACTTCAGCTTTGAACTTGAGACATTAGAAGTGTTTGTCTTCACTGAAGGATGATTCAACACAGTTTGAAAATTTGGATAAAAATAAAGAATTCATGGGCCTTTTTGCAGATATTTGAATTAATAGAGTGTATAATATAGAAGATTGCCAAATTTCACTGGAGAGATTAATATTGCTGTTTCTTACTACTTTCTAATGGAATGACATGTAGCACCTACCTGAGCAGTTGATTAAGAAGCAACCCAGGGTCAGTCTCTAATCTGAGGAATTGCAAAGGGCTCTGGGAAAAGTGATCAAAAGAATCAGAGACCCAACTATATCCTGAGGAGAGTGATATCAGACTAACTTTTGTCCTCAGTTCAGTAAAATACTTGTCACTTTAAAACTATTGCATCTCATCCAGATAAGGTTTTCCCCCAATTTAAGTGCTCCAAATTAAAAACACTATTGACCTCTTTTCATTCTATGGCTCTATTCCCCCCCCCCCCCAACTGTCTGCCCTTCACCTGTCATCTAACATCACTTCTTTTTCTTTATGGCCCTTTCACTGTGATTCACCCATCACTTCTGGGGTCAGGGTAGGGGAAGATATCTTGTCCTTGCCTGGCCATTTTCTTCATCTACTACTCTCTGGTTGTTAATGTACCCATGAGGCTATCAGATTCAGGTAAGAGAGGAGTTTATTAAGTCAGGCCACATTCTGTCCATTCTAGAAGAGACGCAACCCTTCTCTGAAGATTCGTGCCCCCTTGTATTCTAATCAGCTGGCAGTGTTTCTGCTATGTTTAGCTCTCCTGGGTACTAGAAGCCAGGAGGGGGGCTGGAACAGTGGAGCTGGCCTAATGGCCTTTATGGCCCAAGGAGAAGAGGATCTAAGAGCACTAGGGGGCAGTATGGAGCTATTGTCCTGCACATGCTCAGGTAGATTTTCTATTTCATTATTTTAAGTTTTGAAGGGATAACAGGTAGACTTCTAAAGAGGATTCCTAAATTGTATAGGCTTCCTTTTAACTCTATTCACCATACATTCCCTTTCCTTGTGCCAGTGTTTCTGACTGAATTGTTGATTTATTCCTGGTTATTGCTTTCTTGTGAAACTGGCTCAATTCTATAACCACAAAACTCCCTACAGATGTTACTGTGTAAATGACATCAGCTTCCGGCTCTCTATCCTTGCCTCACCCAGTCTGGCATGTTCTTCAAACTTCCAGACCCTAGAAGGCCATATTGATCCAGGGTGGCCATGATGATCCTTTTTTGGCCTTTGTTCATTCTCAACTTCAAGGATTCCCACAAGCTTGGATGGGTTCCAAGAACTCTCAGGGGTTCTGGTCCCTGCTTGAACTGGCTCCAGGCCTACCCCAGTTGACAGGAAGCAGTAATGGTACATTGGATTTGGAGCCAGAAGACATGGGTTCAAATGCCAGTCCTTCTAAATTTAGTGCCTTATATAACCTGGATGAACTCTTGAAGTCCCATCTACCTGTCAGTCATCCTTATTTCCCAGTGTATACTGGAAGTTTTGTTTTGTTTTGTTTTTGTGGAAAGATGCTATTTGTGATTAGCTTTTTGGTTTATAGCTCAATTTTGGCTTGTGATTCTTTATCATCTACCTGCAAAAATAAATTCAGTTCCCTTGTTGGTACACCCCTTATACATTTATGGTTTTATTTCATAATACAATTATTTGTGTATTATTTCATATCATCTAACTAGGTCCTTAAAAGCATGGACTATGGCTTTCTTAAATACTTTTTCTCTCCCAATGCTTAGAAGTCTTCACACAGGTCTTCACATATGCTGAATTGAATGGGAAAAGTAACTTTCAGATAACTGGTCTGCTCTTTTAAGTGTGCAAACTTGAAATTGGCTGATTTATATGTGCATATTTCTAAAATATATTCTGTATTCTTACTACTTAATGGAAATTATTGAAGATATTTTAATCTTTCTTACTGACTTAGAGGTCATTATTTATAGCTGAATTATTGTACTATGCATGACTATAGTGATATCATCAGAGCGCTGTGAGGGCTTAGGAATTTTCATCCTGATAGTAAGTGGTCCCAGGTTCTTAAGGGTTTTACATTCCTGTGTCTGTTAATGTTGTGCTTTAGTTTTTGCATTTTCACCATTGGTCCTTATTGTTGCTGTCAATGTGCCTGCTTCTAGCTTTGATCCTCCCTTCCCAGTTTGCTGCTTACAAACCGTCAGGCTAGGAAACTAGATAACTAAGTTTGTTGGAATGTCTAAATTAAGAGTAAATAGGTTCTAAATGGAATAGAAGTATTCTCACTTGAGGAAATTGTATGGATTTTAAGGGCATGGACTTGTAACCTAATTTTGGCTGTTAGGAGCCTTTTTGTGGTTTCTTGATGGGATGCTTCTTAAGAACCTCTCTATGGACATTAGAGGTTGTCATGTAGTTGAGGTATCACTAGATTAAAAAACCTAAACAAAAAGCCTGAAAAAAAATACCTTTTTCCCCCACTGTCATAAACCTTCTCCCATTCCACTGCTAACTCTCATTGATAATTCAGAAACTTTTAACATGCATGAAAACTATACTTTTTCAATCAGTTGATTATATACTAGAAAAGTTCAACTTTTCACAAATGGCACATGTGCCATTGCCTGGTCCATTTTCACCTTATTGCTAAAAGTTAAGAATGCAGCACATTGGAGTTAGTGCAGCTGCATGCCTGTTTCATTTCCTTGACCTTGTTACAACAAAATTTTTAGGATTTCTCTCATTGCCCATTTCTTTTAGTAGCAAGTAGATATAAAATGGTGGTCAGACATCTAACTTTAGTTATGTTACAGTGTTATGGATTTTTGAAGTTTGATTAATTTTGTGTAGTTTACTATTAACCATAAACTATACACTTGTATGTGTGTATGCCTATATATTCATATCTGATTCCTTGATGATTAAAAAAATTAAAATAAATTCAGTTAAATTTTTAATAAATTTTTAAAAATCCAGTAGAGGCAAATAGATTTGGGCAGGAAAACACTTTATAGAATGCAAATCCATTGTGTGTCACACTTCTTTCTTTTCCTTCTTATGGCCTCCATTGGCCAAACACATTTCTCTCCCTTTAAGATGCTTGTAAGTTCAGTGAACATAGAATACTGAATCCCATTTTAGCTCTTGATTTCTATAGCAGTTATTGGTATCACTGGTCATTAATCATAAAGTAATATTTATATAATGCTTATTCTAAGTGCTTGAGAGGTAGGTGCTATTCTCCCCATTTTATAAATGAGGAAACTGAGGTAAGCAAGGATAAAGTGACTTGCCCAGAGCCATACAGTGTCTGAGGTCAAATTTGAATTCAGGCCCTCCTGACTCCAGGTAGTCTACTTATTTCAACACCTAACTGCCCCAGAAGGTTGATGTGAGGAAAGCAATGCAAATATAATTGGTGAAAAAAATGTAGCACTTCAAAGTTTACAAAGTGACTTTTGGACATTATCTTATCTGATCCTTATGCTGGCCCTGGGAACTCTTAATAGCTTACACTGATTTTAAATTTTCAGTATGAAGATTTATGCCTCAGAAGTCACCACAGCTACATATCAGGGCTTGATTTATTGTTTTGTTGATTACCTAAACTTAAGAAAATGATGAAGAAAATGTTAATAATGTGGATTAAACATAAAAATACATTGTGAGGGCATTTTTCTTCCCAGAGAGCTGGTTGTTAAACATTTACCAGCATAACACTTAGAGATAGATAACTTTATTATCCATATTTCCCAGATGAAGAAACAGATATAAAGTGGTTGTCATTTGTTGAGGGTCATCCAGGTAGTACACGTTAAAGATGAGATTATTGTGGATTCACATGTTCAGACTCAGAGGCCAGTGATCTATCTCACTGCTTGTTGTATGGCTTGCTCTACAAAGTTGGAAAAGTGGAATTCAGTTTTTGGTTCAGAAAAATTAGTCAACCTTTTTTTCTTTCTATTCTTGCCTGCTTCTTATCTGTTTCTTCATTTTCCATATTTATTTAAAATAAATAATAGTAGTTGAGAGACCAAAAAGTCAAGGCAGAGCCAGGATAAGTATTTAGGTGTCCCAAGTAAGGTTTGGAAATTGCATCCCCTGTATCACTCTCATGAAGTGAGAAGTCTTTGAAACACACATGACTTTACTTACTATAAAATAAATATGCAGGTGAATATTAAGAATATTATTTTTCTAGTACTAAAAATGCATATTTATACAATGTAATATTCCTTGTTTCGAACCCTTTTTTGAGCTGTTAGTGGCTTTTTAACTTCTGTGCAACTAATCCTAGTTCAGGCTCAAAGTATCCTATTGAGTATGTTAGGAGCCAGGTGTGATGATGAAGGCACAATCACAGCTACTGGGAAAGCTTGAGATGGGTGGATCTCTTGAGATTGGGAGTTCTGAACTACAATGTGCTATGATGATTGGGTGTCCTCACTAAGGCATCAATATTGTGAGAGAGGAGAGAAGGGGGGGAGAGGGGGAGGGAGAGAGAGAGAGAGAGAGAAAGAGAGAGAATGTCAGGGTGAATGACCAATTGTCTGAACCTTCATATCAATGTAACACATCTGTGTGGGGATTACTCCATCCATAACTATAATTTGAAGTATGCCACAGGACCATGTCATTCACAAAATATCTCCCAAATATCTTGACTGATAACAGTTCTTCTATTTGTCTAACGTAGTTAAATGATTCTGTATAAAAAGCTGAAATTTTATCTTATTTGTTATCCGGGTAGACTGATGCATTAGGGGGGATGAGTTGATCAGACCAGCCTGTTTTTACCTATCAGAGAGCAAGACAGTTTGGGGGTGGGGGAGGATGGAGGGTTTATGATTTAAATAAAAAAGGGACCTATTTAGAGGAAGAGAAGATTGGGGCAAAGAATGAGCATGGTATGGGGGCACTGTTCAGGGATGGCAAGTCAGGATGTGATATGAATCCAAAAATTCAAGTTACAACACCATGCTTCTTCTACTGGAAGCTTTAAACATGGCTCGTAGGCTGACTTGAGCAAGCATTCTTTTTTCAAATCTGGCATTTTTTATCAAAATGTGCCGTTGACAATACACACACTGGGTGAACAGTGGTGTCAATCCTGGAGAGCATACCTTAGGGTCCTATTAATAATCAAGTGGCATTAACATGAGTCACTATGGCGTAGTGATGAACACATTTGACTTAAAGCTAGAAGACCTGGGTCAAATCCTTGCTGTGACATTTACTGATTGTGACTGAACTTTTCTGTATCTATTTCCTCATTTGTAAAACAAGGGACTGGACTCCATGACTTCCAGAAGTCCGTTCCATCTATAAATCTGTAATCTTCCCACAAGGTTTATCTGTCTGCCTCTTAGAGGGGGCAGTGTGATGTGGTGAATAGAAGGCTGGCTGGACTTGGCTTCAGGAGAGACCATGATTCTAATCCTACCTTTACCACATAAAAGTTGTGTGATGAAAGTATCACTTCAACCCTTTGAGCCTCAGTTTCCTTATCTGCAAAATGAGGATAATTGTAACTGTAGTACAGACCTTACAGAGTTGTGAAACTCAAATGAGATAACGTATGAAATATGTGTGGGCACGTTGCCAACTTCAAAAAGTTGTTAAAGTATCAAATATTATTCTTGTCTGACTTGAGTATTTATACTCAGTCTATCCAGGGAACTACTCTTCTGATTATTATTGTTATTATTGTCGTAGAGCTTACCTCACATCAAATTTCTGTTTGTGAATTTGTACATAATTAACTGCTAGGAAAACACATGAGAAGGAGTTGTTTCTTTCAATCCTGCCAACTCAGGAGGTGCTATGGTCCAGTCTATCTTTATACCAAGCCACTTTAAGTTACCAACCCTACTCTATTTTTCCTTTGGTGTAGTTTATTCAGTGTCATTCATGAGGCTAAGTTATAAAATATGCTGGATCTGTCAAATAACAGAAGTTTTTACATTTTGTAAGATCATTTAATTCCCTTGAGTTAAAGAAAAAAAAAAGTCAGGCTTAATGGTACAAATGCGCCACGTTGGAGTAATCAGATAATAAAATGTCTATATTTAAATGACTAAATACGACTAAATAATTAAATATCTTTCTATATCATTGGAAGCAAAAAGACACAGGATAGTAGAATTTTAATGAATTGAAAAGCTATGAAAAAATGTAAAAGGATTACATATTTATGTCTAATATGTCCTTGAGAATTCTATACCATATGCTTAAATGCATAAAAATGCTCCCATACTTTACCTGACTAATTTTAGATTTTCATTTTCTTTTTCTTCTACTAAGAAATAATAGACTCTCTATAAGACAGTTCCTTAAATTACTCCTGTTCCTTTGTCACTTTTCATTTGCCTAGACCTCAGAGGTGTGGACTATAATTTTGACTTTGAACAGGCCCAAAGCCAATGGGCCTCCTCCTAAATTTTCACTAACTTGCTTTTGAACCCTTATGACTATTTCCAAGAGGAGAATCTCAAGGGTTTAGAGGACAATTTATTTTAGTTTCATCATATTCCAATTTAAACTAGAACACGGCTCCATACAGAATTCTATAAAAGGTAGGCATTAAACAAGATCAGAAACCTTATAAAGAGGGATCTTGAACTACTACCCTGAAAATATTTTAGGGAAGTTATCTAAATTCAGCCTCTGAACGAACCTTGACTTTACTTTGCAAATTAGGTATGTTATAGAAAAGTTGTTTGAAAAGGGGAAAATCTATATACATGGAATCATATTTCCTCATTAATTCTCTATTATAATTTTAGAGATTTATTTCTATAGAAAAACAATTTTAGCATGGGAAGGTAATAAAAATCATACTTAGTCATAGCATTTGCTTCAAAAACATTGTATCTTGAATTACAGGTCACATACATTTAATTCCTTTACATGCTTACTTTATGAAATGATTCAAAAAGGTAATCAATATGAACGTTGTGTATTTATTTAGATGCAAATCATAGTACAAGAACATTTTCATTACATTTATAGTTTTCAGTGATTATCTGGGACATGTTATTTGTAGCCTCATGTTTATATCAAAGGTTTAGTATGATTTTGTTGCTAAAAGAGTTTCTTGGAGATTTTTGTCATTTTTCAGTCATTTTTGAATTGTGTCGGAGTGAGTCTTTGTGACTTCATTTGAGGTTTTCTTGGCAAAAATATTAGAGTGGTTTTCCATTTCCTTTTTCATCTCATTTTACAGATGAGGAAACTGAGGCAAGCAGGCTTAAGTGATTTTCCCAGGATCATACAGCTAGTAAGTAGCTGAGGCCAGATTTGAACTCAAGAAGATAAGTCTTCCTGACTTCAAGCCCAGCACTCTATCCACTGTGCCACATAGCTACCCATAGAGCTCAGAGGATGCCTATAGGCACTGATTTGCCTTTTTTTCTAATAAAGGTCTTATTAATGTTAAATGCATGTTTCCCTGACTAGATGATAACAAGATACCATTTTTGATTCTTCCTTCTATTTATTCCATAAATATTTGTGTCTGTTAGGTAAAACACACACACACACACACACAGGTGGAGATACAAGATATGATATAAACCATAATCTTAGTACATTTTCAACCCAGTGTGTCTGGGAGATAGCTAGTCATGTCTGACTCTAGGAAGAATGTGAGAAGTGTAAGACAAGACTAGAGAGGCAGAATAGTTCCAGATTGTAAAGCCTTGAATGCTAGGCATAGGAGTTTTTGTTATAGTCAGTAAAAAATAGGGGACCTTGGAAGGTTGTTGGAGTTTTTGTTTGTTTATTTGTTTTGTCAAGTAAGAATATCACTAGAACTCTGCATGATGAAGATTATTTTGACAGCCATGTAAAGTACAGGGTGGAGAGGAATCTGAAAAGATAAAAAAGCCAGTTAGGTTATTCCAATAGTCTAGGGGAGTAAAGGTGATGGCCTGAGCTAGGGCTTTTTTAGGGGCAAAGAAGGGAAGGAAAGGTATGGCCTATAGTTCAGAGATAGAATCGACAGGACTTGCTAACAGATTGGATTAGGAGAGGGCAAGGTTAGATTCAAAGATGACTGAGAATTTGAGCCTGGATGATAGAAAGAATGATTCCAGCAACAGAAAGAGAACTGAGGACAAAGGGTGGATTTGAGGTGAGAATGAGTTCAGTTTTTGGATATATTATTACTGAGTCTGAGGTATCAGAGGGATATCAAAGTGAAGATATCTATCAAGTCTTTGGAAATATTGGAATGAAGTGAGCACTAAGCAGAGTTTGAGAAGGGGGAATCATAAAGGTGATGTTTGCAGTTATGAGCATGTATGGAAGCATGAAGGGCAGAATGAAAAGAGAACAAAGGGGGCAGCTAGGTAGCACAGTTGATAGAGCACGGGCCCTGAAATCAAGAGGACCTGAATTCAAATCCAGCCTCAGACCAAACACTTGATACTTACTACCTATGTGACCCTGGGCAAGTCACTTAACCTCAATTACCTAAAAAAAATTTAAAAAATATATAAAAAATATGAAAAGAGAACAGAGGATGGAAACTTAGTGACATCTGAATTCAAAGGTAATGAAGATGATGAGTAGCCAGCAAAGTAAACAGGAAAGAATGGAACAAAAAAGTAGACAGTGTCAGTGGAAAGAAAGGTCAGTTTCATGGAAGCCAAGGGAGATGGAATGGTGTCAATAAGGAGGGATGGGTAACTGTTTCAGATGAATCAGAAAAATCAATTAGCATAGGACAAAAGGCCACCAATGAATTTGGAGTGGCCTGAGAAGAGAGCATTAGGGACACTGAAAAAAGTAGTTTCAGTCAATCAATAAGGACAGAGGCCAGACTGTAAAGAATTAAGAAATGAGGGTGGAAAGGAAATGGAATCAGCAACTATAGACTACTTCTATTGTCTTCTTTTTCTTGTTTTGGTTACCAAGTCCTGATATGTCTCTCATTGTTTTTCCCTAGTCTTATTCACCTCACTGCCACTAAACTTTTTTTTTTCCTTCTAAAACACTGATTTCATTATGTCACTTCCTTGCTCAGAAACCTCAAATGACTCAACTCTGCCTAGAGAATGAAATACAAATTCTGTTCCACTTTACAAACCTTCCATCATATGGATATACTCTCACTGCATGAAGACACTAACCCTATGTGCTAGCTAAGCTATCCTTCTTACTATCCACAACTTCTCCCCCTTCCCCCAAACAAAAGACTGAGCTCATTTGTGACTCAGAATCTTTGCCCATGTTTCCACCCATTCATGGAATGCATTTCCTTCCCCCAACAACTATTCGAATTCAGCTGAATTCTTACCTCTCCAACAGGGGTTTTCCAATTGCACAGTCTCTACCCATCTATCTATCTATCTATCTATCTATCTATCTATCTATCTATCTATCTATACTATATACACACATATACATATGCATACATAAATACACATATATACATATACATACATATATGTATTCTCAATAGTAACTTAGAAAGATGGGCTACTAGAAGCTCTATTTTTATTCCATTCTAGTCAGTTCTACATTTGTCCCACATGGCCAGAGAGAATAGAGATCCACCAAATAACAAAACAAACAATTATTTCTTTAATGATTTAATGATTTGTGTTAAATAGGGTGGATACTATTTGAATATTGTCTATCCTACCTACCATTCTACAGACATCCTAGAAAAAGGGTTTGAAACTTCATAAAAAAAGGTTTATCTAGGTGCCATTTTGCCCAAGGAAGAGGTAACTTGAATGAGTTTGGCTAAAGAATTTGAAGTGAGGAGATTGAACACCTTTTGATGAGTAGAGGCATTGTAGTTGATGCCAAAGGTATTCTCATGGCCCAGAGGTAATGGAATCCGTTTTCCATGTTTGGCAGTCAGTTAGTTAGAATAAAACAGCTGTAGGATTTTATACCTAGAAAGGAGGTTAGAAATAATATCCAACCGCTTCATTTTATAAATCACAGGGCCATAGATTTAGAGATGAAAGGGAACTCAGAGGTCCTCTAGTCCAACTCACTTATTTTATAAGGAGGGAGACTGAGGGTAAAAGAAGTGAATCTGTCCAAGGTCACTAAGCAGAATTGAGTGCATTTGGCAATGTTGTCAAAAATATGCATGGAACACTTTATGAAAGAAAATGTAAACCATAAACAAAAAGTATACTCTTCTTTATGGAAATGGTAAAATATAGACATCCTTCATTTAAGAGAAAATCAATATGAAATTTTGCTAAAACATAATTTATAAAACAACAACAATTTACAAAAAGCAACAAGCTTGGAATAGATTACTTGAATATTCAATTGTGAAAATTTCTTATCCCTTTGGGGTCAGATTAGTAAGTAAGACAGGTTATACAAACAGAACTACAATATGTGGATGGTAGCCACAGGACATTGATTCTGTACTAACGACTGCACTTGTAAATTGCTTCTGGAGGGTAGAATCTCCCTTCTCATTTTGTAACGGTCTTCTGCTTTACTTTTTTTCTTTATTAAGTTTTTTTTTTTTTAAATTTGGTTAGGCAGTGGGGTTAAGTAACTTGCCCAAGGTCACACAGGTAGTAAGTGTTATGTGTCTGAGGGCCGATTTGAACCCAGGTCCTCCTGAATTCAGGGTTGGTGCTCTATCCACTGCACCACCTAGCTGCCCCTAAGTCTTTTTTTTTTTTTTAAGAGTGTGGCAGGTGGGGTTGGTGTTTAGGAGGATTGGGCCAAGAACATACATTTTATTTATGGATGAATTATTGCCGTGTTAGAACTAGGAGGGACCTTAGAAACAATCTGTTCTGGTTGCTAATGTACTTAGCACCAAGGTCCTTGTACACCCTTGGGAAAGTCATTTCTCTTTTCCGTAAATTAAGGTGGTTGGATGAGATGATCCCTAAGCTTCTTCTCTTTCTATTAAATATTCTAGTTCTTGAGTGTTCTTAGGTTTTCCATTTCTTGGAAACTGAAATTTTAAGGAAGCAGTACTTTATTAAGATGCCGGGGTGCTGAAAATGTCTACACTTTCAAATTATGTTAATACATCTAGAGCTCAGAGACCATCTGATCTAAACATTTCATTTTATGAATGAGGAAACTGAGGCCCAGGGAAACTTGCCTAAGGTTACTTAGATTTGAACCCAGGTTCTTCAACTCCTGAACTTTAATACTGTCCTTATCTACACTACAAAGTTGTGCAAACATTAACTCACAAAGTCAGTGTTATATTCCAAAGGGCTACTTGGTATAGTGTTAAAAAAAAAAAGCCAAAACCCCAAAACTCCAGACTTGGAGGTCAAGGTCTGATATTAACCAATTGTGTGACCTTGGGCAGACCCTTAATAATAATGGCTCATTTTTAAATAGCACTTTTAGGTTTATGATGGGCAAAATCTTTAATTTCAAGGTTATAAAAAAGCTAAAGAAATTCAGTGTTAGTAGAAACATGGCCTACTCTTAATAGTGGATTGATTATTATATCTGTATTTTATTGGTTCTTTGGTATGGTGCAGGTTTGTCAGTGCCTTACATAATGCTGTCCTGTCTGAGGCCTCATTTCTCCCCTGGGTGATTTAATAAGTGCCTTCCCAGCTCTGAGATTCTGTGACTCTGACTGCAATGAGCTCACTTGCAATAGCCCCTTCCTGTTGCCATGGTGCTGAGTAATCACTCTAACCACTGCCTGTTTCCTAAAGTAAACTTCTCCTCCCCGGGTCTGAGTCCCTAATCCTGCTTTCTGGGTATTTTACTTTGGTCTGGCCTTACTTTCTTCTATCCCAGCTTTCCTTTTTTTACTTGTGTTCTATCCTGCCCTAGGGGTAAACAAATCCTAGTCAGAGGAAAAGCCTCCTCCCTCCTTTCTCTTTTAGAGGGGGAAAGTAAGGGGACTGGGCTGGACTGGGTCAAAAGTAACTGCAGCAGCCAAGAAAACAATGAGTACATGTTAATTTGCAAATGCAAGGGTTCTGTGTTGCCTGTCCACCTAAATCCCCCACGTGCCTTACAGGTACCTAGAAAGAGACCCTTGAGACAAAAAAGGGAACCCTAGGGAGCCAAATGTTCTCCCAATGAATAAAGTGAAGCTTTTCTTTCACCCTAGCTCTCTGACAAGCCCTAATTTGTGATACTGCACTGGATTTTCAGAACACTATTGTATTCACTTCTCACTTAGGTATCTCCCTTCGATGGAGTTATAATGAATGTGGGTCATAACTCTAAAACCCTGGAAATAAATGTTGCCAAACTTGAGAAGATAAGCAGGTGTTTTTGACTAGTGTTTGGAAGAATTTGATCACACTAAAACTTGCTGAATACTTCTATTATGTTTTGGGGGGGGAGGGTGTTTATTTAAAATAAGATATTGAAGTCTGTTTCAAATTTTTGAGTATGGATTTCTAGGAATTCAATTAGCAAATATTTATCAAGGGACTACTATGTGCAAGGCACTGTGATGAGAATAAATAGGGATAACATTTATAGGAAATGCTTTGAATGAGGTCTTGAAAAGATTGATGAAATCTGCAGTTTTTGGAAGTTCAAATATTATTTTGCAATTTAATAAATCACCTTTTTATTTATAGCTGAAGGGAAAATTCATGATTAATTGATTTGAATAAGCATGTGTATATGTATACACAGGACTCTAAACTCCTTTTTAGCTCAAAAATTCAATTCTAAACACATCTTCCTTCCTTCCGTCCTTCCTTTCTCCCTGTCTTTCTCAATTGGAATTTAAGTACAATATAGAAGTATTTTTCTGCACACTTTTCAGTTAGTGCTTGAAGGTCTTTCTTCACGAAAGAAAATGAATACTTTTTTTAAGACCAAAGTTTTCAGATTTAGGATTTAATCTAAACGTTTAGATTCCAAATGTGATTGGGGTTCTGAGACTTTGTACATGTATACTTGGTATTACACATGCATATGTGTGCTTGATATTGCATTTTGAGGATCCTTTTAGAAAATGTGACTTCTCATTTTCGCACCATAGAATATAGCATTTACGGGGGCAGAGCCAAGATGGCGGAGGGAAAGCAGTGACTTTCTTGAGCTCTCTCCCAAAGCCCTCCAAATACCTAAAAAAATGGCTCTAAACAGATTTTAAAGCAGGAGTACCCACAAAAAAGATACAGTGAAACAAATTTCCAGCCAAAGACAGCCTGGATGGTTGATCAGAAAGGCATATCGCCCCGGGCTGGGAAAGGAGCGCAGTGCAGTGTGGGTGCACAGGCCTCAGAGACCCTGGAGCAGGCCTCAGAGGACTGAATCGCGGGCAGCTGTGGCGGTTCCAGACTTCTTAACCCAGGAACGCCAAAGACAATTTAGAAGGTCAGTGGGAAAAGTCTGTGACTGTGGTGAGAGAGGAGCTAGGTCTCAACCACAAGTCCTGTGTGTGCCCTCGGGGCAGCGACTGTTTCCTGAGCTTCTGGCCCACAGACTGAGGGGAATCAGTGGCTGATCAGAGGGGGATTACAAGGATCTCTATGCCAGTGCTGAGGCAGGAATCCCTTGCTTTACTGGTGCTTGGATCTGGGTCACAGTTCTGAGGTGTGGTCCTGGGGCTAGGAGGAATGCTGGTGCGGAGCCTGTTGAGGCTGTGGAGAGGAAATACCTCGCTGCTTTTCATATCACCTTGGAAGAACTGAAAATTTACAGGTCCCTAGAAGTACCTCAGAAAACAGCTGTACAAACCCCCAAAACTTAGGACAGTACACTCTTCACATTGGAAGCAGACTTTTACCTTAACAAAGAGTTTAAAACTCAAGTAATTGGCTGGGGTCATGAGTAAGCAGCGCAAAAAGAGTCAAACTATATTATCTTACTTTGGTGACAAAGAAGATCAAAACATGCAACCAGAAGAAGACAACAAAGCCAAAGCTCCTACATCCAAAGCCTCCAAGAAAAATATGAATCAGTCCCAGGCCTTGGAAGAGCTCAAAAGGGATTTTGAGAAGCAAGTAAGAGAAGTAGAGGAAAAACTGAGAGTGATGCAAGAAAATCATGAAAAACAACTCAACAGTTTGCTAAAGGAGACCCAAAAAAATACTGAAGAAAATAACACCTTAAAAAATAACCTAACCCAAATGGCAAAAGAGGTCCAAAAAGCCAATGAGGAGAAGAATGCCCTAAAGAGCAAAATTGGCTAAATAGAAAAGGAAGTCCAAAAAAACTGAAGAAAATACTTCCTTAAAAATTAGAATAGAGCAATTGGAAGCTAGTGACTTTATGAGAAATCAAGACATTGTAAAACAAATCCAAAAGAATGAAAAATTAGAAAACAATGTGAAATATCTCATTGGAAAAACAACTGACCTGGAAAATAGATCCAGGAGAGAGAATTTAAAAATGATTGGACTATCTGAAAGCTATGATCAAAAAAAGAGCCTAGACATCATCTTTCAAGAAATTATCCAGGAAAACTGTCTTGATATTTTAGAACCAGAGGGCAAAATAGAAATTGAAAGAATCCGCCAATCTCCTCCTGAAAGAGATCCCCAAAGGAAAACTCCTAGGAATATAGTAGCCAAATTCCAAAGCTCCCAGGTCAAGGAGAAAATATTACAAGCAGCCAGAAAGAAACAATTCAAGTATTGTGGAGGATAACACAAGATTTAGCTGCTTCTACTTTAAGGGACCACAGGGCATGGAATATAATATTCCGGAAAGCAAAGGAGATAAGATTACAACCCAGAATCACCTACCCAGCAAAACTGAGTATAATCCTGCAGGGGAAAAAATGGTCATTCAGTGAAATAGAGGACTTTCAAACATTCTTGATGAAAAGACCAGAGTTGAATAGAAAATTTGATTTTCAAGTACAAGACTCGAGTGTAACATGGAGAGGTAAACAGGAAAGAGAAGATCATAAGAGACTTATTAAGGTCGAACTGTTTACATCCCTGCATGGAAAGATGATATTAATAACTCATGAGACCTTTGTCAGTATTAGGGTAGTTGGAGGGGAAAAAATTATATGTACATATATATAGATAGAGGGCACAGGGTGAGTTGAAAATGAAGGGGTCATATCTGGAGAATAAAATTAAGGAGTGAGAGAGGAATATACTAGGAGAAGGAGAAAGGGAGAGGTACAATGTGGTAAATTATCCTACAAAAAAAAAAACAGAAAAGAAAAGACTCTTACAATGGAGGGGAAAAGGGGGAAGGTGAGAGAGAATAAGTGAATCTTATTCTCATAGGATTAGACTTAAGGAGCGAATAATATACACACTCAATTGGGTGTGGAAATCTGTCTTACCCTACAGGAAAATAGCGGGGGAAGGGGATGAGAGTAGGGGAATGATAGAGAGGAGGGCAGATTGGGAAAGGGAGTAATCAGAAGCAAATACTTCTGAGGAGGGACAGGGTCAAAAGAAAGAATAGAACAAATGGGGGGGGCAGGATAGGATTAAGGGAAATAGAGTTAGTTTTTCATGGCCTGTCTACTATGGAAGTATTTTGCATAACTGCACATGTATAACCTATATTGAGTTGCTTGCCTTTTCAATGAGGGTGGGTGGGGAGGGAGGAAGGAAGAAAATTTGGAACCCAAAGTTTTAAAAACACATGTTTAAAACAAATATTTTCACATGCAACTGGGAAATAAGAAATACAGGAAATGGGATACAGAAATCCATCCTGCCCTATAGGAAAATTGAAGGGAAAGGGGATAAAAGAAGGGGAGGAGAGATAGAAGGAAAGGCAGACTAGGGGTTGGGGTATTTAGAATGCATGCCATCTTGGGGCAGGGGGAGGGGTGAGATGGGGTGAAAATTTGGAACTCAAAATCTTGTGGAAGTAAATGATGAAAACAAAAAAGTAAATAAAAAATTACCGAATTAAAAAAAAAATCATTGTCATTATAATTATTACTATCATTAAAATTTTCTTACTAATTAAAAAAAAGAATATAGCATTTACATTAAATCATTTCAACAAATTTATTAAAGCACTATTTAATTCAAAAAAGCCAAGGTAAATGCATGCATCTTGACCCTTTTTCCAGTTTAGACTTTGCAAGCATTTCTAATAGCTATATGAAACCTTAGGGAAACTATAGTAACTCTTATAGGTAGCTAAATTGTAACTAGGGTGAAGAAATTAGGCCTTTGCCTCCGGGTGCTAGATTTTATTCAGCACTTGTTCTTCAACAGATATGAAAAACAAAAACATAATGAGCTTAGTTTCTAGTTAGCCAGAATAATTAGTTATAATAGGAAAATGGTAGGAATACGTTGTAAATATATATATATATTATATATATACATACACACATATGTCTTCATGTAAACAAAGAGCTGTCTTTACAGAAAATATACTTTCCTATAGAATGCCTCAGGGTGGATAAGTTCCCTTAAGGATTCTCTAGTAGACAGTGACCGCCAATAATAATAATAATGATAATAATAACTAACTTTTATGTAGTGCTTACTCTGTACTGTGCTAAGCACTTTACAGTTAATATCTCATTTGATCCTTATAACAACTCTGTGAAGTAGGTACTAGTATTATCTCTATTTTACAAATGAGGAAACTGAGACAAAAAAGAGGTTAAAAACTGAGGCAGAGATTAAGTGAATTGTCAGGGTCACATAGCTAGTAAGTGTATTGTAGGCTGAATTTGAACACAGATCTTCCCAACTCCTGGCCCAGGGCTCTATCAACTTCATAATCTAGGTGCCTATAAATTTTGTTAACTCATTGAACCTTTTAAAGTGCGAAAACAAAATGTCTCTCTATCTCTCTCTCCCTCTCTCTCTCTCTCTCTCTCTCTCTCTCTCTCACTCACACACACTCTCACACACACACACACACATATGCACACACATGACCCTTCCCCAAAATGGAGAGATGTGTCGTAAACATTAGTCACTCTCTACGTATAACTTTTAAGGTACTCTAGCAAAGATTAATCAGACCATTTGCTTAGTATTGGAAAATTATTGCAATGTTTTATCTAAAGGCATGGAAGGCATGGCACCTAGTCTTGGTATATGAGATATCCTAATGTCATGGGACTGTGGAGTGGTGTACTTGCATTTTAGGGAAACGTTGTGCAGTAGTAGAGAGAAAGCTGTTCTGAGCAGCTCAGTGTTTTCAGAGTAGAGATGTGCTTTTCTTTCTCAATATGCCCTAGCTGGGCTCTGCACCTGCCTTTTGATCCACTTCAGAGTCCAGCACTCAGGTAAAGAACACATTGGATTTTACTATTTATCTCATGTTACTTCTACTGGTTATTTTTGCCTAATATTTCTAGGAATATCCGTCTTTTAAAGAGTCATTTTATTTATCTTTTTTTTTCATTGAGAAATAAAAGGTTCGTTATTTCACTTATAACCATGCATGCTCATAAAACCCAGGGAATTAGAAATGCAAATTGGAGGCCATTAAAATATTATCATTTCTTTTTACATGACATTTGAGGATATTTTAATCAGTGAACCCAATATGAACATTTGCTTAAAATGTGAACAAAATATAGAAAAAGTATCTCCAGTTTCCTTATCCATATTCATTTTAAAACTGGATTCTCATTAGGTTTTGATTAAAAGTTACAGTGAGAGTGTTCATTTTATATAGCTAGAATTCAAGGATTAGTGATTACCTGTGGGAGGCAAAATGCCTAGGGATACAGTAGAAACTCAATACCCTATGGCACTTTTTAACAAACTCCTTACTGGAACATAATGGAACCTCCAGAGAGGTTCAATCACAATTGTGGTCAATTATCCCAGGAGTATTTGGATCCTTACCCCCAAGAACAGATAAGATCCAGTATGATCTATGCCAATAATTCATGGAAATGAGCACTAACAGTAAAACCTTAATAATTTATCAAAGAAACAGAAAGCTCTGTGAATTTTTCATGCATAGGCAGATAATAGAGTAAGTACTGAAAGGGACCTCTTAAATGATGCTTAGGTAGCCCCTGCAGTGCTGAAGGTGGAACATACTTAAAGGAGGTACTACCCTTCTGGAAACAGGTTTATGGTGCAAGCAATTAAAGAATGGAGGGGTGGTCGGGGAAAAGGGGGGAGAGGAGCGGGGAAGAAGGAGGGACTCTGTTCTTACTTCTCCAAAGGGTTTAAACTCAGTGAAGCTATACACAGCTGTGCATTTTTTATCTTGTTTGTAGCTTTATTTTGTTTTGTTTTGGAGGATTAATCATAGAAAAGTTGGAAAGTGCCTTAGAGATTATCTAATGCAGAGGTTCTTAAGGTTTTTTTGTGTAGTGAATCCCTGGTAAAGCCTATGCACCCCTTATCAGAAAAATGATGTTTTTCAATGTATAAAATAAAATGCATTGACTATTTAATAAATAAATTATATTGAAATAATTGTTATCAAAAAAACATTATTTCACGGGCTCTAGGTTAAGAACCCTCCCAGCAACCGCTCATTTTTAGAAACTGAGGCTCAGCAATAATCCTAATAACACAACTAGTAATGTTACTGTATCTTTGGTGCCATGCAGTACCATAAAAACTTTAGGGTGGTAGAAGATGCCCAGAATCAAATTTAGCTTTTTTTTTTATTCACATATGGTTTTAAATTAGGTTTCTGGCATATTAGAAAGAGGTGTTACAACCTCTAGCTCAGAGCAAGTGTTTATGTGCTTTGCTTAGTTTGATGTTCAGCAGCAAAACTGTCTATGCTTTGAAGAAAAGCAGCCACTCTCAAATAGCAAGTGTGTGTAGGGTCAAGGATATTTAGAGATGCAACCACAACACCTGGCTGATATATTGATACTTACCCCCCAAGCAAGTGGTCACTGCTTTCCTGGGATTTTAGATTTGCTTGAATGTTACTAGTGTGATTATGAAGGGGGAAACTGGGGAATTAAATAATTAAATTAATTTCTATGTTCAAGAAATAAGAGATTCCACTTTCATGGAATAAAATTTATGTTTATTCTGTATCAATAACTTTTAATAGCCATCAGTTGGACACTCCATTAAACTAACTGCTCTAAAAATGGTTTCCTTTAGAGGTAGCATTTATGTGTTAGAAATTAAATTAGGCCATCTGTATTTTGGACTTCTTTGCCAACTCTCCCTTTGCAGGTTTCTGAAAGATCAGTCATACCATAGCCAGATATTCTGAGGTGCAAATCTTTGGCAAGAGATTGCTAACACCCGGATTCTGCTTGGGAAAAAAGGGGAAAGGGGACTCATGGAATATCTTTGCTGAAAATTTAGAATGACAGAAGACACAGGAAATGCTTTTGGTATGGGGGGGATGTGTGCTCTTTCCAAACAGCAAACATTGTTCTGAAAATTTCCCCGGTAGTGGTGAGTTATATGAGGCTGCATCCATCTGAAGAGAACTTGTTTAACTGGCTTGTGGTTCTGGGGCTCATTCAAACACTCTTAAAGAAAATAAAGGGAATGGATGTAATAACTTCTTTATGGAAAGGCCATAAAAAGCTACAGGGCCGTGTAAACAAATTGGGTCATTTACTAGATGTTTAAGTGATAGATTTGCAGTCTAAATTCAGGGGTGTGTATTATGTTTTACGGGCTCTTGACCATGGTTTACCTTGGGAATAAGGACTGAAACTAGTTTTTTTGTAGTATTTTGAAATCCATTGTTAATGTTTTACTCTTCTGTTGAAAGCACACAATTAAACTTGTAAGCATTTAGTATCATAAATTTGTTCCATCTTGGATAACGGGCATCTGTCTGTACAATTCCTGTATGAAAACTTGAGTTATGTCATAATTTTATAGTAGCACTATGTTCTGTTTCAGGGGAAATAAAATAAAAATAGGATGGAAATTGAAATTTTCCTTTTGGGCACAGGCATGTCTGGACTAATTATAAAATAACTGTCCTGACATATAGGAATATGATCATAACTACAGCTATGTCAAGTAGAAATCCAACAACAGTTATGACTTAACAGTGACTATAACAACACCAGTCTTTCAATAACAGCTGTTATAACTAGGCAAGTGTGATGTTCATCTGTCATATTTGAAAAAAAAATATGTCCTATGCCAAGGTGTTTCTGCTTACAGGAAAGCAGTTTCACTGACCTGAGCTATTCCTTTTTACTCTTAAAAGCTTGCTGAAGAGTTCTAAGGAAAAAAAAAGCTTTCAACAGGAAGCATATCAGAATATGTGTTAGATATCCCTAATATTGAATAGTGAAGATTGTCTTTAATGCTTACCTGCATTCTTACAATGAATACATTGAATGAATGGATCAATCATTTTTAATTGCTTAATATGTTAAAAAAAAAAAAAAAAACACTGTGAGAAGCCTGGAGATACATACTGAAAAACTAAGACAATCTAGCACTCAAAGAACTCCCACTTTAATGCGGAGGCAAAACGTATGAATGTTTCAGTTATAAGTCAGATGGAAAAGTCCCATGGCCCTTAGGGAGTAGCACCACAACAGAAGTTAATTCCTCTTCTTTTATGTCATTGCTACTGCTAAAATGATAAAGACAAAAATACCAACCTGTACCTTCCTTCTATCCATCAGCACTATCACTAATAATAATATCTACCACTTATATAGATAACACTATGTATCAGGCACTGTGCTAAGGGTTTTATGATTATTATCTCATTTGATCCTCACAGGTGCTATTACCATCCCCATTTAATGGATAAGGAAACTGAGGCGAAGTGACTTGCCCAGGGTCACACAGCTAGAAAGTGTCTGAGGCCAATGAATTGAGGTCCCTGTGCTCTATCTACTTGTCTCCTAGCTGCCAGAATAATTTTTCTTCAATGCTTCTCTATTGTCTTACTCAATAAGAGTCAAACTTCTCTGCCTACCACATTGTAAAGGGCTTTCTCATCACAATCTGTTGCTTTCCTACTATTCTAGACTTACCCTTCCATGTACCCAGTGCTCCAGTTTCAGGGAGAGAGAAGTACCTGCTTATTCCTGTACCAACCCTGTACTTTCCCAGTTCTGTGCTTTTACTCACTATTCCTTGTCCTTAAAAAAACCTCAATCTTCTCTTGTTAAAATCCTACCCATCCTTTTAAAACCTTCTCAAATGCTTTCTCCTGTCCCCTGTCAATAATCCCTTCCCCCCTCCCTTTTGGACCTCACACAGCATACTATTTACATGAAAAGTCCATATAAGAATAGTGTATCATTTTGTATAAGTAAGGTAAACTCTTCCCCTCCTCTCCCAAAAGAGATGTTTTTTTCTAAACTTTGTGTTTTTCTGAGAACTTGACATAATAGTTGCTTAATAAATGTTTGTCCAATGTTATTGAAAGTGAAGATCAGAACTAAGGAAACTTACCAGTTCCTGTCAATACCTTAGAATTTACTCACCCTGTAATGTTATTCAATAATTGTTGGCTCTTCTGTTCATCCTTTAGAGGAGATGATTAATTTTTACCAAAGGTTTCTTCCAGTGAGCCTTCAAAGTTTCAAATAGTGATGGCATCATCATGTACTGGCAGCTTAATGCTGTGGGCAGTCTGGCAAAAAAAAAAAAATAACTACACCAGGTCTAAAAAAAAAAGTTGAAAAACAATGGACATTGATAGATATTACAGTTTTTCGCTGTAATTTGAAGCCTAATTCTTTTTTGAACAAATAACAAGGGACTACTTAGCTAGACAGATTAAAATTGAGGAACAATTCCAAATTCTCATCTTAGATTTGGCTTCTTTTGATCTCAGCAGGAGGCTTGGCATCCTCCTCTTTCAGATTCCCATTTACCTATGCCAGATCAGCCAGTTCATCTTATGTGTGGAATACCTCCCTTGTGTAGCACGATTGTAAAGCTCTGGGGCAATGTAATAAAGGGCAGACTTATCCCTGCTGTCAAGGAATATGCATCTAGTGATTGAGGGAATACATACACATAAAACTGTTGAAAACATATTTACAGAGTAACGCATCAATAAACTAATACAGGAAAAATCGACTATTCAGATGATCCTAGGGTAGTATGTGGAAAACTGAAAGGAGTTAAGTTACATAAAGAATCTGGAAGAGATACAATTTAAGTTTTCAAAAAGTGAAGAAAATGGATTGATGGTATGGGGGAAGCATAGAAAGCACTCAGTGAGAGAAGGTTCTTAAATGCTGGACCAAAGCTTTTGCCATTAACATAGTAAGCAAAAGGGAGCTACTCTAGGTTTCCTATGCAGGGTAGCAAGACGATGAAAAGAGCATTTGAGAAAGATAATTCTAGAAACTGAGTTATATAGGACCTGAGGTTACATAAAAGGTTAGTGGAAACTCCAGTAAGATATATGGCATCTTTAATCAACCTGATTTGTCTCCTTCTGGCTTTGTAGCATGTAACATGACTTCAGAATCCACAGGAGGGGGAAAAAACACCACAGGCTTGCCAAATTCTCAGCTGGAAATGGAGACCCTGTCCTCTGAGGCAGCTGGCAAACACAGGTTCTTAAGTAGCTCTTGAAACTGCTCAGGAAATCATGGAAGCAAGCACATGTTAACAGCAACTGTGCACATGAGAGAATAAGTAGGTATGTGTTCCATATGAATCCAAAACAAAGTCAGGTGCCAAATCTTGTTACACCCTTCCCATCATTTCTCACATCTGCCTTTTTCTGTCTACTCAAAATGAGCACCACTCTAATGGAGGTCTTTATCACCTCTTACTCAGACTCTTATAATGGCCTTCCTAATTATACTCCTGGCTCCTCTTCCCTTACCTCAACAATCCATCTTCCACGTAACTGCTAAACTAATTTTCCTGACACACAAATCTGACCATGTCATTCCCCAGCCTTCAGGGATCTAAGATCATCTAACCCATTCAAACCTCCCTTTTGTTTTTAATAACTGAGGAAACTGAGGCCCAGTGAAATGACTTGCTCAATTTCACACAGTTTGTAAGCAGCAAAACTGGGATTTGAAACCATATCTTCAGCAATCTACTTCTCTTGCCATATACCGCAGCACTCTCCAATTCTGAGTAATGTTCTCATTACTGGGATACCATTTAAATTGTTTATAAGTCTTTAAAGTGGCATCATTGGTATTTGACAAAAAAAGCTAGCCTGGGGAAGAATCACTGGCAAATTAGTGAATTAGAGTTCTGTTTCTGTTTTAGGTTTGTTTGTTTTTACAGATAAGTAATTTTTAACTCTAAAGGCCACTTGGCAAATTATTAATTAAGATCCAGTTTACACTTCTTGTAAAGTTGTGACCTGTCCATAACTAGCTAGGAGTAAAGCCTTGATGCTGACCCAGACCTCCTGAATCTTTAATTTAGTGTTTCTAAATAGATGAGTGTGGCATATTCTTTGGAAGTCCTACCTCCTACTGCTGACATCATTGCTTTTGACTTTTAGCTTGCTGTAGTAGGTGTTATCTATAGAAAGAAAGAAAAAAAAGACAATACCTTTTACTTCTTGCTACAGGTAAACTGTCAGTTGTATTACTGACACATATGAGAAACACTAAATCAGAAATCCATGCCTTAATTTAATTGTATGAAATCTTTTTCTGTATGTTAACTTAGAAGAATTTTTAGTGTCTTTTAGATTTTCCCCCAATTAATATATTTTCTCTATATTAATAATACTATAATGATGTTTTATACATAGTAGTATTACTACTACAAAAAAGGGATAGGCATTGATTATTATTGTTATTTTTTGTCAGGTACCTCACAATACCCTCACCTGGTAAGTATTGTAAGTAAGGGTAAGTCCTTTAGACTTAGTGAAGCTTTTCATGCGTTCCTACTCTCTTGTGGTATGATACATTGCCCTTAATAGTATCTAAAAAGAATGCCAAGCCTGATTTCACAACTGGGAGATGTAATTAATGTCGGGCTTCATTATTGAGTAACTCTAGAGGCCTGGCTCCTTGAATCTTTTTTGCTTGGGCTCAGTAAAAGAAGTGTATAAAGGACCCCCACTGGCAAAATTTTAATGATTGTTTAAAATGTGATTTTATTACCAAAAATAAAACATGTATAATTTGCAGAAAAAATATTTTTTATAAAGGAAACTATGTGAGTACAGTTTATTGTGCAGAGAATGACTATCAGTGTAGTTTATTAATTAAAAGATGTATTATAAATAATGTTCTCAACAAAAAAAAGCCAGAATAAAAATGCAATAGAACTGTGTGATTAAAACTATATGTGATAAAATATACTTTGATAATAATAGCTTTATGCCCTCTTTCAATATTTGTACATTTTTATATTTTAGTATGGCTTGCTTTAGTAAGTACACATGCTGTTCTAACTTTGTGTTTCTTTGTGCCATTATTTTATGTCTTTCCATATTTAATGTTTCAATAGTATTTCATAGCCTGTATATAATGCAAATGTTCAATCATTTTCCAAAATATAGACACATAGGTTTTTCCATGTTTTCAGTTTTACCAATAAGACTCTGCATATTTTTGTACAAATGAGTATTTCATTTTATTTTTCTTTATATTTATGGCAAAGTTCCTAGTAATGGGTCACAAGGTCAAAGGCTGTGATCATGATGTATTTCTAATCGCTCTCCAGAAAGACTACATTGACATACAACTCCACTAACCATGTAATAGTGTAAAATTTTCCATGAAGCTCGACTAGCACTGAGTTTTGTTTCTTTTCTTTTCTTTTTTGTTAATTTGACATGTGAAATAACACATCAAAGTCACTTTTCGTTTGCATTGCCTTGATTATTAGGGAGGCTGCCCAATTTTGAGATGGTTATTAATAACCTGTAGCCAATAGATAATTAAGTCATATGAACAGATTAAAGTTTGTAGTTCTTCCTTTGCATCATTTTCTTACAAATTTGGGCTGATGGAATTGTATTAGATATATTAATTACAAATATTTTGCCTGAATTTGTTACTTTATTCATTTTCTTTTGGTTATATTGTACATTACTATACACATTTTAAAAAATGTAATCAGGTCCATTAACTTGATCCCCAACAGTTTTCCATTTGTTTAATAATAATGATAATAAATCTCACAATCGCAAGTAAGGTTAACATGTCACTGTGTTTGCTTTTAACTTGCATGGTTTTGTTTCTTAAATAAAATTATTCATGTAATTGAATTGTTTGTACTGTAGGATAATATAGGGAGATATAGAGTTGTGTCACTTTTTTATTGTACCATTGTCCACTTTCCCCAACTTTTTTTTTAACTGAGCAGTGATTTATTTCTTGCCTCTTGTTGCATATTGTGATATGCAGTAAAGAGTCTCCTTTTTTTACAATTTGATCATTCATGTAAACATTGACTATTTTCATAAAAGTACATACAACTGTCTGGCTTCATTTTGGGTTTGGGGGTAATTAGGAATTGCAGATCTCCCCTTAGGACTTGAAAGCAAACAATTTTGATACCCTGTCAATTGAGAACAAAATGCTTGAAAAGGTCTTCGTTTTCTTCATCCAATGGTGCACATTGTTCTCTGGGAGTCAAAAAGAGAAAAGAAAAGAAATCAAGTTGAGTTTCTCAGTTTTTGATGAGAGGAGACCTTGGGCAAGAAGTCTTTAGTCCTGGCATTTAGACAAAACAGAAGCATACCCTAGAGAAAGAAAAGGGAGTTCTAACTTTAAGGAAAGCACACATTCACTGCTTCAGTATTTATGATATCACATTCAAATTAAAACCATACCATCCACTATTTACATAGGATATTTCCAAGGCTTCAAAATTTATGCCTATATTTCCCTATAAATTTCAGGCAACACAAACTTTCAGATTCCTTTGGGAATAAACCCCTTCTTTTCATCTTCATTTAATTCTTTCTACAAGTATGAGTGTTTAGAAAAAAGAAGCACATTGGGAGAGGGGAATGGATATGTCAGCTCCATTTTTTTGTTTATATCATCCTCAGCTGAAATCAACTACTAGAACTGAAAATTCTAAACATCTTACCATTTATTCCTGGATAGGGCCTCTTGGTTTCTAAGCTTTACCAAGCATCATGCAGTGACAAGCACAAAAGAAAGTCAGTATACTAAAGAATGTGGTTCTTTATGTGGATGGTTTTATGTATATATGTGTGTATATATATATATATATATGTATATATACACACAAGATATATTTATATATATATATGTAAGATAGATATAGATATAGACACAGATATAGATGTAGATACACACTCAAGAGGGTCATAGATTTTCAAATCAAAGGATCCTTTAAAACATTTTTTTCAAGTTGAAAATGGAAGAGGTAAATAAAAGTAACTTTTGACCAGGGTGGAAGGCTGCCTTCATTTATAAAATTAAGAATATTTTCAAGAATAGCTCCTCTTTAAGCAAATTAAGTTTTGACTCTTTAAACTTAATATAATTCAAAAAGGACTTATTTAGTATTTATTGTGTACCAGCCATTTTACTAGGGACTGAGAATTCCTAAGTGAACAGCATCCATCCTTAAGTTTCTGAGGGAAGAACACCAATAGCCCCCGAATCCTGAATCCCTCTGCCTCTGTTTCCACATTGATCATTCTCCTTCCCCTCTCTACATAATTTGATACTGCTCAACATCCTTTCCTACTAAATAATCTCTTCTTTCTTGACTTCACGTATGTCATACTCTTGATTCTCTTCCTAATTGTATTATAATTCTTTTATGTCTTCTCATTCTCTTCCTAATTTTTTAATATGAAGGTTGTCCAGGTTCCATAATTAGGCTTCCTTCTCTTACCTCCATTCTAATTGGTGAGTCTCAGGCATGGACTTTACATTTGTGAGGAATGTTCCTCCTTCCATTCTTAGGACTTTTCTTTCTCATCAGCCTTCTTACCCTGGAGAAGCTTCTGCCCTATGGCACTCTTGTCTGATTTTCTGATTGGTGAATTTCTGATGTGGACTTCCATTTCATGAGGTGCTCAGATCCCTGACTCTACTCTTCACTCTCTAGGCCTCTGCCCTTCCCTTTCCCTTCCTTGCCTTTCAGCCTCCTTTTGTGTGCCTTTCATTAGACTAAGCTACTTGAAGGTAGAGGTTTTTCTTTTTTAGCCTGTATTTGCATCGTCCCAAGTGTTTAGCATAGTGCCCGAAAAAGACATAAATGTGCTCTCTCTCTCTCTCTCTCTCTCTCTCTCTCTCTCTTTCATAAATATGAAGATATCCACATATATACAGACAGATATTTCTGGATATCTACATTTGTATCTTCATATATACATATATATGTATAATGCATACACATGTATATATAGAAATGTACATTTATATCTATACATATGTATACACACGTATGTGTGTGTTTTCCCAGGGCATTGTTTATGAGCTACTATTATTCATTTGTATTTTCTCTATCCACCCTAGGTATTATTATATGAAACAAATCCCTGACAAGTTTTGTTACTTTGGCTACTTATATTCCCTGTTATCCATTTATGAACACCTAGATATAAGGCATAGTCAGCTATGGTCTGAGACCATACAGCACTGCATAAGGACAAAATGAGCCAGAGAATCTTTTTTTTGGGGGGGGGGGGCTCAGTAAGTTCCAATATTAAACAAATTTTTTGACATCCTAGACCTTGGGATGCTGGGACTATTAAAAGATACAATTCATTGTGTTAAATTTCTAGAAATACAAATTTGTAAATTTCTAGACCAGGAGTCTGTTAACTTTTTTTATATCACTGGATATTATATTAAGTAATACTGTTTGCCCTGATCATGCCGTTTAGTACTCACATTCTTAAAAGGATTTGTCTAGGTCAGCATTTTGATATATTATTTATCTGTAAGGGGTTAATTCTAGAGTTGTTGCACATGAGGTGTATGGTTAGAGTCTAAAAGAGATAAAGTCAGTCATCCTGAATTATTGTAATACTTGCAGCCAACAATTTGAAAAATTGCCTTCTGAGAGGTGTGTGTGTATATGTGTGTGTGTGTGTGTGTGTGTGTGTGTGTGTTTGTATGCAAGGTAAGTGAATAAAAGTGGTTTTTTAGGAAGAAACTCTTCAGCACATAAGCTGAGTTCTATACTCTGATCTTGGAAGAGGAATGAATATTGGTTGGCCTGTACCCCTCCACAAAATTAGAGCCTCACAAAGAACTCACTGATGGGAGAAGAGAGGCTGGCCTAAAAGAGGGATATTCTAGGATATTAAGGCCACAGAGATTCTTGGATGCTCAAGGGCAAGAAGGCTTCAGGCAGTCAGAAAAGTTTTAGGATGAGACAACAGCTGGGGCATGAGAATGGTTAACAATGTCAACAGTTACAGGAAATAAGTAGAGAAAGATGTTTTTTTAGAAGAAGACTGAAAGATCATTGGTGACTTTGGAGAGGGAAGTTTCAGTTGAGTGATAAGTTTGGAAGCTAGATTGCAAAGTATTAAGAGGATTGAGAAGATAAGTGGAAATAGTAAGTGTAAATAACTTTTTAAATGAGTTTGAAAAAATGGACATGAAAAGTAGGATGATCGCTTGAGATAGGAGATTGTAATGATTCTTTTTTCATTGGAGTGACTTGAGCTTGTTTGAAAGTAGTGAGGAGGGAAACAATACAAAAAAAAGGTGAGAGGAAAATTTGAAGACTTAAGAGAGGGAAGGGATGACTGAGGAGGCAATCTGATAGAAAATATGGGAGAAGATGGGATAAAGTGCACATGTAGAGGAGTTGACCCTGACAAGGAGAAGGTCAACCTCTTTGTCAAAGACTGGGGCAAAGAAGAGAATGTTAGAAGATGCCACAGGGTTTTGAGAAGAAGAGAATGGAAGAAGAAAGGTCTCATGTTGGATGGTTGAAATTGGATAGGAGAGAGAATTAAAAGCAGGGTGTGGGCCTAAGAAAGTACTGAGGGATGGAGATGTTGGAGGGCTCAGTAAGGGTGAAGAATAGTTTTTGTTTGGACTTTGAATCACTAGGGAGAGGTGGAACAACAGGAAGTGATGGTCAGTTAGGGTTATATTTGAGTTTAAAGAAGTAGAACATTGTAGGTGTGTGGGAAGGAATAGTCATGGTATTTATGGAGGCTGAAGAATTGGAAAGTGAGGAAGTTTAATGGAGCATGTATGCAGATATTAAATTTCCTAGTATGATGATGTAAAGAAAAAAAAAAAAGGAAACAGTCTAGCATTTTAGCCCTTCAAAGAGCTTGCATTCTACAAGGGGCAAATATCATGTACACAAATAAATGAGGTATGTTTTATATTAATCTGGTACCTTCCTTGAGATAATATTTGTAAAGCATTTAGCGCAGTGCCTGACATACAGTAAAGTACTTAATTGATGTTTATTCCATACTTTCTCTTCTCCCTTTTAATGAAAAATTGTCTTTACATATTGAAATACTGATTCTTCTTCTACTTTCCTATTATCACGTGTTTCTATTTTGTCTTTTTTTTTTTAGCATTTTTGTCTCCATGACTTTTTTTCCTCAATGTAAAATGTTCTATAGAAATTCTAAGAGTATGTCTGAATCTAAGTCAAACCGTAGTATATTATGTAACTACTTTCAGATCATAGATTTTGAACTAGAAGGAACCTCAGAAATCATTTAATCCAGTCCCCTCATTTTTCAGATGAGGAAACTGAGGTCCAGGGGGTAGAATGGCTTGGCCAAAATCACATAGGTAGTGATATCATTGGTGAAATTTGAACCCAGATCTTCTGCCTCTGTTCTTTCCATTATGTCACAAGATTGCCCAATAGGAACTGAATGTGGTTTGTCTATTTAACCATACAGTTAATCAACTTTTTCTAGCATTGGTTGCCCAGAAACAGAGAGGGAAATACACTAACTTTGTTAGGTTTTTCTTGTTTGCCAATGAACATTACCAAATACATTCTCTCTGTATGACCTTCCTTATTTCCTTTGATCAAGGTAATACATCTAGCCCTTGAGAGAATACCAATTGTCCTTGCTTACAGCTTTGGGCCCCTCTAAACCTGCACCATTATGTAAAGATTCCTAAACATCTCTGGAAAAGGCAATTCCAGCACTCCATTTATATCCCAGACTGGGGTGGATTAGTAGGCTAAGACCATTCCATTAAGACTAGTTTTAAATGGCAAGGCAGAAAGATGTGTGTGTGTGTGTGTGTGTGTGTGTGTGTGTGTGTGAGAGAGAGAGAGAGAGAGAGAGAGAGAGAGAGAGAGAGAGAGAGAGAGAGAGAGAGAGAGAGAGAGAGAGAGAATATGTTTTCCAAGTTATTTGGCTAGGTAGAAATTCCTATTTGAACTGCCGGTCCTTGCAAAACAGGATTTCTATTCCCTTTTGGATAGGTAGTGCCTTCTTTCCACAGACATTCTTCCTGGCTTAGCTGCTGTGTAACCTCCTAACCCCTCATTAATAATTTCCTGAGGCTGGTTTGTTATAAAGGAACATTGAAGGGGCAGGCCATTGGGGGAGTGTGTGTGTGTTTTATTGCTCCGTAATGACCAACTTGAATGGTGTTAATGCTCTGAAGGAAAGAAACAAGTGAGCATTAGGTACTTTTCCCATTAGCTTTGCATGTTAATCAAGGAGATTATACCCCTATACCCTTAGGCAGAAGACAACACATACTTTTAACTTTTTTTTTCCATTCTTCAGATCAAATGGCTCACTTTCTGTACTATATGCATATTTAAGTACTTTCCTTATTTAAAAGAAGAGTAATGAAACTTTCTAGGATTCCTAATACTGGGGTCTAGGAAAACTAAGTGTGCCTGAGTATGACTCCTTTCTTTTCTGGCCTTTGACAAAGGAAGCTCTCTCTTGAGGAAATAACTAAGTCACCAACCTCATTTAGATGTAGGGTACTTATGCTTCCACTCTTCCTCATTTAATCCTTTCTCATCTTTCTCATATTTCAGTTGCACATGCCATTGGCAAATTCTGCACTTGTCCTGTGGCTGGCTAGCAGAGCAATAAACCTCCCTTGGGAGGATCTATGACTCAGACAAAGCCACAGTCATAAAGCTGTAGTGATTCCTTACTTGTGGAATACAAGGTTCTGATTTTTTTTAACAGTTCTTTTCTAAAATAACATATTCTAGGTGTAAGATCAATCATTTGACTCCTAAAGCCTGAGAGATGAGAGCCCTGCATGAGTAGTGCTTTGAGCGTAGCTTCTCAAGCTCGCCTGGAATACCTACTGGACCATGAAACTTTCAAAGCTGGGAAGGCTGTATTGTCCCGCATTCCACACGGCAAAATCATTGCACCAGTTATCTCTGTTGTTTTTGGCACCTAAAGAGAGATACTGTTTTCCCAAGACCTAAGAGTTTTTGTCTGCAAAGAAAGAAGATAACTGCCAACATTTGGCACCATATGGGCCCCCCCCCACCACATTTTTTTCCTGCAGATTAGAATAATTTTAGCTTAATATTTAGCCCACACATCCTACTACTAAGCTTTAAAGATCAAGAAAATATGGCTTTTGTACAATAGTTTTAAACATCTGGAACATGCCATTAAGTCACACACTCTGAGGGTTGTGTTTATAGAAGTATGTGAGTTATGAACCATGAAAAAAAAACTGTCTTTGCAGAAACATTCTGGGGCAGTCACTATGGTGTGTAAAGACCTCAACTTGCTACTTTTATGAGGATGAACAGATGAAGGTAAAGCAAACTAAGCAATAAGATTAATTGGCAATTCAGACGAAATGCAATCATTAGGTACTCTAGCACCCAGTGTCTTTTAGAAAATGATCAGAGGTCCTGGACGGTTAGGGTTTGCCAGAACAAATTCAATTTGACACTAAGACCACATGCTCTTATTCTCTGAAGTCACTGGAAATGATGATCTGGGCTCAAATGTATATCTTTTAGCTATATTTTGGAAGCCTCTTTTATAAAAATAAAGAAAAATCAAAGTTGCTTCAAATTTCAGACATGCTGCATATAAGAAAAGCAGTCTTAAGTAATATGACGCCGTGTAATGTGGATTCCCCTTACATGTCTGGAAGAAGTAAATGCATTAAGTAGCCTTCATCAGAACTGCAGTCAGTGGGAACTGAATGGATGACTAGGGGTGATGTCTTGACTTTCGGTTTGAGACTGACAGAATTCTGGCTTGAATCAGACTCATTGGAATTAAATGAAGAATAAGCCAACTATCTGTGGTGACATGTGAAATTCCCTTCTGCACTTCAGTTTGCCTGTATTTACTTACAGAATTCCTTTGGCATCTTGCAGACCCTTCCTGGGATAGGTTGTCAAAAATCAAGACTGTCCTGGAAAAACCAGGATATTTGGTAACACTAATTACAGAAAAGGAAACGATCAGCCAATTTTACAGATTGTTCACAGATATGGTATTTTTTTTTTTGTGAGAGAACAAATGTGAAGTTATTGGCCAAAGTGAGATTTTAAGATTATCTATGGATTTCATCTTTTCATGGTAGTTTCTTCCTCTATTGCCACATATTGAGAGTAATTTTGAAATTAATTTTTGGATTGACATGTATGTACCTGGATGTCCCAAGCTTATAACAGCTTATGTTCCAAAAAAATCAATTCTAATTTGGTTGGAACTCAGAATATGTTTTTTTTTAACTCTAAGAAAGTGTTACAGATGATGGATCTTAGAACTGTATACACCCACCCCACCCCCACCCTTCCCCCAAAAAACTCATTTTAGCCCACAATGTATTGATCTCCCTGGATTCTTTAAAATCTCACTTTCCACAGGAAACCTTCCTAACTTTTCTTAATTCTAGTTCATTCCCTCTGTGAATTATTTCCTATTTATCCTGTGTATTGCTTGTTTTGTATATATTTGTTTGCATGCAGCCTCTCCCATTATATTGTAAGCTTCTTGAAGGCAGGGACTGTCTTTTGCCTTGTTTTTTTGTCTCCAACCCTTGGCATAGTGCCTGGCACATAATAGGAATATAGATAGCAAAACTATACTCAGGTAATAATGGTTGGGTAGCTTTAAGAGAGGACTGTCATGGTCCAAATTATAAAATGGAGCCTTGTTTGGCAAGAGAGGCAGTAGGGCTGCAGTATGAGGTGCATGCAGGATTAGGGGACAGAACTGATGGGTATGTATCTATGTGGGGAAAGGGCGGGAGGGGGCTGGGCAGATTCTCCTCATTTAGTAAGCAGCTTCAATAATCACACAGAGAGAGAGAGAGACAGAGACAGAGACAGAGACAGAGACAGAGAGACAGAGAGAGAGAGAGAGAGAGAGAGAGAGTTTGCAATTATTCCCTATTATACAAGAGCAAGTAACTTTAGCTAAAAAAAATCTTAAATCACAGTCAATCCATGAACAAGCCAACTGAAGCTAGAAGTGGAAATCTTGCCTTCCCTGCTCCCTCTGGCTGCTGGTCTAGTGCCTTCTCTCTGATATTATCTTCCTTTTACAAAGATCTTATATATTTTCATTTGTTTGTAAAGGCCTTATTTTTTGCCTTTGTATGGCCAATGCCTGCTTAGCTAAGTGTCTGACGTATGGTAAGAACTTAAAGAGGACTTGACCATAAATGCAAGACTATTTTAGTGACTCCTCAATTAAACTTTGGTGCAGCTAGATGATTCAGTGGATAAAACATTGGTAGTCAGGAAGATCTGAGTTCATATCCAGTCTCAGACACTTACTAGTTGTGTGACCTTGAGCAAGTCAGTTTCTTCATCTGTAAAATGGAGGTAATAAATAGCACCTACACCCCAGGGTTGTTTGAGGATCAAATGAGATAATATTTATAAAGTGCTTAGTATAGTGCCTGGCACATCGTAGGTACTACATAAATGTAATAATAGTAATAGTAATAATAATATAATAATAATAGGTAGGTATCTATTTAATAATCATTATTATTATCATTATCCTCAACCATGGTTCTGTATCTTGCCACTTTCATATGCTTGACCACATGGCTTCCATATGCCTCTCACATTTAAACTTATAACCTTGTAGAACTCCTGTACCAATCAAAGTCCTTGCCTGGTGATATCACCACAATGTTGGCTTATGCCCAACCCAAGTACATAGGAAATTAAATTTGCCAGAGATGTCCCTTACTAATAAATTGAATGAGATAATATTTGTAAGCAGCTAGGTGGCACAGTGTGATAGAGTGCTGGACCTGGAGTGAAACTCATTTTCCTGAGTTCAAATCTGGTGTCAGACACTTATTAGCTGTGTGCCTCTAGTCAACTCATTTAATCCTGTTTGCTTCAGTTTCTTCATCTGTAAAATGAGCTGGAGGGAAAAAAAAAGGCAAACCACCTTAGTATCTTTGCCAAGAAAACTCTAAATGGGATCACAAAGAGTCAGACATAACTGAAAAAAAAAAGACTGAACAACAACAACTAGTTAAAATTTTAAAATTTCACTTTTTAGGAGGGCATAGATTTTAGAGTTAGAAGATACCTTAGTTCCCCATTTTTACAAAGAAAGTAATGTGGGCCCCGGAAAGTAAAAGGAGTTTATTAAGTTCACTTTGTAGGCAATATAGATCCTCCATAACCCCCCAGAAAAGGTAGTAAAAAACAGGATTCAAATACAAGTCCTTTGATTCCAAATCCATTTTTTTTTCCTGTTGCCTATTAGAAATTTTCTTTAACACTTTCTGAGACAGAGGAAATGAAATTTTCAGTGAGGTCATGTATCAGTCTTTTTATAAATCATTTTCCATTACAGTTTTCATGAACTGATTTTCTATTCAATTTCTGTGAATGGTAGAAACAGGAACAATACATTTTAAAGAACTATTGATTATATTCTTTTTATCTCTGAAATACTATGCATTCCTTAGGTCTAGGTAAAATATCATCTTTGTCACTATAATTTCCCTCATGTATCCATTCTCCTTTTCTCCCCATCCCTATTCCCCAATCCTATAAAGGCAAACAACGCAAAGTCTGCTCCCTTTTTTGAACATTTGTGATACTTGCTTATTATCTCTTTGGATCTTGTCTTATTCTCCCTGGTACTATATTATCTTCTTCTCATTCCCAGACACCCTCCCGTCCTATTCAGATTGTAAACTCCTCAAGGGAGAGTGTTATGTCTGAACCTTCCTCCACTTTTTAGCAAAGTGCATGGCTCTGGCCGTCATAAGTTATTCAACAAATATTTATTGTGGTAAATTGAAATTTAATTGCAGTTAAATTGTAATTCACATGATATTCCTTGTTCTTTCCTTTATTATAGGACAAGTAGTTCTCCTGATTTCTATATATAACAGAATGCTTTTTAAAGTTTACACTGCATTATTTTTATCAATAACATTTAAATACATTTAGGATATGTTTCATAAAGATTAGAGTATGCTTTCTAATAGTGCAAAGAGAAGACAGAGATACTTTGCAGATAAGTCTATGAATATAGTGAAACAGAATATGAAGAAGATGAAGAAACCCATTGTTTGATCTCATTAGGTTTTAGTGATTAATTTGGGCTAGATTTGATTAGTATGTGGTAGAACTAGAGATTGGCAATCAGGGGTCTGTGAAATGATTTCCTCAGTAATTCTACATATTTTATATTTTACACTTAAAAACATTCTATATAGGGGTCTAAGGCTTCATCAGACTGTTGAAGGAATCCATAACACTGATAATGATGATAACACAACTATATTTATATAGTGCTTACCATGTACCAGACACTGAGTTAAGTATTTTAAAATTATCTTATTTGATCTTCACAACCAACCCTGAAAAGAAGGTTCTATCATAATCCCCATTTTACAAATGAGGAAACTGAGGCAACCAAGGATTAAGTGACTTGCCAGGTCCACCCAAGCTAGTAAGTGTCTGAGGATAGGCTTGCACTGAGATCTTCCTGACTCCAGGCTCAGAACTCTCTCTACTATGCTATTTAGCTGTGCTTGAAAACTCCTGGCTTTGACCATAAAAAAAGATAGAATCTTCCTAGAAATGTCACAAAGTGGTTGAAGGTTTTTGAACCAATGTTGGAATGACATCCAAAACAGAAAAGTGTTACTGTATATATATTTTTCAGATATGAAGAGACACAACTACAAAACTATGGACTCATTAACATTCACATGGTGTTCTTTGTAAGATTATGGGTTGTTAGCATCCTAGCCAAATGAGTAATTACTCTGCCAGTTTCCTCTTGCGATTTCATTCGTACAAGGTCATCTCATCTACTTCCTGTGGTAAACTGTTGCATTAAGTGATAGTAGCCTTTAACCTCAAAGGGTAATCAATTTCATTAACAAACTCTCATGAATTTATTATTCTTTCCTCTGCACTGAAAGAAGAATATATTAGCCTTTTTATTTTATATCAGACTAGATTTGAATTTTCCAAATCCTTAATTTTGTTTTTGGCTTGTATTCATGACTGAGAGGAAATTAATTATTTCATATGTTTCAATTATCTTCCTTTCTGGAATAATATCTCATTCCATTTTAAACTACCAGGCAAGAATAGTAAAGAATATATTGAATACCCATTGTCTATCTATGTCTTTCTCCATTCTCTTGGACTCCCATCGAAGGTAGCTTTTGCTAGAGAATTTGGCCCTTGTTTTATATGTGACAAATTCTATCCTTTTCAGAAGATTTCATGATACAAAGTTATCACTGAGATGAGTTGGAACAGTGGGATTCTTAACCAAGCAAGGAATAGAGATGATCACAAATGATAAAAGGTAAATCTGATGACAAGAAATTGAAAAAAGATTTTTCATGAACAAAATTAAAGTAGGATAACAAAGGAATTAATTGGAAAAATATTTCTTTCAAATATCTGAGATAAGGCTGATATCTTCTCTCTATGTATGTGTGTATGTATATATAAGTATACATATATATCTGATATAGGGCTGATATTCTTTTTCTATATACATGTATGTATGTATTTATACATATATACATGCACCTAGTAAAAATATAGAAGATAAAAAGCCCTTTCTCATCAGCTAAGTGGTCAAGTGATATGAACAAACAAATGTTAAGAGAATTGCAGACTAATGACAAACATATAAAAGAATGCTCTGAATAATAAGGTAAAATAAAAATAACTTGGAAGTTTCACCTCATACTCAGAAAATTGTTAAAAATGACAAAAGATGGGGATAACTAGTTTTGAAGGAACCATGAAAATAAGAGCATACTAATGGATTGTTGGTGGTGCTGCAAATTTTCCAATGATTCTGGAAAACAATTTGTAATGATAGAAAGAAAATGACTACAATGTCCATGCTCTTTGACCCAGAGATCCCAGTATTAGGCATGTACACTAGAGGTCAGTAATAAAATAAAAGGTCCATATACTGTAAAGTATTTACTATTTTTTATTATGAAGGTACACTATGGATTAGTCTGTCATCCAGAAGCAATTGATAATTTCAATATATAGTTATAATTGAAATCATTAAGGATTTATATCGTGCTTTTCATTTTAGGAAAAGCAAAACATCCTATACATTATTGACCTGGCCAAAATTTTTTCTTTCAAAAGGCATAAGAAGGGCAGCTAGGTGGCACAGTGGGTAGAGCACTGGCCCTGAAGTCAGGAGGACCTGAGTTCAAATCCAGCCTCAGACCAAATACTTGACACTTACTAGCTGTGTGACCCTGGGCAAGTCACTTAACCCCAATTGCCTTAAAAAAAAAAAAGGCATAAGATACTGAAGGGAACTGCTACTCTGGATTTAATTCTAACTAACAATCCATCAACTAACAATGTACAAGTAACCTGGAAACTTAAGAGAAGGTTACTAGTTAACTAGGAAATCATGCTAGCAAAAAATAAATGAATGCTGGATATAGTTTTTTTTGTGTATACATATTAATATACATATACACATACATATATATGTAAACACATACACATACACACACCTTAGGCTTTAGGAAAATGGACTTTTAAAAGTTCCTTCAATAAATTTTCATGATTCTATGGATACACACTTTCTAAAAGTAATTGAGACTTATGAGGAATGGGGACATTAAAAATATTCTTATAGCACAATAATAAAAATTATCAGTAAGAGTAAATAAGACTATGACTGCGTTAGGAGCTCTGAGGTACATTTAGATTTTAAAAGTATATGTATAATAGTACAACACAGCAAACTCTGTGAAGTAGGAACTCTTACCTTGATTTCGCCCTTGAAAAAACAGGCTCAGGGAGGTTATGACTTGCTAGCTAGTTAGCATAACTTGTAAGTCTCTGAAGAGGTTTTTGTACCTACATGTCTCTTTATCTAAGTCTTTGATGCTGTCTGCTATGCATTGGTACCTCTAAACCTCCCACCTTTAATTCTTATGATTGTAAACTAGAAAGAGGCCAAAAGATGAAAAAGAGATTAACATGGACTTCTAGAAATAGCATCAACAAAACTAAAGCCTGAAATGAGTTCAAGCTCAGGAATAATGCTAAACTCTATACAAGGGGATTTTTTAAAAGATTCATATTCAGAATGTGGTGTGTGTGTGTGTGTGGGTGTGTGGGTGTGTGGGTGTGTGGTTTGTCTTTTGTTCTCAAAGAGGACTATGACATCAGGGAGATGATGACATGACTTGCAATTGAATTTAATTTGAGTGAGGCAGGGCTGTACAAGGTCACCAGCCTCACTTTCTCCTCCAGAGCCATCTGGGTTCAGTGGCCAGATATCGATCAGGATGACTGGAGATGGTCCAGGATGCAGTGGGAGATCTTGACCCTTTTAAGCTAAGGTCTTTTCAGGTTCTCACTTTGAGTGAGACAATGCCCATTCAGTGAATAGGCCTCTTCAAGAAGTGACTCAAGGGGTGATCCCTTTTATAAAAAAAATAAAATCAAACTACGAGGGGAAGACCCTCAGTGTTGCTCGCCAAAAGAGAAACAGTTACTATTTAATTTTACTCTGAGCCAGGAGGGCCCAAAAAATAACCATGAAGTGGTGTTTAGGCAGGAACCTATTGTTGTCTAATCCATGAGATCCAGAGTGAATCGGGTTAAAGGCTTGGTGTTTGAGAAAGAAATCTAGGTAGTAAACCCCAAGTTAAGTAGGCAGCTTTCAGTCATCAAAATTTACCTTCCTTTGGATATAGTCAGAATTAATATTCATTCAGCATGTATTTATTAAGTACCTACTGTATGAAAGTGCCTTGCTAGATTCTGAAGGCTTAAAACAAATTCTTTTCTAAGTAAGCAACATGGATGCAAATTAAGTGAATACAAAATAATTTCAAAAGGTAAGCACTAGAAATGGGAGTAGGTGGGGTTGGTTAGTATATATCTCATATAGGAATAGACTATTGAGTTGAGTCTTGAAGTGAACTAGTGGTTCCAAGAGGCGTAAATGTGGAGGAAGAACATTCTAGGCATGGAGGACAGCCTGTGTAAAAACACAGAAGTGGTAGATGGAATGCCTGTACGGGGGATGCCAACCAGTCCAGGTTATAATGTGTAGAGTAGTGAAGGAGGGTGATCTATAATCAGCCTAGAAATACAGGAAGGAGCAAGATTGTTAAGTTTTAAATGCCAAACAAAGGAGTTTATTTTATCTTAGATGCAATATGGAACTATTGAAGCTTTTTGAACAGGGAAGTGATGTGCTCAGAACTTTAAGAAGATCCCTTTTTTGCAGCTGTGTTGGAGAGACTGAATTACAGGGAGACACATTGGGAGGATATTACAGAAGTACAGGTGAGAGATGATGATGGCTTCAACCAAGGTGGTTGTGTTATGGATATAGAGAAGAGGAGAGATATAATTTATGTTTAGGATGTAGAATTGGCAAGACTTGGCAACTAATTGGATATGGACAGTGAAGAAATGCGGATCTAGGATGACCCCTATGTTTCAAATCTATGTGACCGGAAAAATATTGGCGCCCTTAGCATAAATAAGAAAATTAGGAAGAACAACAGGTATAGGGGAAAAGATAATAAGTTTGGTTTTGCATATAGTTTGAGAAGCCTATTTGACATCCAAGTGGAGTTGTCCAGCAGACAACTGGAGTGAAGCTCAGGGGAGAGATGAGAACTGGATAGTTTGATATGTGAGTCACCTGTTTAGACTTATAGATAATAGTCTATAATAATCTGAGAACATCACCTAGAAATGGTATAGAGAAGAGGAAGTACCATAGTGAAGGGCTTGAGGATACTCATAATTATGGGGTGGATCATGGATGATGATCCAGAGAACATGAAAAAAAGAAACAGAGAAGTAAGGAGAGAATCACAAAAGAGTAGTGTCATAACTCAGGGAGTGAAGAGTATCAGTTAGGAGGGATACACAGTATATCATTTCAGCAAAACATTTGACAATTTATTCTTATTATGTTATATTCTTTTTTTTTGTTTTGTTTTTTAAGGCAATTGGGGTTAAGAGACTTGCCCAGAGTCACACAGCTATTAAGTGTCAAGTGTTGGTCTGAGGCCGGATTTGAACTCAGGTCCTCCTGACTTCAGGGCCAGTGCTCTATCCACTGCACCACCTAGCTGCCCCTTATATTCTTTTTGATAATGTGATTTTGATTATCGTAGCTGGTTAGGCAATTATACCCAAATCGTATTCATTATTAGATCAGTGTTAGCCAAGGTGGAGTTGTCCAGTGATATGCCTCTATATTCTCCTTGGTGTTCCAATATTTTTGTCATGGAGTTTGAAGTTATGGGAGGGATGCTTAACAAATTTGAAGCATTTAAGATTTGGAAAAGTCTATTCCTTTACTGATATCAGAGTTACACTTTATAGCAAACTATCTATCATTACATTGTTCTCTGGGCATAACTGTACAGTGTTAGAAATATTTTAATACTGTGAGCCATTCACTCTTTGCCTGTGCTATGCAGTAAGACTCATGTATTCAGAGTACCTTTGATTACGTTTGTTTCATTCTTCTGAGTCCTCATTCAGTACACTTGCTAATTGATAAAATTAACTAATCTTAGGATTCCAAATTATTAATCATTTACATAATTGGTGGGATATTGTGGCAATAGTTGATGTGGCCATTTTCTAGTGTTTTAACACAGATCTAATGCTGCCAGAAAAAAATAAAAAGGTATACTTATGTAAAATACGAGTTTTATTTTTCTTCCTGGGCTCTTAAGGGATTATTATTCAAGTGCTTCTTATGGTGCCATTGGTTGGATTATTATAATCTTATACTTTGTAGTTGTCATCGCTGAAGATATTTAGTATAAATTGGAAAAATGTACTGCATGAAAGATGATGGAAAAGTTTTGAATTCTATTTGCATTGAATTGTTGGACCTCCTTATTCTGGCAGCTTTACAACAGTGCCTGTGAGCACAAAGGAATGGCATGTATTTATGCTTCTGTAAATAAGATCCCATACACTTTCTACTAGAGAACATGCACCCAGCCCTTTTATGGTCAACGTGTGATTTCTCTGCCTGCCTTTAGGCTGACCATATGACAAGTGATATTCAAGTATGCACTTTGATACCATAAAAAAGACTTCATAAAAGAGATATTGGTTCCCTTTTTAAAGCCTTGGCTATCACTCTTGTATAATATATATATATATATATATGTATAATATACATATATATTCACAGACATATGTGTATATGTGTATGTACTTATAAATACTTTTACAAATATTATATATCTACTTTAAAATACTATATATGTATATGTATATGGATATATACACACATATATATGAATATATATACGCACACAAATATATGCATTTTTATTTATAAATGGACAATTCACTAATTACAAAGGTATGATGTAATAAAGGTATAACTAGGTGGTGCTTTAAAGTTACAAAATGCTTTACATACATTAACTCATTTGATCCTCACAATAACCATGTGATAGAAGCATTGCAGGTGCTCTTTCTTCTATTTCACAAATAAGAAAACTTGAGACCCAGAGAGAATAAGAAGCTTGATCTGAGTCACATAGTTGGAAATTTGGTATTGAGTTGAAGTCTTTTAACTCTATTTCCAATGATTTTCCTATTATACTATTATTATATAAGTTTTATATTATTTAAACCAGGCTACATATCTGTAAAAATTTAAAAAAAGTACTTATAAGCTTTCTTTGTGCCCCTTTCTGATTAGCTTTTCATTACTGACTTTTAAAATAGGCAGTGCAATTCATTTGGCACGTAAACATTTCTGGTGCTGCCCTGAGGGCTTTGTTAGAAGGGATCTGGAATCTTGCAATATTGAAAAAATTTAGTACATGTGGTACCACTTCATTGATTTAGAGTTGGTTCCCTCTCCTTGCTAACTCTCCCTGCATTCTCATTCCTATTCAGTAGTTCTACTCCTTCCCAGGCCTTTATTCATCTTACAGTGTAGCAGCACCAATTACTCTGCCTGTATTGTTAAAAAAAAATTCACTTTCTAATGAATGACTATAGGAAGGAGTATTTCATAAACCCAAAATCCAAGCTTTTGTGATAAGAACTCACTATTTTGACAAAAATTTCTGGGAAAACTAGAAAGCAATTTGGCGGAAAATAGGTATAGACCAATATTTCACACCTTATATGAAGATAAAGTCAAAATCGGTACGTGATTTAGACATAAAGGGTGATATCATAAGCAAATTAGGAGAGCATGAAAAATTTTACTTGCCAGACCTATGGATAAGGGAAGAGTTTATGACTAAAAAAAAAGATAAAGGGGGTCACAAGAAGTAAAATGGTTAATTTTTATTACATTGAAGTAAAAAGTGTTTCATAAACAAAACTAATGAAGCCACAACTGGAAGGAAAGCAGAGAACAAAAAAAAATTACAGGAAGTTTCTCTGATAAAGGCCTCATTTCTCAAAAATATAGATAACTGAGTAAAATTTATAAGAATATGAGTCATTTCCCAGTTGCAAAGTATTTTCTGACTGTAAATTGATAAATGCTCAAAGAATGTGAAAAGGTAGTTTTCAGGAAAAAAATCAAAGCTATCAATAGTCATATAAAAATTCTATAACTCACTATTGATTAGAGAAATGCAAATTAAAACAATTCATATCTATCAGATTGGCTAATATGACAGAAAAGAAAAGTGACCAATGTTGGAGGGGATGTGGAAAAATTGGGACACTAATGCATTTTTGGTGGAGTTGTGAACTGATCCAACCAGTCCAGAGAACAATTTGCAACTCTGCCCGAAGGGGTATAAAAAATATCTGTACCCTTTGACCTAGGAATACCACTACAAGTTCTGTAACCTAAAGAGGTCATAAAAAAGGGAAAAGGACCCACATGTGCAAAAATATTTATAACTCTTTTTGTGGTAGCAGAGGGTTGGAAATTGAGGGGATGCCCATCAATTTCGGAATGGATAGATACATTATGATTTATGATTGTGATGGAATACTATTATGCTATAAGAAATAACAAACAGGATGATTTCAGAAAGAGAAAAAAAAGCCTGGGAAGACTTATATGAACTGATGCAAAGTGAAGTAAGCAGACCCATGAGAGCACTGTACATAGTAATAGCAATATTGTACCGATGATCAACTGTGAATGTCTTAGATATTCTTATCAATACAATGATCCATTTCTGAAGGACTTATGAAAAAAAATGCTATCCATGTTCAGAGAAAAAACTGATGGAGTCTGAGTACAGATGGAAACAACTTTTTTCACTTTGTTTTTCTTGCCTTTTTTTTGCAACATGGCTATGATGGAAATATGTTTTGTATCACTTCACATGTATAACTAATATCACATTTGTTACCTAAAAAATTCAGGGAGGAAGAGAGAAAATTCAGAACTCAATAATTTTTAATGTTAAAAATAAATAATTCATTATTGAAAAAAAACTTCATTTTCATTCTAGATCTTTTCCCCACAGTTTTACTCCCATCTTCCAGCACTCTAAGAAACCTGAACTTTTCCTGAAAGTTCATCTTGAAACTCTTTTATCCATACTAGTCATTCATTCTCTCATGTCCCAAAACACAGGGGCAGGAAGAGGAGTCATATTATTCCTTGCTTCCTATTTCCACCATCACTCAGCAGAGTTTCTTTCTTTGAGATTGGTTCCATCCATCTGTATCAACTTGTCTAACTCCTTTTATTTTTCTTTCCTACTTCAGACCATTTCCTCTCCTTTTTCTACATGTTCAGTCCCTAGCTCAGTCTTCCTTTTAACCCTCACCCTGGTATGGATGGTTGTTTGTTCTTCATTCTTGAAGAGTACTAATGAAATCATAAGGGTGATGTCTTGACTTGTATGTGAATTGGATTAACATGTGGCAGAACTGTGTAGCACTATGTACACTTTTACCTTCCATTTAATCAACATCCTCAACCCCCACAACTTACCTTTGCACTCTACCCAAGTATCTTTCAGAGTGGTTACACTTCAGAATCTACCATCACAGCAAACCATTTTTATTACCAGGGTTTTAAACATGGAAATTACCTTCCCTGATCATTCTCCTCCTACCTGCTATATCTTCAAGAGGTAATCTTCACCTAGCTCTTTATTTTTACCCAGCCATACAGTAAGCTACCAATTCTTGGAAAATCTGCCTTCATATTATCTATCATTTCTGTCCTTGGCTCTTACCTTACATTGCTATCACCCTAGTTTCAGATTCTACAGGTTGAAATATTGTAATAGGCACCTGACTATTTTTAATTCCTTATAAGTTCCCTTTCACCTAGTTGTGAAAATTAAATTCTTAAAGTCTGACCATATCACCAACTGGGTCAGAAATCTTCATATGTATTGATATAACTAGGGGTTTAAAAATACAAAATACCTTCCAAGAGAATCGGAAACTAGGGTGATAGCAATGTAAGGTA
>NW_020954562.1:18663474-18674656 GCF_900497805.2 Vombatus ursinus | reverse complement strand
ATATATATATATATATATATATATATATATACACATATGTATTTGTGGGCTTTAATAGCTTAAAGCTATACTAAGAATGTTGGGATACTTTGTAATGTGATTTCAACAATTGGTTTTCTTTGTAGTTTTTATGCACTTAAAAATGTTATTTGGAGAAAGAATCTATCATAGGCTTTTTCCAGACTTCCAAAGAGGTCTGTGACATCAACAAGTTCAAATAGGTAGCATCTAACCTATACCTTAACAAGAATCCCTAAGAAGTAGTTATCTTTTTTTTTTCTGCTTGAGAGGGTAAGAGATCAATTTCCTTACCATCTTCATTTTTAAAACCAAACCAAACAAATTCTCTTTGCTTTGGCCTTATATTGCATACATCATAGACTATGTGGTACCCTCTTTTTCCTTCCCATAGCTGTTGATAATTTTTGTATCTTTAACTTTCAAATGGAAATTCTCCCTAGAACCACAATATCATTTCATCTATTTCTGCCTTACTGTACCAAATTCCATTTCTTCAGAGAAATTGTTTTTCAAAATTCTTATCCTTCTCTTATCCTTTAATAAACATACTCCCTCTTCTAGGTTTATTGTATCAGTGTGAGAAGAGATTTTAAATTCATCAATTTAAGTTAGGCAGTCTGTACTGTATACATGTAAGTAAATTTTTATCAAATAAACCATAGCTATTGTGTGTCAACATGTCAGTCTGAAACATACCCTAGAAATTATAGTTAATCAAATGCATTTCCTCCCAGATGGGCCAATTTCAATCTGTAACTATTGAGCATAGACTATCACTGTGGTTAATCTGGATCTGATGATGCTTAACACATAGTAGGCACTTAATAAATACCTACTTATTGACAGATTCTTAATTTCTACTTCTGGTTAGTACTGGCAAATTCCATTGACTGTGAGGAAATCATTTGTATCAGGAGTCATGAAAAAGTTTTCATATTCTGAATATAAATACCACATAGTGTATTCTGATATCACATAAAGACAGAGTGGTGGATGCTTAATTTCTAACCTGTCTGTGTTTATACACAATTTGATGGCTTCAATCTTACCCAATACTTAACACTTAGCCCCTTCCTTAAAGGGGTGTGTGCCACTCTGGAATTAATGTTGAATTAATCCTACAGAGAGGTGGGCGTTTGGTACAATATTGAGACTTTCCAAGAGTGAAAGTTATGGAAGAATGACCCACATCAGCAATGTCAAAGGAACTCCAACTCATCTCTGATTTTCAGAACAACATGCAACATAATTCCTACTAATGTTTTGGTAAAAGTGTTGTTTAAATCTAGAATATGTTTTTAATATAAAGCATTCTTTATACATTTTTATTTGCTCCATAGTGAACTAATGATATAAAGAAGATTTTGTAGTGAAATGAAAACTTTTCCTGAATGTATGGCTTATATAGAAGTAACCATTTCTACCGAGATATGATTTGTAAATTTTAACTTTGTTTTGAATTTGGTAAAATGGAAAACTTAATTTCAGTAATAATTGAAAATTTTGTTGATGATGACATCTTCAAGTGAAACATGGAAGCTTTTTTTTTGTTATTGAGGTTGACACATTGACCATTTAAAAACATGACTGTCAATGCTCACATTGTCAGCATTGTAGGATGTCTTTCAGAAAGAATGTACCAGTGCGAGTGTATATTAGGTTTTCAATGAGTTTTTGTTTCATTTTGCTTTCCAGGACAAATGGAAAAAAAATACAATAATAAGGACATATTATATAGTAGTGTTTAGAGGATGACCTGTATATCCAAGTAACTCATTCAGGAAAGTAAGTATTTTTAGATTAAAAATTTCACTGTCTCTAGTTAATTAATGATCTAGTTCTGGACTTTGCTCAGCTAAAGGCCATTAGTTGACTCTTGCAGTACTTAGGGGTAGATTAGAGACAGACTAAAACAAAACAACCAGACCTCAAGGGAGTGCGTTTAGCAGTGCTTTTAAACCTCCATTTCTATTATTCATGCCACTTTCTTCTTTTTTTTAATCAATACTCTTTTAAAACCAGCTTTCACTTAAAATATATATATATATATATATATATATATATATATATAAATTGTAGTACCTAGATGATTTCCCCAAATATTAGCACATATCACCATCTAAAGAGAAATCTTAGTTTTGCTTTTTGTAGCAAGTTCTACTCATTGGTTCCTTGCCTGATGACCCTGGTTCTGAAACTTTTCCTTTCTCTATTCTCTGGAGAACTTGCAGCCAGGAGGTTTTTGTACTAAGAAGATTATCCCTGCTACAGCTGTCCCTTCCATTTAAAGATGTGGTGGCCAACTCAGGGAATTGTCCAGAAAATTTAGAATTAAAAAAGACTTAAACAAACCAAATAGCTCTTTCTCAAACATTTAAGCAGTAAAAGTGTTGTTCTGGTTTAATCAATAAACATTTATTAAGTATCAATTCTTTGCCAGGCTCTGTGGCACATAAGAACATAGACAAAACAAAACAAAACAAAACAAAACAAAAAACAAACCCAAATTTCTTTTCACATGGAGCTTTAATTATAAAGAGAAAAACAAGTAAATACATAAGTATATAGAGAATAAATGTATGGATAATAAATACAAATAAATCTGCTACAGTAGGAACTGTAAAAGGACATGAGTTCAGATTTGCCTGCCAGTTATTATCTAGGTGATCTTGGGCAAGTTAGTTAACCTTCCAACACCTCAGTTTCTTCATCTGTAAAATGAGGGGACTGGATTGGGGAACCTCTAATACTGTTGTCCTTTCCAGCTTTCAATTCTGATACTCTGATTTTCTTCTAATCTCATTGAGGGTATTTGGAAATGAAATATTTCTCATTTGGAGTTGAAGCTGGAATAAGAAGAGAGACTGCTGTTAAAGATGCTGTTATAGCTGAGTCTGGACCTTTCTACCTCTCAGGCTGATGAGGAATAATCCCTAAACCCTTGCCTTTGACATGTCCTAATTGCACTCTGACATGTGTGATCTGTCTTCCCCATTACAGATTTTTATTAGACAAGGATTTGGGCCCATGTTAAAACAAAGTGTGTATTGATGATTATTTTTAAAAGCTTCATGGACAATCCAGTGACCATATTTCATATTTTCATAACTCAGGATTCCTTAACCTTATTTGTGTCACGAATCCCTTTGGAAGTCTGGTGAAGCCTATGGACCCCTTCTCAGTATGCTTTTAAATGGAAAGAAATGCTAAATTTCAGGCAGAGGTTAGTGAAAATAAAGGGGTATTTTCCCCCATCCAAGTTCATAGTTCATGGATCTCAGGTGAAAGATCTCTGCCATAAATCTTCAGTGGAAATCTTACAATTGCATTTTTTTCTCTATACAATTTTTAAACATTCTTTTTCTTTTTGTTTTTGTACAATTAGTTTTTAGAACATGCCTGAAAAATGAGATGTTTAATAAATACTTGTTGATTGACTGATTGATTGACATGAGCAAAGGAGGAGCTCATATTAGGTTTTATCCTCTCCTCCCTACTTGCCTGCCCATAGATTGTTTTTATTTTTATTTTTATTTTTTTTTACCCGACTGAAGGAAAACCTGGCATTAGATTATTTGTATTTTTTTCCACCTCCTTTTTGGTCTCATTATAATCTAAGAGGAGGTATAATGTGAATTGTTTTGTAATTTCTTTGAGTTTGAGGAGAAAAGCAAGGTCATGATCATCACAATAACACATTTTACAGGACATTTTAAGGTTTATAAAATGTTTTCTTTACAACAATCTTTTTCAGAAAGAGTGAAAGTATTATCTCAGTTTTTAAAATAGGAAAATTAGGGTCAGACAATTAATTAATTTGTTCATGTGTCATACAACTAGAAAAGTATCTGTCCATATTATGACTGAAGTGCCCTGATGTCTTCAAATGCAGAACTCATTCCGTTATAATTTTCCTCTTTTCCTGTGTGCAGATTTAAAGGCTGTCTCATTTCTAATCTTGCAAATGTTTTGATTTATCAGTCACACATGATGCCCTGGTCTTAGGACACTCTTTGCTTGTTGCTCTCCTGTGGTCCTGCCATGATCAGTATGTTTAAACATCTTTCCCAAAATTGTAGATGCAATTTTCTATGTGGTACCTGCCTTCCAAAATATATTCTACATTAACATTTCACTAGATACATTTTAAGGAATAAGTGATTATCCTAGGTGTCTTAAGGTTTACTATAATTATGCAATACTTCCTATTTTTCTAGTGTTTTCCATTTTCTAATAGTTGTGATCACCATTGCTCTCCTCTTACTCCAAATTCTAGAGGAAACCACATCCTTCTACAAGAATAAACTGCAATTCTGAAAACAGATCATCACTTTTGTTTCGGGGGTTACTTAGAACAGTTAATATCTGGGTGGTCTAAAGACTTAGGAGAATTTGAGAATTCAAGGGGAACAAGGGCACAGGAGCTTGATTTCCAGTATTAACAGCTTTGCATTTGTCCATTGTGAGTCCCCCAGTCATCCTAGCTATAATAAACAGTAAGAGACCATTTTTTTGCCCTGAGACCATTACTCTTGATTGATCATTAAGCTTCATCACCACTTGTTGAACTGAACTCCTGGTGATTTTATATGTCAAGTGTCCTGAAGTGAATGCACTAACAAAAGAGGTTAATGTGATCTTGGGCAATGTAAGCTTGCATGGATCTGTGCCTGTAATTTAACTGTTCTTTCCAGTAGAAACATAATACCCTTTGTCCTATAGCTTGAGGGCACTCTTAACAATCTTTTTATTGTCACTCATGTAGTTACCTTTGTTGAAGCTGTGCATTAGTCTGGTCAAGGTAATCCCCAAATGTTTTAATAACAGGAAATATTTGCCATTTTCCCCATAATACAAAAGAATTCATGTTTGTGGAGGAGTTGGGTCATACATCTGGTTTCGGGTTCTAAAGGTCAGAATTCTGAGGCTGTTACAGCCTCTGTCTTAACAATTCTTGTCAGTTTTGTCTATTCGGAATCACTTCCCTGCATTCTCCACCGGCAGTGTCTCCTTTTTCTATAGACATTAAAAAAAGAGACACTGAAATATAATTATGGGTTTCCCAGGAAAGGATATTAGAGTCTGTGTTATTAAGGTGATAAGCCAGAAGGAGTGACTCAGGATCATTATATTACTGGATAACAGAATTTGATTTTCAGTAAAATTTTAAACCAATATTCTATTTAGTTAACTCTATTCATCATGGAGAAAGTCAGTGATGGAATAGGGTTTTAAAACATTTACAATTGTTTTTGCAAGTATATTAAGATTTTCAATCTTCTCTTTTAAAGTAAGATAAAGATAAGAAAATGTGCATAGCACTAGACTTATTTTAGGATAATGCCAATTATATAAAATTATATGTTCTAATTTATTTTGTCCTTAGAAGTTACACACTTACTTTGCTTTGAAAGTATTTTTAGTGTCTAAAAGAACTGGGGGTGGAGGGTGGGAAACTGCTTACTTGATGGAGGGACACATTTGATATAGGAATTTTAAGCTATTAATTTAAGTTTCATTAAAGATCTTGTGAATGTAATATTCACAATTTGTATATCAGTGCACCACAGGCTCATCGTCTCATCAATAACCATTGTATCTAATGCAGGTTAGTAGTAATATTTCACTGTCTTATTTGCTTTATAAATAGAAATCCCAGGAGATAGACAAAGAATTCTGGTCAATATTTACTCTCTTCTGGATTAGAAATACAAGATTTAAAATATTTTTATTATTATATTAAAATCTCAACCGTTTCAGGTTTTTTTAATGTTCAGAACTCAATAGCCTTGGTAAAGTTTTTGTTTTTGTTTTTCAATTGGGAACATTAATAGCATTTCATTTTACATATGAATGGGGTTTAGATTTTCTGTAAAATATAGATTGGCTAGATATTACACATTTAAAAACAAAATTGCACGTTCCATACATTAACTAGTACTTTCAGCTTTTGAATGTTTTATTTAATTCTCTTGTTGCTTAGCTTAAATTCTAAGCGAATGTTTGAGTAAGATGAAAATTGACGTAAATTTGAAAGTAGTCTTCAGCAACAATAAATATCTGTTGAGTTAAATACTGATTGATAATGCCTGCAGTGTTTGTGGCCCTTGCTAGTCCCTGTTGATACAGAGATGAAAAATGATAGTTCCTTCCTGCCCTCAAGGATTTTCTTGTAAGTAGGAGGTTTGGAATTTTGGTAAGTATAATACCAAGCCAAATGTGATTAGGGCAAAGCAGAACTTTTGAGTTTGGAGAGATCACTTTTTACCTGGGGACATCAAGGAAGGATGAGTTTGGCTTTGAAGAAAAAGAAGTATTTCAGTTTTTAGTATTAAGACCTATAGAAAGAACATGGTCCAGGCATAGGGGATGGCCTGGGAGAATGCAGAGAGACTGTCATTATAGAGAACCAACAGCTCTTTGGTTGAAATGGTGTGTGTGTGTGTGGGTGTGTGACAAAACAAGTGAAGTGGAAAATCAGTTGTACTTTACAAAATAAAGCAAAGGTTTTTGTAAATCTAACAAATCTGGAGTATAAAGTAATTCAATTTTAAAAGAAAATATTTGGTAGAAGTTGAAAATGATAAATGGGAAAATGTTATCTATCACATGGGAAATTAGGGGTTTCCAACTTGTGTGGCCTGTCTGGGGAGGGATGATGATCTCAGTGGAAAGGGTGGGCTATGTTGCCTCTGGACAATGGAAGTCTTGAAAACACTTCTGGGAAGAGGGCTGGATGGGCAAGAGTATATACCAGGCCCAGCAGAGAAGTGGAGATAAAGAAAGGAATGGCAACTTGAAGTGAGACTGAGTATATTAAAATGTTGTCAAATGTTCTATAAGTCACTGATACTTAATTGTTGAGGGATACTTTTGGTCCTGTTGTGAATAAAGGTCAAGCACTGGTTCTTTCTATTGCATTTGCTGACCTGTTAACCCTGATTGAATACTTGTCATTACTTATGGGGCACTGAAGAAGGAGAGGGGGAGGAATAGAAAAGATTTTGTCTCTTTGTGTGATGCTTTTCTTTTCAGAATGTATTTTCAGAAAGAACATACTAGAGAGAGTTCATGTTCAGATGTCTTGGGCAAACACATTTTTTAAATGAAATGAGTAACATGTTTGGTGGGTTATTACCAAGAAAAATATAGTTTAGAGAGTCTTACATCTAGATGAGATCCACCATAAAACCCCTCCATTACTCTATAAAAACTTACTTCCTATGTCCCAGCCAATGAGAGAGATTCCTTTTTAAATTTTTTTTCTTTTCTTTTCCTTCATTGTACGTATAAGTTCCCACTTTGAGTTGAGCACTTAGATCATACTTAAAAATAAGTATTTATCAAATAATAGAAATATTATTATTTAGAAAAGAGTTGACTGGATGAGATTAAACAAACAAATTCAACTAAGATAAATAAAAGCATGGAGAGGGTCATGGAAAGATGTACAGTTTAACTTTATACCAAATCAGATAACTCTGCAAAGCACATTTACAGCATGAATATGTAATAGATGCCTTGTTCCAGTGTATTTGAAATGTAACATAGGTTCATGTAAATGGTGTGTCCCATCAATCTGTCTATAGTACTCAGCATACATCTGAGAATTTCCTTTTATATGGACTTATATTTATTACCATTGTCTTTCCATGACAGGTTCCTTATACATTTTCTTCCACTTGTGAAAATAACAACAAAAAGCCTGTTGCTTTTTTTGTTGTTGTTGTCTTGCTAAATTCTCATCTAAATAATAACCATGGATTCTTAACATGATAATCTCATTAAGGACTATTATAGATAAACATTTAGTCCTTCAGTAACCACAAATTCTTATCTTATGACAATCAATAGTTGAAAAATTGGCTTCTCGTGTAAGTAGTGTTTTGAAGAAGTTCTATTATGGTCAAGAGTTCTTTTATCTAGGAAAAGTGAACTATAAATCCTTTAAATCACTCCATAAAAGGATATTTCTCATTTTTGTTCAAAAATGGCAAATACAGTTTTTACGTATACACTGTTTTCTTTCTGTCCTTCATTTCCCTAGTGGAGACTTCAGGTTCTGTACTCACCAGCTAATGAATGAAACTTGGATCTTCTCCCTTTATCATTTCTTTTGGACCCCTGTTCAATTTCCTTCCTCCCCAATCTAGGCCTCCCTTTCATCTTTTACCTGGATAGGGACTAAATGGCTTTTCGAGTCTTAACATCTTACAGAATGAATGGATGGTGTGTACCAAGTTTTATTCTAAAGGAAGACATAGATACAGCAAAAGATGGAGTGTTGTGAAGAGAATCTACAGTGTAAAAGTCAGAAGCTGGAGAGAGAGTGAGAGCAATAGAAAGTGATAGAGAGTGAGAACAACAGAGAGAGAGAGAGAGAGAGAGAGAGAGAGAGAGAGATGTTCCATATCCATAACTGGTACTCAGTGGAGCTATGCCTGGCTGCCACCGGTAGCAACCATGGGGCCAGTGAATACCTTCAAGCAATACCCAACAGAAGAACATGCGGGGGCAGCTAGGTGGCACAGTGGATAGAGCACTGGCCCTGAAGTCAGGACTACCTGAGTTCAAATCCGGCCTCAGACCAAACGCTTGACACTTATTAGCTGTGTGACCCTGGGCAAGTCACTTAACCCCAATTGTCTAAAAACAAACAAACAAACAAACAAAAAACCAGAAGAATATGCAACCCATCTGGCAGAGACCATAAAGGAAGAAGGCCAAGGGAAGCAGAGTAATGCCATCAGTGGAAAACATTGACAATCCTGCAATATAGCAGTTATAGATTGCCTCTTCCACATATGACTTTTTGCCACCTGTGTTTCTTCCATGCACGTTACCTGACCCCATCTCCCCTACATTTGTGACTCTCCATTTGTGTTTCCTATGCCCTTTCATTTTAAAATGGTTATTTTCCTCATAGGAAAAAATGCTACAACACATACATTAATTTATGAACCTTAAAATGCATATAAAGGTTAAATTTGCCTAGAAATATACACACATATATATGTGCATATGTATGTATATGTCTCATAGCAATTTCTTTTTCCTGTGAGGAAAATGTCCAATTTTATAATGGAAGGTCATGGGGAAATATGATTTGGCATTAAGCTTACAGACAACTTATTAGAAACATATCTATCCTTTAAGAAAAGTCATAATGGTAATGTTGTTTTCTTTTGGCTCTTTTAGATACCCTCATATAAATAGCAGTTTATATATTTGTTTTCCAAACTGGAAAGCCTTCAAGTCTAGGCCTGGGAATGGACTTTATGACTGTCATCTGAAGACCAGACTAGTTAAGTTTGTCTCTTTAAACTTGATTGACTACAGAATGAGAACTTCTATGGCCATATCAGCTGCCAACAACCACCTAACCTGTGGTAGTGAAGGGTGTAGCCACACAGTGAATTGAAGGGGCTTGAAGTATTTTTCACTGATTTGTGCTGTTTAGCATTTGGTCTACATTTGGAAGCCATTGGACATTGTTGTGTAGGACTGAAAAGAGGATATTTTAATTAAGAAGTGATGTTGGAAACAATTCCGAACTTGTAAGAACTAGGAAATCCCATTACTTCTTTGTTTTTAACTTCACCCCTATATTATATAATTCATATAATACCCAAAACTTTTTATAAATTAGATAAAGTCAGCTCTTAAAAACTAAAGGCAATTTGATTTAGTACAAATGTGGATGCACACATCAGCCATGTTGAGTTTTGAGTCTTCCTTTGAGTGATGACTCAATCTTTATAAAAACTTGCATTAATGCATCATTTCCTTGCTTGTAACTTAAAATAAGGGAAAGAATTTGGGAATAGACTTATAGATTCAATAGTATAGGGCAGTCCTGGTGAGGAACACCATCTGCCAGTAAAAACTGTCACTTTTCTCTGCAATTTATAGTCTTAGAGTGAGAGATTAGAATAAAGAGGGACTTGTCCAGAATGTATCAGAAGTGGGACTTGATCCCAGTTTTTTCTGGATACAAGATTGATTCTCTACTATACTACTTTCTCTCTGTCTCTCTCTGTCTCTCTCTCTCTATGTCTCTCTCTCTCTCTCTCTCTCTCTCTCTCTCCCTTTCTCTCCTCTCAGTTCTTCTCTCTTTTCTTTTTAAAGTTATTTCAAAATTATAAAACTTGGGGCAGCTAGGTGGCTCAGTGAATAGAGCACCAGCCCTGGATTCAGGAGGACCTGAATCCTGAGTTCAAATCTGGCCTCAGATACATAATACTTGCTAGCTGTGTGACCCTGGGCAAGTCACTTAACCCCATTGCCTAACCAAAAAAAAAAAGCAAAAACAAAAAAAAAATTTATAAAACTTTAAATAATCAACTGGCAGGTAGCATGGCAAAGTGGTTAGAGTGTTAGCTTCTTTTCTCTTAGGCCTATTAGCTCTCTGGTCATGTCATTTAAATACTCAGGCTCAGGCAGTTCTCTACAACTTTGTCATAGAAGATAGAGATTTGCCTAAGTGGAGTGATTTTTCACTTCTTAGTTAACAACAAAATGACAGATCCCTGAATTACTGATGTATTGACTAAATTGTGAACAATGATACTTTTAGCATATGAACAGCCTGAATAATTTATATCTACCAGTTATGGCTTTGGGGTTGGCACATGCACATTTTAGGAATGAAAGTACTCTATTAGGTACATGTGTTTCTTGGAAGCAACTCAGCAGAACCTTTTGGGAGATAAAACACTTAATGCCTTAATGAAGACAGCACTTCTAGATATTTTGGTAACATCTAAAAATAAAGATATAATAACATTAAAAAAAATGGTAACTTAAGTACAGATTAGGCAATCGCTAGTATATAGTGTGGGGGCCATCTCCAGTCATCCTGATCTGTATCTTGCCACTGGAACAAGATGACTCCAGAGGATCAAGTGAGGCTGGTGATTTTGTGCAGCCCTCTCTCACTTAAATTCAATTCCATTGCAAGCCATGGCATCACTTTCCTGATGTCATGGTCGTCTTCAAGAAGGAACGACAAACAGTGATCTGTGAGTAGTAGTAGCTGCCCCACTGGGGACCCACCTGGCCAGTTCCAGTTGGGAAATGCAATTCCTTCCTTCCTTCCTTCCTTCCTTCCTTCCTTCCTTCCTTCCTTCCTTCCTTCCTTCCTTCCTTCCTTCCTTCCTTC
>NW_020954562.1:18605220-18663464 GCF_900497805.2 Vombatus ursinus | reverse complement strand
TTCCTTCCTTCCTTCCTTCCTTCCTTCCTTCCTTCCTTCCTTCCTTCTTTCTCTGCACTCATCCTCTCTCTCCTCCCCCTCTCTCTCTCTGTCCACATAGGGAATCATATACTTACCTGTGAGTGCTCTGTCCAAAGGAATATAAATTTTGGTTGCGGAAACCTGGCGAGATATTTTGGGGTTAGGAGCTAGATTTTTTTCCTAAGGACCAAGCCTTGAACCCAAATCATTCTGGCTCTCATTGATTGGTCAAAAATAGGTCCCAGCCTAAGCCTCACTTAGGCATTGTTTGGCCTATGATGGCTCACAGTGAGTATAAATAGCATTTTTTTTTTGGCCAGAAACCCTGAGGGTCTTCCCCTAACAGACTGATTTTGTTTTTGCTTTTTGACTAAAAGAGGACGTTCTTTGCCTCATTTCTTACCTAGCCTTAATCACTGAATGGGCCTTGCCTTAATCAAATTTAGACCTGGGAAAGACCTTAGCTTAAAAAGGCCAAGGTCTCCCGCTGCATGTTAATTTAGGTAGTATTGTCATTTTTTTTTTTTTTTACCATATTGGCACAGCGTAAACATGAACAATTAATATTTATCCACTTTTTTAGGTCTGTCTTTATTTCCGTAAAGAATGTTTTGTTGTTGTATTCTCTAGTTCCTGTGTGTGCCTTGGTAGGTTGCCTACTAAATATTTTATGCATTCTATAATTATTTCAATATAGTTTCCTTTTTTATCCCTTCCTGCTGGGTGTTGGTAACACACATATAGAAAGGTCAGTGATTATGTGGGGTTTTTTTTATACATAACAACTTTGCTGGTTATCATAACAATTTGTTTATAAGGTAATTCATGAGGGTTTTTAAGTAGACCATTTTATCATCTACAAAAATAATAATTTTGTTTTAACTGGCATTTCTCGCATTGTGTTCAATAAATGTGGCAATATTGGCAATTTTTACTTTAACCCTGACCAATTATTTGACCGAAGTTTTGGTTTTAAATGAAGACTTTTGAGTTCTGCCATGTGATGTTGAAATTCTTGAATACTTGGTTTACAGATTCACAGCTTAAATAGTATAAATAATTTGTGACTCTGGGGCAAAATTAAAAAAAAATGTCATAATCCCTCTTTCCATCAAGACTTATATACCGATACCTAGTTCATGAGATAATTAGGAACACTGGGTGACATACATCAATATAAAAATAAAGTATTATAATCTCAGCACTTCATAGTTCTCATATAAAGAAAAGTCACATTGTCTAGAAATTCATATAATTTGCTTTAGAAGAATTAAAAAATGTAAAGATAAACATGGATAGATAGTGTGGCTAGTGGTTAGAGGGCTGTTTTAGATGTAAAGATGACCTTATTTCAAGGCCTGTCCCTGACTAGCTGTTTGACTCCTGACCATCCTCTAATTAACCTCTAATTATTCTAGGCCAATGGTGCCAAACTCAAGTAGAAACAGGGCCCACTAAACTGAATATAGAGAAGCCTGTGGGCTGAATATTGACCTAGTTTAAAAATCTAATGTTATCTATGTTTTATTATCTTTTAATTTATTTTATCACAAATTTCCCAATTACAGTTTAATCTAGTTCAGCTGCATTCAGGAGCTTTGTGGGCTGTGTCCAGTCCATGGGCACTGTGTTGGACCCCTTTCATCTGGGCTACTAAGTCTAAGTTGCAGATTTAAATGCCAACCTACACTGGTAGATAAAGTTTCCTCAACTAGTAGATCCCTGCAGCAATGAAATCTCAGGTCTGGCCCCTGTCCCCCCAAGTAAAAATACTGCCCCTGCCCCCAAAGAAAGGTCCATTCATCAGTGTAATGAGAAATAAAATGACTTTTTGCCTAAAGTTCATTCTTAAGGTAAAATGTATAATGTTAAAAATCGAGATAATTATAGCTCACATTTTCATAGCCGTTTACGATTCAAAATGTTCTTTGCTCACAGCACTCCAGGGATGTAGGTAGGATAACTAATTTTCCCAACTCAAGAACAAAATCTTGAAATGTTCTTATTCAGCATTTTGGTAGTGTTACGAGCTTATTATAGCCTTATCTCAACCATGTAGCACAAGTAGGTCATGTTAGTAATTGCTTTGTATATATTTGTTTGCATGTTGTCTCCCCCATTAGATCGTAAACTCCTTAAAGGCAGCGACTGTCTTTTGCCTCTTTTTGTATTCCCAGTGCTTAGCAGAATGCCTGGCACATAGTAAGCCTTTAATATCAATGGCAAGTTAATATTAATATTAAACATTAATAAATGTTTATTAAATGAATGGATGAATAATTATAGGGGTGCTCCATCTTCAGAAAATAAGATCAGAGAGAAAATACAGTTACAAAAATAAATTATGAATAGCTGATGATTATTCATATTTCTAAATATTCATATTTCTAAAAAGATTCAATAAGGATTCACTTAATGGGTGCCAGGTACATTGTTTGTTTACAGAAGTTAGGAGGAGGTAATACAAAAACATAAAGCTATAGCTTTATCTGGCCTTCTTATTAAGGTCATTTGAAGCCAGTGATTTTTAAAAGGAAGATAAAACAGAAGGATCTCTGAAACCATACTTCAATGCAAGCAGAATATATTATTTGCTTATTTAAGATAATCCCTTTAACTTTTTAAGAGCACATCAGTTGTCTAAATGAAGTCTTTATAGGTTAGATACAAAACAAATGTAGACCTTTGCATCACCACTGAAATCTAGAACATCCTTCTGGCCCTAAAAAAAAAAAATCAAGATTTTGACTTTTTTTTTTTTTTGGTCAATCTGCATCTTTCCTGACACAGAGATGACTTTTAAAAGTAAATCCATGTCATCTGATTTCTCTACCTTTTCCCTGACATTTTTAACCCTTCTTCTTTCCCCTCTGAGATTCTTGTTCTACCAATGTATTCTCCTTCCCAGTTTCAGTCATTATTAAAGTAGTTCAGTCCTTTCAGAGGATGTGGCAAATTTGGCCTCTGGTACTGGAAAGAGTGATGGGTTCCTGCATCTTTTTTCACATTAGAGCCTATGAATATCTTCTGTGTAGAGCCATTGTATAATCTTTTCATTGTCAAATTCTCCTTCAGAACCACAGGAAACAAGGTAAAGAGAGTGATCAGATTAATTCTAAACTCATCAGTAAGTTAAGGTTTTTGTTGCTGTGCATAGTTTAACAATTATGAAATTTTAATGGATGGTCAGGGAAAATTATATTTATTTATTTTAATAAAAAGGATTGTCCTTGTCTACCTATGGCTATCTGCTTCTTTCTAATAGCATATGGTTTCAGAATACTGTTATTGCTTAGCCTGACAAGACTCATGAGAACTTTGCACATAGCAATTTCAGCATTTATTTTCTTTTTGTCTTAGTGTAAGTTATATTTTGATGAGAGCTTTGACAGAATGGCTGTCCAAAGTCTGGTAATACTTCCTCTATGATGTGAAAGTAACTTATTTTATATTTATTTTTCTTTTTTTTCTTTCATAAAAGACAATATCACAAGTTAAATCTCTTAAAAATATCATTGATATTGCACTAGCAAAATTAGTTCAGGGCCTATTTCTAATTTAGAGAGTCATGTGTTTGATGGATATTTTATTTGAATAATTCAAGAAAGATTTTTTTCTCCCTAGAACTTGAGATGGATAATCTACTTGTAGATTTCAATTTTTAATTTCAAAATTTAAGCATAAAATTATCTTAGACAGAACTCATCATATATTCATATATGTACATATATACATACACATGTATATACAAATACATACACAGATATATGTGCTTATACATATACATACATACATAAATTTTATCCTTGCATCAGTTTCTAGTATAGTGCCTGACACTTTTCAAAGAGGCTAAACTTTTTTTCCCCCTATGCAGGGAGCTACTCGTAAGGAATCTGCTTTCCCAATGCAGATCAGAGTCTTCAGAGTACTTGGGTACTGAAACAGCAAATGACTTGCTCAGAGTCACAGAGCCATTGTGTCTCATTCTGAGGCCAACTTTCCATCCACTACACCCCTCACTGTACCTAGCACCTAGTAATTACTCAGTACCTAGTAGGCACTTATTAATTGTTTGTTACTTCCCTGATTGATTCTGCACTGCAAAATCTTCAGTATCTATCTTCTTTCCATTAATATGACCACTATCCTAACGCAGGCCTTCATTATCCCTAGAGTATTATAACAGCCTCCTAAGAAGTTTTCCCCAGATCCAGTCTCTTAACCTCTTCCATTCAATCTTCCATCTACCAGTTGATATTACTAATGTACAGGTCTTTCCCCTGAGGTGGCTTTTTAGTGACTATCACAGGGTGCAGGGTATAGGGGCTGTGGCCTGTCTTCATAAATCCTAGGAACTAAGAATGATTTTTACATTTTTAAAAACGATAAACAGCAACAGGTTGCCAACTGGCTGTCATTTGCTGGTCTACAGGATAATATATTAGTCTATGGGATAATACATTTAGTCTATTTTGTCTACAGGGTAATATATTAACTCCACTGACATCTAAAGCCCTTCTCAATCTGCTTCTAATCTATCTTTTCAGTCTGATCACACAAGACCACTTTACATATTATTTCTTATTTCCTATATGTGGCATCCGTTCCTCACCTTTATGCCTTTTCACAGTCTATATCCTAGGTCAATGTACTCTTCTTCATCTCCACTTGGAAGAAGCTCTAACTTCCATCAAAGGATGATTCAAATGCCCACTGCTGCATGATGTCTTTTCTGATCCCCCAGTTATTAGCCCATTTTTTTTTTTTTTGCAATTGGGATTAAGTGACTTGCCCAGGGTCATACAGCTAATAAGTGTCCAAGGCAGGATTTGAACTCAGGTCCACTTGACTGCAGGGCTGCTGCTTTATCCACTACACTGTCTATCTACCCTAGCTCATTACTTCTTGATATTACTTTGTATTATTTTCATATCCTTTTTACTTGCTTTGAGGTACACATGTTGTATCTCCTCAATAGGATATAAGCTCCTGAAGGCAAAGATTGTTTATTTCTGTCTTTATATTCATAGAACTTAGTCTTGTACATAGTTGATATTAATAAATACTTGTTGAATTGAATTCTGATAAGCTTCTAAATATAACTCTTGAGATTCAATCAGGATTAAAGAAGAAAAAAGAATGGAACACATTTAGCAGTGTTATATCCATTGTCAAGATAATTTCAAAGTGAATTAGCCGGCTATATTAAAATAAAATCAGATTTGCATTCTTCTGCATTTTAATGTAACTAGCTAAAGAACAAGTTGATAACAGGAAAGTGTTATTATCAGTAAATTCATAAATTAGAGACCTGCTTATATTTATTCTATTTATGAAACTTGTAAGATAAGCCTTTGTTCACATTTAGAATTTTTTTAAGTCCAGCAACAGACAAAACAAGGATTGTAAAACAATTCAACTTTTTCCTCTAAGCTACCTTCTAAGAATTATTAATTACAATGCAGTGGAAAACCCAAGAAGTCACCCTCCATTACTCATTGTCTCCACTCTTAAAAATATGCTTTTGAATTCCATTCTATGTCACATGTTGGAGAAGTAGTTATAAAATACAGTAAATCACAGCAGGACAGTAATTCCTTTTACTCTACTCAAAAAAAAAAAAAGCTGAAACAGCATTAAAACATAAAATATTCTCCAAATTTTTAGGTATAAATATGAAATTGAATTACATATGTAACACAGTGGAGCTTTTCAGAGGAATCTATTTACTTACAAACAGTATAATCACAAATATAGAAACTTACACCCCCCCAACAAATGGTAGAAATAATCCCCTCCCTCCTTGAATAACCTCGATCTCTAGGGAGTGGAAGGGTAATAGGTTCACAGTTTAACTTGGTTTCCATAGAACACAGAACCTGTTCCAAGTCCAAAACCCACTTTGGGCTAGACTCTCAGACACACTGGCTGCTCAGGGCATCCATCCGGGATGGCTGCACCAATTGGCCTGCAGTCCTGGCTCCAACACTGCTATTCCAGAGGAGGACCTCCAACATGATGAAACCGAGGACAAATAACACAAAGCAGAAACAAACACTCCCCAGATCCATTTCCCAGAGCTGGGGTAAGAAAAGTAGAGAAGAGGAAGGATAGTCCTTCTCTTCTCATTGGTTCAGTTCATGGCCTCCAAGATAGGGCCAGCAGATAGGAGGTACAGAAGAGAACAAAGCTGAAAAAAATGGCAGAAAAGAAATCTGGCTGAAAAAAAAAAAGGTAACTTTGCAGTCTCACCATTTTAAAGAACGCAGGTAGCCAATCAAAGAGGCTACACCACATACATGGTAGGGGACACAGTGGGTTCCATGTTTGGTAAACTAGGCATGGTCAAAAGCCAGTTACATATTTACAGTCCTTTAATGGATGAGTTAAGTGTAAATCAGTAAGAAAATAACAAGTTTGTAATTTTCAGAATTTTAGGTATTTTAGAAAAGGTCTAACTATTTTGGTTTGTTTTTGGAGCAAATAAAAATGATAATTTTCTGTCTGATAACTTTAGACACAGTTTTCAGAGCAGTTGGAATAAAAAGTTTAAATAGAAAGACTTTCTCCAATCATTGCCACCTCCATGCATCACTACCTATCTCTGCTTTGACATCCAACCCTAATATGTGTCCTGAACATCTCAAACTCATTATCTTTTCCCAAAACCCTTCTCTCTCCCTAACTTCCATATTACTGTTGACAAAACTATTCTTCTAGTTTCTAGGCCTTTAACCTCAGCATCTTCCTCAATGTGCCTGCCATTTCTACCTTAACAACATCTCTCTTATGCATCCTGTTTTCTACATTCACACCCACAACCTTTATTCAGATCCTCATCTAGATCGGTGCCAAGTCCTATTGAAAAAGACTTCTAACTGGCCACCCTGCCTCCAGTCTCTCCCCACTATAATCCATCCTCCTCTTAAGTGACTAGGTGATTTTTTTTTTAAAGAACTGTAGGTTGCTATAGTTCTTCTTTCTGGTTACTTTCCAATTACTGTGTTTATCTCATAGTTACCTACTTGATGGCAAGGATTAGTTTTTGCCTTTTGTCATGCCTGGGCTTAACATAATGTAGCATGTAGCATGTGCTTGATAAGTACTTGTTGACTAACTGGTTGTTAATGTTGGAAGCTAGGAATGTTTGGGAAAGAAGTTCCCTACCATTTAAAGTTTGCAATTACAGAAGAAAGTTATGCTAAATGCTGGAGTGTTTGTGTGTGTGTGTGTGTGTGTGTCCCATGAGTAGTTCAGAATCAGCTCGGCCGTCCAATTTAGCGAGACTTGGGGAACCTCATTTTACTTTTTAGGCCTCAGTTTCCTAATCTGAAAAATGAAGTAGTTTGAGAAATTATTTTTAAGTTTTTTCAACTCTAATTTTTAAAAATTATTTTTCCCTCTATTAGGGAAAAATAAAAGTTTTTTCTGCACCGGCAGGGATAACTTGAGTAAGGCAAGAGGCCCATAGTCTATTATATTCTAATGTATGAACCAGTACTCTAACATGCCACCCAGTGATAAAGGATAAAGATCTATCTGAGACCTGAGGTAAAAACTGATCCTGAGAAGCCTTTTTTTCATAGTCTGCAAATGTCAAATTAACTAGCTACTGTTTATTTTATTTTATTTTATTTTCCATGTTGTCTTTGATTCCCTAATGTCCAGGACAGTGACTTGCTGATAATTGAACTACAATAAATATGTGTTGAATAATTTCTGCAGAGAGGTAGAACTTTTTCATAAGAAATGCCTGAAGGTTTTGAATATACTTTATGGTGCAATGAAAAGTTTATTTCTTCCCCAGTTAATTTTGTGACTGCTAACTTTTAAATCTTCACCTAAAAATAGGGTGAACACTAGGTTTAGAGTAAGAGGATATGGGCTTGAATCTTATCTATCCCTCACATATTACCTCTCTGTGCCTCAGTTTCCTTCACTGTAAAGTGAAGTAGTCAAACTAGATGAACTTTAAGGTCCTTTTCAGCTATCTATCTAAAGGTGTTTCATTTTTTTAAAAATTTCTCCAATCTCCATCTGGTACAAAATGGACATAGTTTGACTACAACAGCTCACTACGGAGTTGGGAGGAAGGGCTATCTGTTAATTTATTTATGCTGTGATATAAAATATTTTCTTATGTGTATATGAAAAAACTTTTCAATGTTCTCACATTTTTAATCATGTTTCATCCTTGCCCATGCAGAAAAAGACATATAGAATTACTATTTGTATTTCACAAATGAAGAAATTGAGGTACAGGAATGTTCAGATGGTTATCCATTATGGTATTCCACAACTGATGCAACACCCTGGATCACTAACCTGATAATGTTCCCCTTGAAGGAATGAAAGGGAGAATGTGCACCTCTTTTCATCTGTAGATTTAAAAGTTACTAGTTGTATGTATATTTAACTTGTAAGACATACAGTTTTACTGTCATTGCATCGTAACAGTATGGGCCTTATTCAGATACTTCAAACTAACATTTTTGGGGAGTAGGCATTTTCTGTTTATATTGTAACCATAGAGAAATCATGCTTCTGAAATAATGCTGACATATTCTCCCATTATGTAAGATGTTAGAACCTCTTTGAGAATATAACTGACTCAATTTTCATGTTCTTTGCTTTCCATATTTTCATTAGTTCCTTAAAATCTCTCTTTCCCCCTCCCTCCTCCATCTGCTCTTGCTCTCATAGGTCTGCCTATTTTGCTGTAATGTTCTCACCCTCTACTCACAATTCATAACCTCATTACTGAATTGAAAGTGCTTCCTCAACAATTAGTTAATTTTTTTTTTTTGGCACTGGGTCTCCCCTATTTCACCCATACTAGAAGTACAATAGTTACTCTTAGCATGATCCCAGTACTGATCAGCATCAAAGCTTTGACCTACTATTTCTGACCTCTGGGCCAATTTGCACCTTCATAGGCATACTGGTGGCCTCCTGCTCCCATGAGCTCAACATATTTGGTACGAGACTTTAACTTTAGCCCTCCTGCAGCTCAGATCTTTTATTGACACTGCTTTCTCCTGGTTCATCTCTTACTTGAATGAACTTTCCTTCTCAGTCTTTGCAAAACTATCCTCCCTGCTATACTCCCTATGAATCCAATCCCAAGACTCAGTGTTGGGCCTCTTCTCTATGATTTGTCTTCATGAGCCTGTCAGGTTCCATGGGTTCAAGTACAATATCTGCATAGACAATTCCAAACCAAATATCTTTCCTGAACTCTAGTTAAGCATCCTCACTGTAAGGTCTGATAGCCATCTTAAGCCAACATGTCCCAAACTCATTATCTTCCTTCCACCTCAATCTCACCTTTTAAACACGTCTTTCTTTCTGTTAAGGAAATTATTATCCTTCCATTCTCTCAGGCTAGAAACTTTGGATGCTTCCCTCTCCCTGACATCCAATCATTTGCCAAGTTCACACCCATAATATGCATGGTGTCCCCAAAGTCTTCATATATTTTGAAGCTTTAAGTTACTAACCTGGGTGATTGAATGGTTATTGGTGTCCTTAACTTTTCAGAAAGTGGAGGCATTAAGTGTAAATGGTCTTTTCAAGGAGTTCCGCCAAGAAGTAGAGGACAGGAAAGAGATATAGGAAAATGGCTAGCACAAATGTAAGATTAATGAGTTTTCTTTTTTGTTGTTTTTATTTTTAGGTTGGGGAAGACATAGGCATGTTTGTAGGCAGCAGAACGGAGACAGTATATAGCGAAATATTAAGGAGATATTGTGTATGATGATAATGACAATCTGCTGAAGAAGATTAGAGGAGGATAGGATAAAGAGTGAAGATAGTGGGGTTGACCATGGCAAGAAGAAGGGCCACTACTTTACCTGACTCTGAAAGTGAAGCAAGATGAAAAGGGAAGAACAGGGAGCTCTGGGCAAGTGGCCTCAGTTTTTTTTTTTTCTTCTTCAGTAAAATATGAAGGGAATTCTGACAACAAGAAACATGTTTCTATATCTCTGTGATATGAAATTTTTTCATGTATTCAGGAATTGCCATGAGGCTAAATAATTGCAGGAAATCTGGATAAATTTTACATTGAAGAAGATTTTGACATAAACTAAGGATAAACTGATTCTTCACACTAAGTTTCCTTTTACCATTTGGATCACCTCACTTTTTAAACCATGCCATCTTCCATTTGTATAACATCACTAAAGATGTTGGTAATATTACATCTCTCATGAAAATTGAATTGCCACAAAACATTTAACTGTTGCTTCAGAACAAGTGATATTCAGCATGATGTTTTATTTTAAGTCCCTAATCAGAGAGGCTACAAGAAGCTTTGAAATTTAGCTCTTATATGAGTAAGTCTTGATTGGGCAATATTTTCTCTTGATCATTTATAGAATATAAAATTCATTTTACTCAGAGCATCCCTCAAATTGAAAATTGAATGGTAATTAGAATTATCTAACTCTGCAAACGTCTCCATTGGTTATGAATAGGATTCTGAGTCATGAGCTTTCTAGCCAAAGTGGGTCATGCTTAGATTTCAAGTAGTTTGAGTTACCTAGCTATTATAAGTCTATGATGATCTCTTATTATGTAGGCATCTGTATGCAGAATTGATCATTATTAAAATGGACTGAAATTTTGGGAGACTGGCAGATGGAATCTTCCCAAGTAAAGAGAAAGGTTGAATTCAGGACGGAAAAGCATACTTAGAGAATTTTAGAGGACAAAATAACTTAAAATATCTGAAACTTTAAGAATAAGTTTTAGATGAAAACGATGATTTAAAAGATAAATTCAATTTAAGAAAATGTCAAAATAATTGCGTTAAGCAATGACTAAAGTCAAATGAATCATCCAAATCATTAAAAAGTGAGGCACTATTATCTTTTATTTAAATATTAAATGAATATGCAACATACACATTAATTTCACTATTTTTGAGGCCTGAATCAAGTTTTTCTCTGCACTTGGCAAGACTGTTTGCCATTTTGCAGATAGGTCATCATCCATGCAAATTTTTATTTCTATGGACCTTAATGTTTTCCATGTAATTTCTTACTTTGTTTTATAATTGTATAGTTGTTTTTGCAGTAGGAGTAGATTGTTTTTTCTACCAAAATTCATTTTTATGAATTACAGATTCTTCACCTCAGCATTTAAGGACTTCCATAATCTGGCACCCACTTCTAAACTTACTTAATTGTCTCTTCTTCTTATAATATATGTTCCACCCAAACCATCCTGAATATAATGTATCAGATGCATGTAATGTATACATCTGAACATTTTCACAGGCTATTTCCCATGGTTGGAAAGTACTCCTTACTCACCTCCACCACTTAGAATTTATAGATTCCTTCGAGGCTCAATTCAGGCACCTTCTGTGAGAAGCCTTACTTGATCTCACTTCTATTCTAGTCAACACATATGTAATAAGCCAAGTATTATGCTGGTGGCTAAAGATATAAAGACAAAAATGAAGCAGATTGCTCTCAAGGAGCTTACATTCTAACTTGGGAAACAAAATGTAGATAATATGTAAATATAAAAATATGCAAAACAAATGGGCTTATGGGAAAGACAGAACACCTGTGAGAAATCAGGATGGGCCTTATGTTGAAGAAGGCACTTGAATTGAACTTTTAAGAGAGCAAGGATTTCCAAGAAAAGGTGGTAAGATGGAGACCATTCCAAGAATGGGATTGGGTAGGGAAGGCAGAGATAAAGCTATTATAATAATCAAAGTAAAAGGGGACAAAGACCTCACATAGGATAATATCCATGTGAATAGAGAAAAGTATAGATGTAGGAGATGTGAAGGTAAAGCTAATAAGACTTGGAACTGATTGGAAATGATGTGTGTGGGTGGGGGGGAGCAAGTAAAAATGAAAAATTGAGGAAATCTCCTAGGTTGTAAACTCAGGTGACTAGAAGAGTTGTTATACTTTTCATAGAAATAGGGAAATGAGGAAAAGGGAAGAGTTTAGGAGGGCAAGTAATGAGTTGGGTTTTGTATATATTGAGGTTGACAGGACTGTAGGCCTTTCAAATGGAAAGGTTCATCAGGCTATTGGAAATGATAGACTGAAACTAAAGAGAGAAATGGGGACTAGCTGTTGGATTGGAAGTCTTCCACTTAGAAATGTTAGGTGAACCATGGGTACTGAGATCACCAATAGAAGGTGGGAGTTTTCAGTGCTCTCAAAGTAATTCACGTTTACTTATCAGTGATTATACTTCCTCAGTTATATAGAAGCTCTTTGAGGGCAAGGTCCATCTCGATTTTGTCTTTGTATTCCCGGTACTTTACTACAAAGCCCTTACTCAGACAGTCAGCAAGTATTTAAAAAAAAATTTATTTTCTTTTTAATTTATGGAATAAAATATTTCCATAACATAGTAGAATTTCTAAAAAAGATGGTTGCACATGCAACTGCAAATCTGTTATGTACAGCTTGTTATTCCTTTTAAATATATAATAAAGTTATTATGTAATTTTTTATTTCCTTCCCTTCATCCTTGAGATGATTCCCAATACAAATATATATATGTATGTATATACACATATATAATATACACATGCATATATGTATGAATGTAAAATCATTCTATACATACTTCTGTTTATCAGTTCTTTCTATGGATGCAGATAGCATCTTCCTTCATATGTCCTTTCTAGTTATTTTGGGTATTTCTAATAGTCAAAATGATTTATTTGCTCAAAGTTGTTCTTAAAACAATATTGCTGTTACTGTCCATTTCACTCGTCATTATTTCATGCAAGTCAATCCATGATTTTCTAAGATCATCAGCATTTATTAAGGGTTTACTAAGGGTCCGGCACAGTGCTAAGCTTGGAATATAAATACAAGCAGAAAGACAATCCTAGCCCTCAGGGAGGTTACATATTAATGGGGAAAGACAAAGGAAGCTGAAAAGACCAAGGGCCTGAGAAAGACCAGAGACAAAGCTAAGAGTGGGGAGGGAGTTGGAACATGGTAAATGAAGTCCTGAGTGTGCCTAGGAGAGAAATAAAACATGGCTGCCCAGGCTACCTTCCTTAAATGGAAATTCTGGGAGGAACTACCCATTTAGAGTGAGAGGCTGAAAAGGCAGAGGCTATTGCTTAAGTGGAAATCCCAGGGTTTGTGGAGAGTTTCAAGGTGCAAGAACTGGGGCATGGTAGAGGAAGTCCAGAATGCATCCTGGAAAGGAATATCAATCGTTATGATGCTCGGAGTATCAAACTATTATCTTGGGCACTGGGGTTACAAAGGTAAGATATGACCTAGACACATTCTTGAACTAGCCTAGAAGGGGCATAACATGTACATGCAAACAAATCCACTCTAAGTTAGAATATACATACTGCACAGAAAGATGCAATGTGTTATGAGAGGTTTGAGGAGACAGATGGTAGTTAGTCAGGTTATGCTTTATCCTTGGCAATATTTCAAATCCCGACAGTATTGCTGTCTCCTGGTAAAAGGATGCTTCTTTCCAGATGCCAGAAAATCAAGTATTACTTTTGTTTTACTCAGTATTCATATGAAGCATCTTTTAATAGTTTCATGAATTTTCCTAGGGAGCTTATGCCAAGAAATTTGGAGCCTTTTTCTGCTTGTTAAATACTTTGTTTGCTGTAATAATCTCCTGTTCAGTTATAGTGAGTGACATTTTCATAGCATACTTTTCCCTCTTTCTCAACACATAATTTTGCTGTTAAAATATTTTGGTACTTCCCAGATACCCAGCATTCTGACACCTGTTTTATCAATGATACCTCAACTCTAATCCATTTTTTGGGCTATCAGAATAAATGCTTTAGAATTTCCTCAGGTTATTCTTGAAGTGTTTAAGTTAAACATGGATTTATCTAGCATTCTATCAAATGTTTCTTTCATGCCTCTACTACAGAATGATAATTTTATATTCATAATGATGATCTCAGGCAATGAACATTCTTTTTAATTTATTTTTTTTATTTTTAGTTTTCAACATTTACTTCCACAAGATTTTGAGTTCCAAATTTTCACCCCATCTTGCCCCTCCCCCCACCCCAAGATGGCATGCATTCTGAATACCTCCTCACCTAGTCTGCTTTCCCTGCTATCTCTCCCCCCTCCTTCCCCTTCTATTATCCTGTAGGGCAGGATAGATTTCTGTAACCCATTTCCTGTATTTCTTATTTCCCATTTCCATGTGAAAACATTTTTTTAAACAGGTGTTTTTTTTAAACTTTGGGTTCCAAAGTTTCTCCCTTCCTCCCTCCCCACCCACCCTCACTGAAAAGGCAAGCAACTCAATATAAGCTACACTTGTGCAGTTATGCAAAACACTTCCATAGTAGACATGCTGTGAAAAACTAACTGTATTTCCCTTATTCCTATCCTGCCCCCCCATTTATTCTATTCTTTCTTTTGACCCTGTCCATCCTCAGAAGTATTTGCTTCTGATTACCCTCTTTCCCAATCTGCCCTCCTCTCTATCATTCCCCACTCTCTTGTCCCCTTTCCCTCCTATTTTCCTGTAGGGTAAGATAGATTTCCTTACCCAATTGAGTGTGTATGTTATACCCTCCTTAAGTCAAATCCTACGAGAATAAGATTCACTCATTCCTCTCACCTTCCCCCGGTCCGCCTCCACTGTAAGAGCCTTTTCTTTTCTGTTTTTTTTTTTTGTGAGATAATTTACCCCATTCTACCTTTCCCTTTCTCCTTCTTCTAGTATAATCCTCTCTCACCCCTTAATTTTATTCTCCAGATATGACCCCTTCATCTTCAACTCACCCTGTTCCCTCTATCTATCTATCTATCTATCTATCTATCTATCTATCTATCTATCTATCTATCTCTCTATCTATCTATCTATCTCTCTATCTCTCTATCTATCCATCTATCTATCTATATATATATACATACATATAATTTGTTCCCTCCAACTACCCTAATACTGACAAAGGTCTCATGAGTTACAAATATCATCTTTCCATGCAGGAATGTAAACAGTTCAACCTTAATAAGTCTCTTATGATTTCTCTTTCCTGTTTACCTCTTCATGTTCCACTTGAGTCTTGTATTGGAAAGTCAAATTTTCTATTCAGCTCTGGTCTTTTCATCAAGAATGCTTGAAAGTCCTCTATTTCACTGAATGACCATTTTTTCCCCCACAGGATTATACTCAGTGTTGCTGGGTAGCTGATTCTTGGTTGTAATCCTATCCCCTTTGCCCTCCGGAATATTATATTCCATCCCCTGCGGTCTCTTAATGTAGAAGCAGCTAAATCTTGTGTTATCCTGATTGTGTTTCCACAATACTTGAATTTTTTCTTTCTGGCTGCTTGTAATATTTTCTCCTTGACCTGGGAACTCTGGAATTTGGCTACTATATTCCTAGGAGTTTTCCTCTGGGGATCTCTTTCAGGAGGAGATTGGTGGATTCTTTCAATTTCTATTTTGCCCTCTGGTTCTAAAATATCAGGGCAGTTTTCCTTCATCATTTCTTGAAAGATGATATCTAGGCTCTTTTTTTGATCATAGCTTTCAGATAGTCCAATCATTTTTAAATTCTCTCTCCTGGATCTATTTTCCAGGTCAGTTGTTTTTCCAATGAGATATTTCACATTGTTTTGTAATTTTTCATTCTTTTGGATTTGTTTTACAGTGTCTTGATTTCTCATAAAGTCACTAGCTTCCAATTGCTCTATTCTAATTTTTAAGGAAGTATTTTCTTCAGTAAGCTTTTGGACTTCCTTTTCCATTTGTCCAATATTGCTTTTTAGGGCATTCTTCTCTTCATTGGCTTTTTGGACCTCTTTTGCCATTTGGGTTAGGCTATTTTTTAAGGTGTTATTTTCTTCAGTATTTTTTTGGGTCTCCTTTAGCAAGCTGTTAACTTGCTTTTCATGATTTTCTTGCATCACTCTCATTTCTCTTCCCAGTTTTTCCTCTACTTCTCTTACTTACTTCTCAAAATCCTTTTTGAGCTCTTCCAAGGCCTGGGGTTGATTCATGTTTTTCTTGGAAGTTTTGGATGTAGGAGCTTTGACTTTGTTTTCTTCTTCTGGTTGTATGTTTTGATCTTCTTTGTCACCAAAGTAAAATAATATAGTCTGACTCTTTTTGAGCTGCTTGCTCATGATCCCAACCAATTACTTGAATTTTAAACTCTTTGTTAAGGTAAGAGTCTGTTTCCAATGTGGAGAGTGTACTGTCCTAAGCTTTGGGGGTTTGTACAGCTGTTTTCAGAGATACTTCTAGGGATCTGAAAAGTGTCAGTTCTTCCAAGGTGCTATGATAAGGGGCAAGGTGTTTCCTCTCCACTGCCACAACAAGACCCACCAGACCAGTGCTCCTCCTCGCCACAGGACCGCCCCTCAGACTTGTGACCCAGATCCAAGCACAAGCAAAGCAAGAGATTCCTGCCTCAGCCATGGCAAAGAGATCCCCCTCTGATCAGCCACTGGATTCCCCCTCAGTCTGTGGGCCAGAAACTCAGAAGCCAGCCACTGCCCTGGGGGCGGCTGAGATCTAGCTTCTTCTCTCACTGCAGTAACAGACTTTTCCCACTGACCTTCTAAGTTGTCTTTGGCGTTTGTGGGTTGAGAAGTCTGGAAACTGCCACAGCTGCCTACGATTTAGTCCTCTGAAGCCTGCTCCAGGTTCGCTGTGGCCTGCGTGCCCATGCTGAACTCTGCTTCTCTCCCAGCCTGGCTCAATATACCTTTCCAATCAGCCATCCAGGTTGTCTTGGGCTGGAAATTTGTTTTACTCTGTTTTTTTGTGGGTTCTGCTGCTTTAGAATTTGTTTAGAGCCATTTTTTTTGTATTTGGAGGGGTTTGGGGGAGAGCTCTAGCAAGTCACTGCTTTCCCTTTGCCATCTTGGTTCCACCTACCTGGCAATGAACATTCTTGAAGAGTTTTCTGATTCATCACAGAAACTGAATAATTATGCATGTAGTTTTAGTGTTGTCTATTTTCTTGTGTCCTAGTTCTTTAGTGTATCAAAAATTTGTGCCTGGCATATTGATTTGTTTTTTATGTATTTTATTGGCCAGAAAAAAACTCATTCATAAAAATAGGAAATCTTTTTATTTTGCCTTTTGTCCTATCCCCATCTTTAGTTAGAACTTGGTAATACTTTTATGTTGACAATTCGAGTATGTGTGTGTGTGTGTATACACGTGCCCATGTGTGTGCATTGAGAAGTACCTATCAGTTATTCTTGGCTTACTCAGTACAAGAAAATTAATTGGATTTATAGCCTGGACATTTGTTCTGTTTGATCAGATTCTCCTCTTGCATTGAATATGCTGCCCCAGAAATCTGGGACTGTATTTCATGTCATTCCTTTATGATTTCTACTCTACAATGCCTCCATTCTAGTTCTAATATGTATGATGCCCCTTATGATGTCAAAATGACCTGAATTCCTGAAGTCTATCATTGTAGAACTTAAATGCCACCAGTCCCCATCAGGCTAGAATTGCTACAAGTATGTGCCAGGTAATTAATGGTTTGTTGTTCATCTAAGAATCAGCTTGGTTAAATTGAGAGAAGTTTGTCATTAGAAGGTTGATCACTAGGTGTTGAATCACTTCACTCATAATAATTCATGATAATTATCTACTATGGTAGTGGGTTGTTTGAAATATTAAAGTGACTGTTAAGCTACATAGATAGATGTCTTCCATGTTGCCATCTTTATTATTACAGGTTCTATTCAATACATTCATGTGCCTTCAGTTTGAATGTTTAAGATAAATGGTTAGACTCTAGTCATTTCAATAGTGCTTAGTGACATATCCTTTTGGAAATGTGTATTGACAATCTTCCATTAAACCTCTCCTCCAATGCTGTCTTGCAGTGTGTGGGTGGCTTAAGATTCTCAATGGCTCTGCCAACAGAAAACAGGCTCTGGCATGTTTTACCAAGTTGGAAAGACTATGAACACAGGCCTAACAATGTACTGTACACTTGTCACCTGACAAATCAACCTAGCAAAATTTGCAGAAGTTTATCACTAGAGAATTGATGACATGGGCATGTTATAGTCTGTGCCAAAGAGGGAGGAAATTCAACCATGAAATTAGTTTACTAAAGTATGGATGGAAGTAATAGGTTGTTTTTTTTTTTTAAGTCTATCTATCTATCTTAGGGGAGATGGGTTATAAGCTATGTTTTTATCCATAAAGAGGGATTAGTCATATGAAAGCTCCCTTCACTTAATATATGGTTTTGCCTGTGGCCCTGAGAACTTGCCTATAATCATGTGTTAGAGGCAAAAATTTAAATCTAGAGGTCTTTTTGACTTCACATATGACTATCCACTCTGCTACATCACTAATCTTTACAATACTGTCTTGATCTAGCATCCCCGAATGTATGGTCACAGTTATAACTTATTTTATTTTTATTATTCTGTAATGTATTGGTATATTTTCATTATCTTCAATTCCTCGTTAATCTATCAAATATTTATCAAGAATTCACTAGATGCTCCACATGATGAAAGGTGCTATGGAGAGCAAAGAATTAAAGCCAGGGGAGCAGCTAAGTGGCACAGCAGATAGAGCACCAACCCTGGAGTCAGGAGGACCTGAGTTCAAATTCGGCCTCAGACCCTTGACATTTACTAGCTCTGTGACCCTGGGCAAGTTACTTAACCCCATTGCTTAGCAAAAACAACAAAAAAAAACCAACCAAACAAACAAAAAGAATTTTAAAGTCAGCCTTCCTTTCAAGAAACAGTCAGTCTAGCTAGATTGGTATGACAAAGATGTCAAGCTCATAAGGAACAGAAAACAAAGAAGCAAAAATCAGACAGATTACAAATACTATTGGAATCCAGAAAAGGAGGAGGTGAATAAAGGGAGGAATCATTGAAGTAAGCTTCATAGAGGGTGGGGTGACTTGAGCAAGACCTTGAAGGAAGGATAAGATTTGAAGACATGGAGTTAAACAAGATAACAAGGAAAAGAAAACTTCCTTTTGCACATTTTCCATTATCTCATCATCGTTCTAAAGAATATCTCACACAACCAAAGGGTGATATCACAAATCTTTAAGTTTAAAGTTATGAAAATAAAGAGACTTTCTGGAGAAGAATGATAGCACAGAGTGGATAAATTACGTGTGAGTGACAGTGGCAAAATGGGCGTTTAGATTGACAGTATTTAATAGCATTTTAGTTCAGTTTACACAGGATGAAAAGTAGCATGTGCTTGAGTTTGATTGTGATATCATCTTTTTTGAATCTATTAATCCTGCTGGAGCCCTGGGGTTAAATTGTTCTTTGGAGTGTCAGTAATATGACCATATTCAAGTATGCATGGTATATATGTATATATTTTTAATTGTGAGTGCATTTTTTTTCAGTTCTTTTAACTTTTCCCACCCTAGAATTAAGTCTTTGGAGAGTTTGGTATAATTTTCCCTTGTTCTAACTCTTCATTTATCAAAAGTCTGTAGTTATGATTTTTTTTATTAACAACATGTTAATTTAGTAGTAAAGGAAATTAGTGAAAGAAACATCACATATACCATATATCTTGGAAGTGAATGAACTTACAGGCAATTTTCAAGAAATACACTTTGGGAGATAATTCAGAGGGGAATAGAACAATGTGTAATTGGCAGATAGTACCATTGGTATATACATGATATTGAGAAACCTCCAGCAAAGCTCCCAGTCTGTTGAGTGGGCCTCCTGAGGCAAATATACAAGACGACACAAACAAAAGCAAGACAGGATGAATAGGCATGGGTGGTCTGTTGTGTTTACTCTTTGAGGGAGTGCCTGGATAAATGAGATCACAGTATTGAAATAATATTTTTGGTAGAAATTAAAAATTCCATGAATAAGCTGCTAACATCCCCCAAATATTTATATCCTAAAAACAAAACAAGAAAAACCCCTCCTCATTCACTTACGTCATTTGGAAAGCTTATCCCCCAGTGTGGCCATGTGGGTTCAAACCCCAAAGCTCTGGCTACATGTTCCCATACCTATAGGGCATCTTTCTAAAGTGCAGTAGCCTGGGGACACTGATACTGTAGCTGAAGGAACAGAACTTTCCATACTCAAGGAACTGTTAAGGCCCCCTGCCCCCCACCATAAATATGCCAATAAACTCCAGGGATTTGATTGATCCTCCCCCAAATTATGCTTGCCACTGTGAGTTCACTCATGAGGGGCTAGGTTGTTGAAGGTCATTCTGCACTCAGGACATGTGCAGGGCCTCTCATTACTGTGGCTGGGCTGGTGACAGTGAGCTATATGGATCACCTCCTTAAAGCCCATCTCACAGTTGGTACTTGTGTAGGGTCTTGGCACTGTAATGGTTATGGAGATGACTCACCTGAAGCCACAAGCTCCCTCCTTTACTCTAGGCATAATTGAAGTTGCTAGACAAGCAGAGGCCCTCTGACCAGTGCTCTTGCCACACTTAAGGACCAAGATGAACTTCTCACTTTTGCAGTTGTACAGATACTGAAACAGACCAGAATTGTATTATGACCATTTTCTGATGTAGGTTCTCTGTTGTGTGACCCGCTGACAAGTCTGGGGAAAGACCTCTGTATCATTAGAACCATTATAGGATTTCTTATATATAAGGATTTATCTGTGGGACCCTGCCGGGAAGAGCAGGCACTCTACCAATATGTTGGAAGCCTAACTACTGGTGACTTTGGATTGGTAGTGTTATAATTTTCTCTCAAAAGTATTGGAAGGTCATGTTATTGTAATACTTTTGGAACTGACTTTGGGTGAGCTGAATCTTGTTCTTACAACAGGAAGTACAGGAGATAAAGGAGTGAGGAAAATGGGAAAATATGTAGAACCAACTATATGCAGGCACAAATAAGAAATGACCAACCACTCCAATGAATTTGCCAAGAAAACCCTATGGACAGTGTTGGCATGCTGTGGTCTACAGGGTCATGAAGAGACAGACAAATTGAATAACAAAAAAAAAGCAGGCACTGGGCTGAGCACTATTTTCCTCTTTATAAATATTAAATCACAATAACCCTGCAAGGTAGGTGCTATTATCCCCATTTTATAGTTGAAGAAATTGAGACATACAGATGTTATATGGGGAAGAGAAGGAAATAAGCATTTATATAGTACCTTCGATGTGTCAGAGACTTTGCTAAGCATTTTACAAATACTATTTCATAAATGACCTGCCCAGGGTCATACACCTAGTAAGTGTCTGAGGCTGAATTTGAACTCAGATCTTCCTGACTCCAGGCTTAGTGTTCAATCACCTGCATCACCTAGCTGCCTATAATAACCTTTTCTAATGCCCTAAGTATGGTAGTTGCTTTGAACTCCAACCTCAATATTGGTTGGGAGAGAAGCCCTGTAGGTATAAACTTGCCCAGGGTCATATAGCTAGTAAGTGTACGTATAAAAATATCAGGATATAAAGTTATCTCATGGATGTTCACTAAAAATATCTTCTAGACAATTACTCTAGTAGCAGACAGGACAATTGGGAACACCTGGGCCTCCTTATGTTCTCTCAAGGTTTTGATTTATTTTCCTCTATGTCTCTTTATTGTAAAAGCTTTTCATTCTATGTAGTTTAGAAATCATGGGTATTGGGTAAGGTAATATCTTCTTAAATCATTGCTCTTAAGTTTTTTTTATGAATCAATGTTCTATCTGCATAGTTGTGGGCAATAGTGATTATGAATTCTCAAGGACATTTTGAAATTTGTTTTGTTAATATGGAGATTTGTTTTCCCTTTGGTGATGAAGAGTTTTTGGTGTATAATTCTAACCAGCTGATCATGTCTTTCCAGGTGTTCAGTAGATGTTAACATTTTGCAGACTTCGGAGTTATGCATATATCAATGCATAATCTGCATTGATCAATACATCCTGTTTTTCTAAGGATAATTTTTCTCCAATGTCTGATGACAATGGTTTGCTTCCAAATCTCTTTTATTATAAATGTCTCCACCTCTACATATGTGTATCTTAACTTTTAAAAAAAAATCTTAAGCTTTTTAAAGGATTATGAATTAATGCAACGCTGATAGTAGTGGAATTTTATACTCACTTTATTATAAACAAATTTCATATCACTGCTAAGCAGGTACTTGGTTGTACAAGAAGTTACCCCATTCCTAAGGCATCTAGTGACATTTTTTTTTTTTTTAGGCAATTGGGGTTAAGTGACTTGCCCAGGGTCACACAGCTAGTAAGTATCAAGTGTTTGGTCTGAGGCCGGATTTGACCTCAGTTCAAGTGACATTTTTAATGGGGAAGGGAAATGGGAAGTTTTTTTCAAAAATAGCTTTAGCAATTTTTAAAATTAAACAGCAGTAAAAGCAATTGGTTAATCTGAGATCATGTCAGCTTATTTGTGATTACTGGCTAGGTGGAAATGCTCATTCTTAAAGCAATTTCACAAGTAATCTTAGGTAGTATTAATGGCCTTCCTGTCCCCCATTGAGCAATATTTTAAAGTAAACTGAAGTTGATGCTTAGCACTGTCATTCAGCTCCTGTTATTTAATGTTGCAGAGCCTACACCTCTAGTATAACATTACAATTTTAAAAAAATTGTGTCTAATGACCAATAGTGAAAGTATATTTTAGTACCATGGGATTAATAACGGTAATACCTGACAGTTCATTCAGCATTTATAAAGGTTGCAAAGCACTGCACCTGTCATTTCATTTGAGCCTCTCTACAACTTATGAGAATAGTACTATAATTATTATTGTTCTTTTTCCAGATGAATAAAGTGAAGTTCCAAAGTAATTGAGTTACCCTTGGTTGTACTAATTTAAAAGCGTATGAACTTGAATTGGAACCTATGTCTCTGCTGATCCAAATCCCAACACTGTATTCACTATGCCATGCTGCTCTTGTGATCAGGACCAAGAAATACTGGAGTTTTAATAGTCAGCCAATCAATAAGCATTTATTAAACATCTACTATATACCAGGCACTGTGCTAAAATATTGTGGATACAAAGAAAGGCAAAAGACAGTACCTGCCCTCCAGGAACTCACAGTCTGACAAGAGAGATAGCATGAAAACAACTATAATTATGTACAATTAAGGTACTTACAGGTTAAGCTGGAAATGTTCCATGGAGGGAAGGCACTAGAATTAAGAGGCATCACAAAAGATTTCTTCAAGGATGTGGAATTATAATTGAAACTTGAGGGAAAGTAAGAAGCAGAAACAAGAAGGGAATGTATTATGGAAACGGGGCATAGTCAGTGAAAATTCTCAGAATCTTGAAAATGCCAATTTGTGGGAATTTGGATTATTTCAGTGATTTTAGGTTATGGAAAAGTATTCCAAAGCTTGGTCATTTTTTTTCCAGACCCTTTGGACAGGAAAACAAGGAAGTCTTCCCCAGCCCTTCTTAATTCCAGTGCCTTCCTTCTGTTATTTTCTATTTATCCTCTTTTTAGCTTGTTTTGTAGCTCGTCTGGTTGTTTTCTCCCCCATTAGATTTTGAGCTCCTTGAAGACAGGGATTATCTTTTCCCTTTTTTCATTCTCAGTACTTAGCATAGTGCCTGGCACATAGTGGATGCTTAATAAATGTTTATTGATTCATTATTGAATTAGTGTCTTGTGCTGGAAATAGCAATAGGGCAGTGGCACTGGATAGCAGAGTATGTGGTGAGGACTGTAAGGTGTAAGAAGATTGAAAAGGTAGGAGGCAGCCAAGTTGTAAAGGGCTTCTATTGCCAGAGAGGATTTTATGTTTGATCCTGGATGTGATAGGGAACTACTGGATTTTATGGAAGAGAGGGGTAGCACGGTCATACTTGTACTTCAGGTAGATTAATTTGACAGCTGAGCAGAGGCTGGACTGCAGTGAGAAGAGACTTGAGCAGATGAAACCAACCAGCAGATTGTTGAGATAGTCCAGCCATGACAGTATGAAGATGACAGTGCTGGATAAGAGAGGGCAAGGTACATCAGAGGTGTTATAACGGTAAAATTTTTGCACTTGGCAAGGGATCAGGTATGAAGGTAAGAGAGAATGAAGAGCTGAGAGTGATACCTCAGTAGTTTTTGTGTTTATAATTGCTTACAATTGCATATAATTTCCTTGATTGTAAAACAATGAGGCATAATTAGATAGCCTCTGTAGTCCCTTCCTGCTCTTATCTGTTAAGATAATGTTTTTATTTATAAATACACATAGAATACTTTAAATACGTAAATGTAATAATATAACTTAGTAGAATTAGTGAGGTTTTGGTTAGGGTAACTCTATCATTGCTTTATTCAAAATAAGGCACCATTTTAAATAACCAGCATTCAAAAGTTCTCTCTGAGCCAAGAAAAATCTCTAAATATCTAGATTTCCTTACCTCAAGTTCATTTATTTTCTAGTTCTTCGTATTTGAGTTTATTTTGCTGTGTATTCCTTAAATATGAAAGCATAATATTTGCAAGAAAATTTCAGTACAGTGCCAAAGGATTCATAAAGGAAATTGAGTTTTTTAAACAAGTGTTCTTGAAATACTGAATTCTAAGCTAAGATTCACTGTCTTTTGTTCATATTACCAGCTAAATAACCTTAAATGATGGGAATAATATTTTAGTGTGGAGTATATTATATTATAAATAGTTTCAGAATTTTGTAAGTGAACATATTTGCCACAGTAAGTAAAATGGATGACAGACACCAGGAGCAAGTTTATTATTATTTTTTCAATTAATAAACATTTATTAAGAAATTACTATTTACCAGCCACTGTGCTAAGAGTTTTCCTTTGGGGATCCCTTCAGGAGGTGATCAGTGGATTCTTTCCATTTCTATTTTACCATCTGGTTCTAAAATATCAGGACAATTTTCCTTGATAATTTCTTGAAAGATGATGTCTAGGCTCTTTTTTTGATCATGGCTTTCAGATATTTTTAAATTATCTCTCCTGGATCTATTTTCCAGGTCAGTTGTTTTTCAAATAGATATTTCACATTGTCTTCTATTTTTTTCATTCTTTTGGTTTTGTTTTGAAATGTCTTGATTGATTATACAGTCACTAGCTTCCAATTGCTCCATTCTAATTTTTAAGGAAGTATTTTCTTCAGCGAGCTTTTGGAACTCCTTTTCCATCTGATCAATTCTGCTTTTTAAGGCATTCTTCTTCTCATTGATTTTTTGGACCTCTTTTGCCATTTGAGTTAGTCTATTTTTTAAGGTGCTATTTTCTTTAGTATTTTTTTGGATCTCCTTTAGCAAGTTGTTGACTCTTTTTTCATGTTTTTCTTGCATCACTGTTTTCTCTTCCCAGTTTTTCTTCTACTTCTCCTACTTGCTTTTCAAAATCCTTTTTGAGCTTTTCCATGGGCTGAGGCCAATTCATATTTTTCTTGGAGACGTCACCAGAGTAATATTCTATAGCCTGAGTTTTTTCCTCTTTTTGCTCATGTTCCCAGCCAATTACTTGACTTTTTAACTCTTTGTTAAGACAGGGCTCTGCTTCCAATGTGGAGGGTGTACTGCCTCAAGCTTCAGGGGTTTTGTGCAGCTGTTTTCAGAGATACTTCTAGGGACCTGTAAATTTTTAGTTCTTCCAAGGTGGTATGATCAAAGGGGAGGTGTTACTCCTGGCCTGTGCTCTGGTCTATGAGTGACCACAAGCACTCTTTTCTGCCTTGCAATTGTAGTAGGATTCCCTCTCCACCACCACTACAAGCTCCACCAGGCCAGCACTCCTCTTTGCCCCAGGACCGCCACCCAGGACTGTGACCCAGATCCAAGCACGGGCAAAGCAAGAGAATCCTGCCTCAGTGACAACAAAGAGATTCCTGCAATCCCGCACTCTGATCAGTTGCTTGATCCCCCCACCATCTGTGGACTGATAGCTCCAGAAACAGCTGCTGCCACTGTGACCACCACCGCAGGACTGCACTAGGGCCGGGACTGGACCATGCTTCTCTTTCACCCAGGTTCAACAGACCTTTCCCACTGACTTTCTAAGTTGTCTTTGGCGTTTGTGGGTTGAGAAGTCTGGAAACCAATACAGCTGCCTGTGATTCAGTCTCCTGAGGCCTGCTCCATCTTTGCCTTCATAACCCATGCTGAAACGTGCTCCTCTTCCAGCTGGACACAGCAGACCTTTCCTATCAATCATCCAGGTTGTCTTGGGCTGGAAATTTGTTTCACTCTGTATTTTTGTGGGTTCTTCTGCTCTAGAATTTGTTTAGAGTTATTTTTACAGGTATTTGGAGGGATTTGGGGGAGAGCTCAAGCAAGTCACTGCTTTTACTCTGCCATCTTGGCTCTGCCCACTTATTGTTATTTTTTATGGCAAAAAAAAATACAAACATTAAGTTACCTCACCTGGTGTATTTGTATTCTCCTTCTTTCTCCTAAGAGAAAAAAAAAATCAGACAACTTGTCAGGCTCTGGTAAGTTTTGCACAGGCTGTGAAAGTGACTTGTAAATAACTCATACTCATTATTTAGTTCTGCATAGTAAGGGGATTCATGGCATACCAAATTTCATTGGTACCATTGAATATATAATAATGTACCCTTGCTTGTTTAATATTCTATTTCATGAGATTTCTGCTTACTTTTTTTAGGCAATTACTGTAAAAGTAGCAGTAATAACAACTGTAATAATAAGTTATTTTCATTAATCATGAGGATTTGGCTTTGGAGATCATTTCAGTAATCTTAGTATATGGAGAAAAGAATCCCAAAGCCTGTTCATTTTTTCTTTAGACTCTTTGGGCAAGAAAACAAACACAGCTTCTTCACCAGGATCTTATCCATGTGTGCTATCTTCTTATCCCCTGTAAATGCAGACAGTAGGAACTATCCTGTGGGGTTTACAGGGTTGGGGATGGGGAGGAGCGTTGTAGGGAACAGAGCAACAAAGTGATATATTTCTTCTGTAGAGAATGAAAAAAAAACTTTTGTGACAGCCTCTAAAGTGGGGGGGGGGAGGTGAGGGTTATGGGGCATACCAGACTTTTTTTTAAGCCCTTAGTGCCCATCCTTAGAAGATCTTAAATAAATTTAATGTGTTAATTTTAGTAAATATCTTTTTTTGCTAGCATTTTATAACTTTTTTTATCTCATTAATTCTACTTAAGCTTTCTTGTGAATTTAAAGATTTTCTGGGTTTTTTGTGTGTTTTTAAGAGTTCAAATAGCTATTTGGATAGTAGGGAAGTGATTCAGGGTAAACAGAGAGACTCTTCCTGAAGTAACAGGACTTAGGAAGCCATTTTTTCCTGGTTCTCAAATCAATTCCTTATGTTTGATAAAATTTTATTCCTTTTTTGGCAAGTATATATTATTTCAAATTCTTATTTCTCCTGTGTGCCATAATCTGAATAATGTTTTGCCTTAGAATTATTTAAAATATATAAACTCAATAACTGAAACAGTGATCCTAAAACTTACTCAGTATTTGTTCAATTGACTTAATGTAGTTTCACAGATTCATAATTCTGTAATCCCTTTTGACATTTTACCATTAAGAGATTTTTAAGTCATTCTATGTACCTTGCATATTATAGTTTTTTGTTGATTTGAAGTGAAAGTCACTTTAGTTCTGAATTAGATCAGCTCTGTCTTCATGCAATTTCACTGAGTCTTTTTTTTTATTTTATACTCCTAATTTTACTTGGAGTTTAATGTGCTGAAGTTGTTTGAAGAGAATTATACTTCACATAGATTTAACGAGGTGGTAATATTTGCATTATATTTCTAAGAAAGATTACTTTCTTATCTTTCTGGATTGCTTTGGGTAAAGAAAACTGATACTGTAGTCCACTCTAACTTATTTAGTTTCATTGGTTCACCAAAAATTAACATTGGCTTAAGCCTTTATAAAGAATGAACTGGAAGAGAGCAAGGTTAAATAATTTTTTAAAAAATGTCCATATCAATGTGCCTCATAAAAAGTTAATCAGACTTAACATGGAAAAATAAAAATTCTGTAGGCAATAATATCAAATTTTATTTTATTGTTTCATTGTGTTTGATATTTCTTTTCCATATTTCAGATTCAAAATGAGAAATGATAGTCTTTTTCCCCTTCCTATTTAATTTCATTTGAAATGCATATTAGGTAGTGGATTTTTTTACAAAGCTATATAATTTCCAGTGGATCAGTCATCACTTGTCCAGATGCCTTTGACAGTAATATCTTAACTTGAAGCCCATGTGTAAAATGTGATTCTTTGCTCCTCAGCAATAGATTTTAACACCATCTGAGCCCCTGATTCTTTGCAATAATGATCTGACTTGAAAATGGAAATCCAAGAGACCCAAGACTTAGGGCTATTATCATTCTTTGGTGTTTAGAGTTTTGTCTGTCACATTCCCAGCTGCAGCCAAATGTCTGCTTTCTGCCTCTGGCATCTTCTGCAAGCATGTAACCAGTCTAAGCTTCATGGAAAACTTTATCATGATTAGAAAGATAACTTGCTGAATGTAAATTTGTATTGTTCAATGGCAAGAAAAGATATATTTAGAAAATGTTTCATTTGAAGAAAATCAACCTTTCAAGCATTTCACACTAAGAAAGTTAGCTGCAACCTATTTAAGTCAGAGACAGAATAAGATATCTGCAAGCTTTGGGCAAGGGAAAACTCCAAGCTTTGTGCATTCAGTTTTGTGGTCAGTCTAGTTGTATGCATGACTTCTTACAAGATAAATAGACTACGTGCAATTTTATGGCTTTAAAATATATTCATTTGTAAAAAACAATATTTAAAAGTTTTCATTTTTATATCCCAGAGAGTGTAATGGTCTTTACATATTATTACATACCTTGTCTACCATATTAGTAAAAGTTGCTTTACCCTATTCCTGTGACATATGAACTTAGCAATAACATTCCTTTTTCTCTATAAATTTTGAAAAAAAAACCCAACATTGTAAACATTTCCACATACTAAGAACAGAATTTGTTTATTGTATTTAAAACAGTTAATCTGTTACAAGAACTTTTTTTTTGAAGTACATATTACTTTTGACACTAGAGTGACAATACTGCCTTTCTTGTCTTTGTCCCTTTCTGAGCTTCCTTCTTTTTTCTTCTCTGTATGTTTAAAGTTTGGTTGGTGCTCCTCCTTGTGCATCATTATTTTCCACTAACTATACCCTTCCAATTTTCTTATCACATCCACCTGATCATATAACACACAACACACATGTCACATTATTTGTAGATGATCATATAGTATACATGTTTATGTGAGCACATGTAATATATAAACATAGGGGACATACACTTGGATATAGATGGAAATAAAACAAATTTACACATTGGTCATGTCTGAAAATAAATGGTAAGCATGCTTCATGTTCATTCTTCTGTAGTTGAAATTGATCATTGAATTGATCAGAGTTCCTATCTTTCAAAATTGTGTTCCTTTACCTTAAGATAGCCATTATAGATATTGTTCATTTGATTCAGTTTGTTCAAGCCTGCCTAGGGTACTCCAAATCTATCAAGTTTTTATTTTAGAGCAGTAATACCACATTATATTAATATGCTATAATTTGTTCATTTAGTTCCCAGTCTATGGGCACATATTTTGTTTCCAGTCCGAGCCCTTTCCTTATGTCTTGATCTCTTTGTGATACATGCCTAATACTTGCCAATCTAGTGACTTTTAGAGTATAATTACAATTTGTTTTCCAGAATGGTTAGAGCAATGCATAATTTATTTATTGTTGTTCTTGTTTGTTCTTGCCCTCCATCTCTCAAATAGTTGCCATTTTCCTTTTGTCATCTTTGCCAATCTGATGGGTGTGAGGTAGAACTTGAGTTGTTTTAATGGACATTTCCTTTATTGTTACTGATCTGAAGCATTTTTTTCTTATGATTATTGATATTTATATTTCTTTTTTGGGGTATAGGAGATTATTGTAAAGTGACAATGATGTTGAAAAAAGAAAAGGAGATCAATTAATATTATCTATATGATATATATATATATATATTTAATTTAAATGGTAGTTGTGGTTACTGGGAAATGAGGTGCTTTATAGCACCTATTTGTAATGTTGACAAACTTGCTTTAGTCTTCATCTTCAGGGGGAATACCTAATTCTTCATTTGTCCAATTAAAAGGATCTGGATATGGAACATGACACTGTACAGCATCTGAGTCATGCCAGAAATACTAGAGAATCCAAATCCACATTGTAGCACTTAAGAGCTCTCCTAGGAATACTTGAGATTTTGTTAGTTGGGGATATTGCCCTTAGCAAGGTTTAACTGTGCATAACACCTACAGCATCCTGGACGTGTCTGGACCTTCCAAGAACCTCTGGCCTCTTCTCAGTACCAATGTGACCACCAGAGTCTGCAAACATAACTATCTGGTCACATTTCTTTCTTTTAGAATAACCTATTCATGTGTTTTGACCATTTAGCTATTGGGAATGACTTCTCTATATTTGAATCAGTTCTCTACATTGGATATCAGTCTTTTGTCAGAGAAACTTGCAATTTTTTTTCTTAGCTAAACATTTCCATTCTAATTTTAAATGAATTTATTTTTGTTTGTTCAAGAACTGTCTAATTTTATGTAATCAGAATTGTTTATTATATCTCCAGGGATTGTTTCTATCCCTTGTTTGGTCAGGAACTCTTCCCTATCTATAACTATGAAGGATACCTCCTTCACTGCTCCTCTAATTTGTTTATGATATGACTTTTTATATTTAGGTCCTCAATCCATTTGTGACATATTGTGGTGTATTCCTTAGATGTTAGTATAAACCTTTTTTCTGTAAGACTGTGTTCTACTTTTCATCATGGTATAATCGTATGGTCTATTATGTTTATAGTTGTCCTAATATTGAATCAGTCCTACATTCTTGGTAGAAATCCAATCTAATCAAAACATATGAACTTTGAAAATGTTGCTATAGCCTCTTTGCTAATATTTTATTCAATATTTTGTATCAGTATTCATTAGAAATATCTAAAATTTTCTTTCTCTAATTTATCTCTTCTGGTTTAGGCATTAGGACCATATTTACCTCATAAAAGGGGTTTGAGTAATGTGACTTCTTGATATTGTAATCAAGTTATGTAATTTTGGAGTTAATTGCTCCTTAACATTTGATATATTTCACTTGTAAGGCCTGTTGTTCTTGTTTTGGGGAAAAATTCATTTACAATTTGTTAAATCTTTTCCCCTCTGAGGTTTGATCATTTGAATTCTCTATTTCTTATTCTGTTAATCTGGGTATTTTATATTTTAGTAAATATTCATCCATTTCATATATCAAGTTGTTATATAATTGGGAGAATAATTTCTAATAATCTCAATTATTTACTTTTTATCACTTTTAAAGTCTCCTTTTAAAATTTTTGAATTCATAATTTAAATTCTTGATTTTTGCACAAACAGGTCATTGTTTTATTAGTTTTTTTTAAATAGCTCCTTTTTATTTAGCATTTTTCTTTTTTTTTTAGAATTTCTATTTTGTTTTTAATTGAATTTTATTCATTTTGAAAAAATTTTAGTTGTTTTGGTTGTATGCCCTATTCATTGATCTGATCTTTCTCCTTTGCTGATGAAAATGTTTACAGCTGTAAGTTAAGGTATCACTAAAAGGTAACACAGACAAGCCAGGCTGCTCTTCACATAGCATCTCGTTTCTCTGATGAGCTCCTGGAGTATTTATTTGGAAGGTTTGTCTGTCCTTACTGTTGCTGGCTAAGGAGGGCCTAAAGACTTTTTCACACTTCAGTATCCTTTTTTCTCTGAGCTCCCAGAAGCTACAGATCCCTTCTTCAATCAAAACAGCTCCCAGAGCAGTAGCAGACACTATCTAGAGTTAGCCCAAAGTAGTTGTTCTTATCTGCTGATTCTCCTCTTCTTTGCTCCTTTCTAGGAAATTAGGCAGACTCTGTTGTTAGCTTCCTTCTTCAGCTGCCAGGGGTGTCTTCTCATTCTTCTAATCTCTAGCTTATTATTTAATCTCTTCTGGTTTTTCTTATCTGGCTTCTAATGCCACAGAATCAGGGTCTACTTATAAATAGTGACCCATCTCTAACTCTGGTTAAAAACCCTACCATTTACATTATGTATACAGCAACATAAAATTCTGCCAAAGTGCACAAACAGTTCTTTGATTTATGGTTTCTTAGTTATATCCTTCAAAATCTTGAAAAGAGTCATATACCAATGAGCTGCTATATGACAATGTATTGCAGCTATCTGCACATCAGTCAATGCTCTTGCCTCAGAACTGAGGTCCTCTCAATTCAGGGCTATTAGTCATTAGAACTGTTTCAAGCTGATTTTCTGACACAAGTGTCCTTTGTCTTTCCTCTTTCAGTAACTACATTGTTCACATATGACAGTACCTTATACAAGCTGGACCTGTTGGGCCTTTTTCCACCCCAGACAGCCTAGCTCACCTAGCAGCACCAGGATATAAGGAACCACATGCCACATAAAGATTCAGTTTAGCTCTGGGAAGATCCCATCCTAAAGCCAAGAACAGAAGTTTTTTTTATTATAATGTATTGGGCTATTTGGAGGAAGACCTAAAGAGAATGGTTACCAAAAATGTGAATATATATTGTGTTATCAAACTGTGTACTTTATTGAAATCTGTAAAATTAACATGTCCCTAGTATGAAAATATCCTTTTCTAGCACATAGACCATATCTCTACAGTAGATATTTCAGGATGATGCTAATGCAAACATAATTTCTTTTAATTTTATTAATGGTATTTATAAATTTCATTTATTGGAGTGGAACATTTGGTTAGCATTTGTATATAGCTGTTATATTCAACCCAGGGTACTAGGGAATGGAAGACACAATTTCTCTTCATTGGACATCCATGGATAAAGCAATGTAGAAAGTCTACCCATAAATTTTTTTTTTTGGTGAAATTTTACTTTTCATCTGGTATGTTGTGAGGGCTTGAAGGAACATTTGAAATCATCAGTCGTACAAGCATAGCTCATAGAGTTAAAGCCAAAAGAACATTAAAAGTATTGTCTGAACATCCTTATCTTCAGGGTTATCCAACTGTATGATCCAACAACTTGACCAAGGTCACATGGCTAATAAATTGAAGAAGCAGCATAGAATTCAGGTCCTCTGGCTTCAAATTCAGCACTCTTTGTAGTCTAATTGCCTCATTTTACAAATCAGAAAACTGAGGCCCTGAGAATGAAGTGACATGCCCAAAGTCACACAGAAGCAGTAAAGGCAGAATCACAATGTGAATCCATATTTTCTGACTCCAAACACACTTTTTTTTTTTTACTACACCATGGTATTGATTGCCTGCTAAGTTTCACAAAAAAGCAGAGAGAAGTAGCTTTTCACACCTCTTCTTTGAAGCCAAGCATCATTACTATGATTTCATGACATTAAGTTCTCATTGTTTTCTTGTGCTTGCTCTTTCCATTTACATTGATACATGTTGTCTTCCTGATTACTTCACATTACATCAGTTGGAACAGTTCATATATTTTCCTATGCTTTTCTGTTTTCATTAAGTTCATTGTTTCTCATGATACAACAATATCCCATTACATTCATGTTTTTAATATCCTGTCATTCAACATGTTATAATGGCTCACTCTTCCATTTTTGTGTTACTTTTACATTGATAAACATGTTATTCACATATTGATCCAAGTCATTTATAAACAATGTTGAATAGCATAGTCCAAGCAATGATTCATGAGCAACTCCACTGTAGATCACCTGCTTTCAAGTTGATATTGAACCATTAATAACTACTTTTTAAGTCTAGTCATTCAACAATTCTAAGTCTCTTGGGCTACTGTCAACACATCTATGTTGTTCTATCTTTTGAATAGGATAGCATGAGAGTCTTCCTTGAAATCTTTGATAAAATCTAATTAAACCATATATATGGCATTCCCCGATATCCAGCTTTAGTTAATGCTGTCAGAAAAGAAAATGAAGTTGGTCTGGTATAATCCATTCTTGATTAATTCATTTTAGCTCTTTATGATCACAATTTCTTTTTCTAGATTTTCACTAATCATCTTTTTAATAATGTGCCTTGGAATTTTTATTTAAAAAATGGAATTATTAGCTGTCAGTTTGGAGACTCTTCTCACATTAAAAAAAATCAGGATATTTATCTGATTCTAAGATGTTGTCTTCACTGTCCTCCATGATAGCTCAAAGATCACTTGACAATGGCTCAGCAACCACATCCACAAGCTCCTTTGGTGACCTGGGATAGACTTCCTGTGGGTGGTGGGCAGCTAAATACTCTCTTCAAAATCACTTTGTTTCTCATTTGGCCCTCTTAAGCATCAATCTATAAAATGACAGTGTTGAACTGGGTGCTAAGTCACCTAGTTCCTTGCAACTTTTCATATATTATTAAGGGATCTTGAATATAATTTCTTTAGTAACCACTTCTTGTTTTGTCATTTCTGTCCCAAGATTATTCTCCTTCTTAGAAAAAAAAAGAAAGAAAAAGAAGAAAAGAAGAAAAAGAAGAAGAAACCATAACAGTTTAGCAGCTTTGTCTTTGTTATCCATTAGTATTGGCTTGTCTATCTTTTGAGGCTGTCATAGATAGTCTTTGGTTGATTCTATTCTTTTTTCCCAAAATAGCTCTTTTAAAAAAGTGTAGAAAATGCAATATTTTAGTTGCTTTTTCACTAGCTTCAGCTTTTTCCTAGCTTTAGCACTCCTGAAATTGTTCTTTCAGGATTATAACATGCTTTATGTTTCTTTTTTTTTAATTAAGAAATTAACAGTCATAATTAAATGCAAATAGGCCAAAACTCAAAGAATAAGAGAGAGGTTTGTGTAATAAACTGAACTTCTATTAAGTAGTGGTGCATATATATGCACATGCACATGCACACATGCATGCAAACACACACATGTATACATATATGTGTATACACATAATATGTAAACATAGGCATATATATACATGTGTAAATATATGTATGCGTGCATGTGTATGCATGTATGTGTATATATGCATGTATATGTATATGCATATTCACACATTGGAATATAATTATTTATTCATAAAATATCAAATAGAATTCATATGTGTAACTGAATAATGATATATATCATATCATTATATATAAATTAATAATTATATAAATATGTACTTTATAAGATAACATCAAAATTACTGTATTCCCTTTCACTGCTTCTTTCTGTTTTGTGCTTTAATTTTTTTTAAAATGAATGACTTTCTTTTATATGTTTTTATTACCTGACTACTGTTTTAAATTCATGTCTTTAAAAAAAAAAAACCATGTTCTTGGTTTGTGAATTCCTAGTGCAAATTAATTCAGTTTCTTTAGACAATTTTCTCTTCTCTTCATCAGAATTGTTTTTCTGTCTTCAGAATTTTATTCTTGAAAGCTCACCCTGCTTCTTGGTCCTTCTTAGGTTGAATTTCAGGCCACAAAAAGATCTTGTTTCTCTGAATCCTTTAACATTATCTCCTCAAAAATCCGGGGCATATATCAGACTATTCACTATTTTCTTTTCTTCTGTCATAGTGACTTAAATGGTTTGATCACTTTGCTCCAAAGTTCCTCTCATTTTTAATCTTAGCTACCAATTCCTCCATCTTGGTAAAAATAGTAAGCAGAATAGAAATTTCCCTTGTTGGTTTTTCTAAGGAGAAGGATTAAATTATCATTAAGGCAATTCAAGAAATTACTTGTTACTCTGCTTAGAAAAAAGAGGGAACTCCAGCATGTCAGGATAGTTGAAGCCACCCCATTACTAGTTTAACATGCCTCCAGGACAGGCTTATGGTCTCTTTCCTGGATTTATCATCCTGTGTATTTTTTTTTTCCTTTCTGTTTTAGTACTCTGTAGTTCTCCAATTAAAATATCACTTTATGTTTCTGCTTTTGCTGGTCCTTACTCAAAAGTTCTTTGTCATATCCTCCATCTTCCAAGTTTAAATCAAAATGATGTAAAGCAAGTTTGTTTTACCCATAGAACTAGTGTTTTAATATAGAGCTTTATTCCTAATTAAAGGTAATGAAAACAACATTTTGTACAAATTGTCATAAATCCTACTTTAAAATAAACTATAAATGTTATACCTGTATACAGCATAGTAGAAGGCCTTCAAATGTGAAAGAATCAAATAATAAAAATACAGTAATTGATCATGTAAATTTAATTTAATTGTATTTAAATGTAATTAAATGAGATTTCTGCAGAGAATGACTACAGTGCATGGAGAGAAGTGGAAGTTTCCATGACCAGTATTTTTAGGAGAGAAACTGTGACTAAGGCTGGAAAAAGATCTCTGTAGGGTGAGGTCTCCCTAAATTCCAAACCTAGCATGCCAGACAGGTAATGATACAATTTCTAATACTGATATTTTTAGAGTCTTTTTAATTCGCAAAGTGCTTTAGAAACATTCTCGTTTGGGTCTCATTATGATCCTGTGAAGTAGCCACTACGGAAGTCTAACATTCTAATATGGGAACTTGGTTCCAAAGGATTGGAAACAATATTGAGAAATCCTTTTGTACTGTGATGCAATATATATGTTTGTTCTTTCATAATTTTTTCAATAAAATTAGCTAAGTTTCATAGAAAAATTAATTTGAAAAAAGACAAAGGAGTTATAATTCTAAATTTGGTCCTTTGGATATTGTGCACTTTATAGCCCATTTCAAGAGTTAAAAGTTAAGAAAAATGTTGCATACTCTTTTGCCTATATGCCACATTGCTCATCAATACAGTAATTTTGGGACTCCTTTTATGCATGTGTATCATGTGCAGTCATTGAAGATGAATGTCCTCCAGCACATCACCAAATGCAATTGGTCATTTACCTTATAAGATTTTACATCTTCATCTTATTTTCTGTGATGTCTATAACAAGATATGTTAGAGTACAATCGTGTTTAATTAAATGATTTTAAAAATCTTTTACTGAGATATCTGACACAGGTCACTTATAGTCATGCCAATATTTAACCAGAGACCACTGGACTTTTTGGAATGATAATTCTTTCCTACAGGTATTAAAACCTTATATTTTGGCTTCATATTGATGAATATTATAGTTGACACTTTGTATTTTCATTGTAAAAGTCTGTTCAAAGATAGTCATACACCGATGTGAATAGAAGATAAAAGAAAATTAACTAGGTTATACTTGTAAAAATTAACATTTTTAAAGCTTTCAAATATGCATGAATAAATTTAAAAATAAAATGTAATAATCAGGTAAAATCTTACGTAAACATAATTTAATGAAATTTCTCCAGAGAATGGCTACATGTTGCATGGAGAGAGATTGTAAGCATGCACTCTGACTACAGACAACATCACAGGCAGCAATCATCTTTTAAGATGAATTTTCATTATCCTTTATTATCAATAAGTAGGATTTACACTTAAACAGTTATGATAGTCATTAGACTCCCATTATTTTCCGTTTGAGAGGAGATCTAAGTGGACCACACTGATGAGTCTGGGCCAGACTACATTTGGTTTTGGGTCATATAGTGATGTTGGGTGAAGAGATTCATGTCAGGTTGAGTGATTTCATGCTTGAGTCTTGTGAATGGTATAACTTTGGCTCAGAATATACATTTGGTAGAGATATATACAGTCATTATGGACATCTGCCATTGTGATGGCCAATCCAGTAGCCTTTCTTGAGATGCTCATGAAGTAGCCCTTTTCCTCAGTTACTAAGAATTCAGCTTTTGCTTATCTCAACAAAATTGACCAGGCCATCAGGGATGATATATTTATTATTAATATGATGTGACTACTTTTAAAACAGGAACTTTTATTGCCTACTTTATTCTGGTTATATTCCAGTCACTTTCAGAATATTCATCAGTTATTTCCAGTGCAGCCAGAGGAGTGGAAATAAATGTTGTCTTTGCATACAAAATGCCCTTTTGTTTAGCTTTATTCTTGAATATTCTTAAAATTATAAGTAGAAATGCATACTTTTCCAGAGAAGTTTCAAATCAGTTTAAACTCTGGAAGTAAGCCTTTCTTGGCAAGCAAGCTTCTTTAGAGAATTTCACTTTCTGTCAGTCTTAAAATAATTTTGTTAAGCATTTGAGGACAAATAAAAGAATGGGTAATCTCCTATGAAAGAGTGAAAATTTGATGATGTCAGTTGTAAAAGAACCTTGTTAAAGCATTTGAAGACCAAAAAAAGAATGGACAATCTCATGTAAGACTGAATGTTTGGTAGTGGTTCAGATGTTTATTATATATACACATCTAAAGATACACATGTAGATAACTACTCTCTTATATACACATGTGTTTATAGCTGCTTTAGTAAAGAGCAATTCCAATGTAACAGGGTGGCCATGGGGGTGACTTGTGTTCTACAAGATTATGGCAATGGAGAAGAAGCTCTGGTCAGTCCTACTGAGCTCAGAAGATTTTGAATATTATCCTGGGTATTCAGTCACTTCTGTAGCTGTGGAGCAGCCTGAGTGTGGAGAAGCTCTTTACTTAAATGATGGTCATCAGGGGATCCTTTTTTTCCCTTTTGGGTGACAATAAGTTATCTTGGAGAGGTTATGCAGGGAATATTCATACTATTGAAGATGCTGCTTTCTTGAAGTAAGAAATTAAGAAATATATATATATATATATATACCACACATACATAACATACATATACATACACACATGTGTATGTCCACACATGTATTTGTTCATACACATAATGACAGAGCCAATATGGCATAGGGAATGAAATGCTAAATTTGAAGTCAAGAAAAAAAACAGGTTCAAGAAACTTCCTCTGACACTGATGGGCGAGTCACTCAACCTCTGTGAGACTCAAGATTTAAGAGTCTAAAGAGGCTTAAAATTCAGTTTTTAGGTAATTGTAATCTGCGTGGTTAGAGAGGGAGTTCCAATATTGATGAAATCATAGGTGCTTGACATGTTGAGTTCTGCATTTTATTTATCAAATGATTCCAAGGTATTGGTCTCTGGGATATTAAATCTTTTATGGTAGTGTTCTAATTTTATCTTGTTTTTGTGGTATTTTGCTTTACTGGGAAGAAGAGGGATGTTTTGTAATGGAAGGAACAGTTGTAGTTAGGAAAGTTGGATTGTAATATTCCCAACAACTAGCTATGTGATTATGGATAGGTCACTTGAACTTTCTGCCCCACTTATCTTATGGTGAGCCCATAGAACAAAATGCATATGAAACATCTTTGGAAATTATAAAATATTTTGTAATATCAAATCTGTTTATTTTCTGTTCATCATTTTGATTTTAATGCCAAATTTATCTATTTTGTTGTGGCTGCTTAGTCTTCAGTCATGTCCGACTCTTTGTGACCCCATAGACTATAGCATTCAGGCCCTTCTGTCCTCCTACTTTGTAGCTCCTGTAGTCTGTTCAAGCTAACGTTCATTGTTCCTGGGAAACTATCAATGTATCTCATCCCCTGCTGTCTCCTTGCTTTTTGCCTTCAGTCTTTCCCAACATCAGAGCTTTCTCCAATGAGTCTTATTTTCTCATTATGTGGCCAAAGTATTTAAGCTTCAGCTCCAGCTTCAGTATTTGGCCTTCCAGTAAACAATCTGAATTAATTATACTATATTCTTTATTAATAAAGGATTGTACCTTTAATTTAATATGAAGTTGTTTAGAATGCTTGCTTTTTTAAAGACTTTGTTATTTTGGGGTATAGAAAGTTTAGCTTAATGCCCCAAAAAAGTTGAGAGTGAAAAACTGTATAGAATGTCTACAGTAATTTATTTTCTTTATAGTACCAATGATGCTCACTTTATAGTAATAATATTGTATATAACCTTTTTCTGTTCCATTAAAATAATAATAAAGAATTCATAAATGTCATAGACCACCTTGTAACACCTGTACTCACTTAATAATCTAGTTGATACTACATAGTTCCAGGTTTTCCAGTAAATATCATAATGCTATTTTTGGTGCCAGAGTAGAGATCTTGCTTAAGTAAAAGCACTCATTCCATTTTTGTACATCATATTAAATTTAGCTTGTTCAAATATACTCTGTATTAGTTGCTAGAGAAACATTAAATACAGCATTGGAGATGTGTAAAATAAAACTAAAGGACGTTGTTAAACTTATTCAGTTGCATTTGATTTTTTTTTTGGAGGATAGCGTACTTGAAATAAGGAGGCCCAGTGTTTGAAAATCTGTTTTGTTGTTGTTGCTGTTGCTGATTATGCTAAACTTTTAGAATTTAGAGTATTTAAAGAAAAATAATTTTTAGCACTATTTGGCCTGCTAGAGAATTAATGGTGATGAGAATTAAGGATTGAAGAGGAAAGAGGTAATAGTGCCCAGAGAATCATGTCCTTTTAGAAAGAACATTCTGGAAACAGTGATAACTAATGGGAATTTGTGTTGTTGGTCTTTGAAGTGTTGGTGATGAGATTCACTTTCTGTGCACTACAATGGTATGGAGCTTAATATAGAATTCATACTCCTACTCAAATCAGTATACAGTAATTAGTCAAGACTGCCTGGGGTTGTCTTGGTTCTTTGGGGTAAAGCTATGGCTCTGCTACTAATTAGCTTTGTAATCTTAGGCAAATCAATTAACCTATGCTTCCATTTCCTTTCTAGTAAAATGGAACTAGTAAAGCCTGTCTTCTTATCTAATAGGTATTTGTTGTGAGGTAAGTTAGATGACAGATGTGAAATTGATTTAGGTTGTTAAAAGCCTTCTATAAATGTATTAAGGCATATTTTATTTATCTTGGAGTTTTGATGATACATTAATGTTTCTATAATGTCTTTTAAAATAATAACTTCCTTTATGTATTGATTCTCATAGAACATTAAAGAGAGGGGCAGACATAAATAAATCTTCCAAATGCTAGAGAAAAATAATAAATTTGATTTCATGAAGTTGATAGTAGCTTGGCAATTAGTATAATGATACTTTTAATTATAAAGTGGAAACTATTCCAGGTAAAGGTAAATTTATATTCTTGTTACCGCAATAGGAAGGCAGAGATGCGGGTCATAAGATCATAAACTTAGAGCTGTAAGGGATCTTACAGGACTTATAGTCCAATCTACCATTTGTCAGCTGAAAAACTGAGACCCGGGAAATTTAAATGACCTCTGCAAAGTCAAATAGATAGTAATTAAGGGAGCCAGAATTTGAATTCAGGACCTGTGACTTTAAGTCCTGCCCTCTTTCCAGTGCACCAGGCTGCTTTTATGTTATTATTTGTAAAGGCATAAATTCAGTGTTTTAAAATAGTACAAATGTGTTCTTTATCTATGATTTCATCAATGTGGGTACTCTTTCCCCCAACATAAATTAAAAAGCCCCCTGTGTATTAGTTCATGGTCTTCATGAGTTGCTATGGTCAAAAGAAATTAATTGCTTGGTGGAAAGTGTAGTGATGTTCATCCTTTCCATACTTACCTAAGTAGTTCTTCAAAAAATAAAAACATAGTTTATTACCAGATTCATACTTAAAGCCTTTTTAGTTTGATCAGACCTATCTGACCTTAGTTCCACTGACTAAATCCATGGCTTCTGCACCTTATTATGGCAGTAGAAGATGACTTTAGTGGAAAGCAGACCAGTTGGGTGTGATATCATTCACTCCATTCATCACCAAGGGTGGTTTGGTTGATCTGGCAATATGCCTACTCCACTTCTGTTTCTTTTATGAATCCAAGTACATCCCTCCTGAAACTCTGATCTTGTTTGAAGAACTTGCTTCTCCCTGATAGACAAATGCCATTCTTTGCTTTAGGGTATTTTGAGTAGTTCTGTTGCTCTGTTAGAACCACATGTTCATTAGAGATTTTTTCAAATGATGAACATGGCATAGTGGCTTCTGAAACATACTTTTTTCTTAATTAGTATATGACATTTAGTAATCTTCTTTATTTACCTTCTACTGAACCACCCAGATGTATTTTCTTGAGTTTTGTTAAAATAGGGACCATGATTTAAAGGTGAGAGGCATAGGGAATACTTAGAATTGGAGAATAAATTCAGATAAAATAAACCCAACTCTTCTATTTGAAAAACATTACTGGTCTTTGAAGTTAATAAGTGCTCTTTTGAGATGTAGTAGCCTGCCATTTCCTGCTTCTGGTCAAGTCTCTCTCAGTGGTCGATACTTGAATCAGTAAAGACAAACACTTTCAGAGAGACTTTTTTCTAAAAATATAGAAGAAAAACATGTCGATTCCAGAGATTCGGGTAACTGATGAGTGAAGGAGAGGCTTATCTAAGGTAAATGTGAACTGGAAACATGTTGAGGCCTACAGAGCCCTATTTCTTTTCCAAGAAAACATAGATAAGGTGGTGTAACTTTGTTCTGACAATGAGATGATTGAGTAGGTTTTCATTGCAGCAGGTTATTAATTTTCTATGAATATATGTGTATGTGTGTATACATTATTTTCATTTTCAATGCTGTGGGAGAGAAGCACACACGGAAGCCACAACATGCCTCCAGCTCAGAGCAGCATCATTGTAGAATTCCACTTAAATTTTTTTTTTCTGGAATTAAGTCATTGCTACTTTGGCATGGAGAGGGAGGAAGTAGAGACAACTATTAATCTGAGGTAGGCATTTCATGGCTTACACAGCTGTACTGACAGGACAAAACCATCTGTAATAGATTTTTATTTATTTAGGCTGTACTATTCCCTAACCACATGTATGAATACAACTTTTAAAGATTACAGGCATCTGACATCAAAATATTTTGTCTCCATAAAGATTTTTGTACAGATGTAGTATTTATCATTTTGCTCCAGAAGTAATTGTTGAAATGCCAATAAAAATAGAGTATTTAGTGTCTATAAATTCCCAAGTGCACCATTACCTTCTCAGAACTTTTAGCATTAAAAAGAGGTCCATGGGATGTTCAGGGAGGACTAGCACCTCTGGTGTGAAAACTTGCCAGGCTTTTTTCAGTGCTGATCATCCTCCTTTGGTGTCCACCTGTCTCCTAGTTCTCACCTGTGGCTCTAAGAAACTGCAGCAGTAAACTGTCTTGGCAGATAGGCTAAACCAGATTGAGGGTAATTGATGAACCTCAAACCTGTTGGTGAGTTAGGGGTATGTCTACCCCAAGCATGCAAAGCCCTCAGAATGGGTGGATGAGAACAATTTGTTCCAAGGGCTATGAAGGTGGCTGAAGCAGGTGCTTTAGAGCACTCAGAACTTGGTCAGGCATTAAAGACACAAGGACTTTAATAACTTTAACTGCATCCCATTGCCAGTTGTTCTAACTTTTGTCCTGCCACTGAATTTCAGTGACTCAGGAAGAAAGAGTGAAGCTGACAACTTTGTGCAATTCTGCCTTGCTTAAATTTAATTCATGCCTAAGTCAAGACATCACTCTGTGATGTTATTGGTCCTCTCTGAAAATGAAGGACAAACAACAACCACAACAACCATAACCATTAAAAGAAACAGAAGTACACTTGCCAATGTAGAGAGTTTTTCAAATATTATTTACTATGTTGTTTAGCCTATTATTTTTATAATTTATAGAAATTAATGTATAACAGCTAGAACACATTGGTAGGATCACAAATCAATTAGTAGGTTGTCAATGTTCAAAAACAAAGGAATGTTTAGTAATTCTCATAGAAGTCTTCAATTTGAATTTCTTTACAGCATATATGAAGTTTTATACAGGACTGTCAAGACTTTGAGACTGAATTTTAATTACAGTCCTGGAAATGAATTTAAAAAAATGAAAAGGTCACATTAAACATGAAGAAAATAGCCATCCCATTGGAAGGAAATAAATACCATAGGACTTTGCAGCTAGAATTTGATTGTTTTATAAATGGGAAAATAACCCTAAACCAAATGTGAAAGCTTAGCTTCATGTAAATTCAATTTAGTAAACACTTAACAATCATCCGTTTACATACGGATAATTACTGTTCAGCACTGAGGATACAAAGACAAAACAAATAAACAGACCAAAAAATTCCCTTCCCTCAAGGATGTTACGTTCTACTTGAGGAAAATGATACTGCAAGGAAGTCAATACAAAACATATACAGTAAATATAAAATAATCGAGGGCAGGAACTAACAACCGGGGAGATCAGGAAAAAGGCCTGGTATAGGAGGTGTCATTTGAATCATACTGAAGGGAGAGATGGATCTCAGGAGATACAAGGATGGGAACAGAAGAACATTCTAAGCATGAGACGCAGCCTGTGAAAAGGCAGGGATACTGAAGATCTAATGATACGTATGGGAAGTAGCAAGTTTGGCTTTGACACAGAGAATATGAAAGGAAGTAATGTTAAATTTGTCTAGAAAGATATGTTGGGGTCAGACTTTGAAGGGCTTGCTTATTATTTGCTTAAAGAATCAGAAGTAAAAGAGACTATAGCCTATACTGGGCAAAATGCTGCCACACATGGTATTTTGCTTACAGGTACAAAGTCACAGCTGTTCTCTATTGTAAACAAGGTTGCAGATGGGTACAATTTCTGTGAATAGAGTATAAGAATGGACTCATCTGTTTTACAGGTTCATTTAAATTCATTCCACTAAATCAATTCCCTCTCAAATTTTCCACTTCTATTTCTGGTGGATCAGGGTAAATAACTATTAGAGCTTACAGTAATTTCTATCTAAAGAAGATGGCCCTTATTCTCATGTAAGTTCATAATTAGTGTTTGTAAACCTTTAGAGTATCTCATGCTAAAGTATATGCTTTTGTAATAGAAATGAAAACATTAAAATTGAAGTCTCTAAAACTATAAATATGTATATAGTTTCTTTTATGTGGATAAGTCTTGGATGTTAAACAGAGTGAAGTTATATCTAACAAGGCAAATAATGGGCAGTTATTTACATTTAGTTGAGTGAATTGGACACTGAATTTAGTGACTACCTTTATTATTCTTCCTTTAAGGTGTTTATATTCTGAACTTAAAAACATCAAATAAAATGAGCATTTTCATATATGTTGTAGACCAGAAATTTACATGAAACTGTAATTCTCTGTTATTTAAATATGTAATAAATTCAATGTTTTGAATTACTTTCAAAGCTATTCTGCTTATCTATGATTCCTTCTGTTCTCTTCTTTTGTAGGGGTGGGGGACAGAACCCTGTTCCTAACTCCCTTCTCCCTCCCATCTCCTCCCAAATTGGGAAAAGAAAAAAAAGAAAAACAAAACTCTTGTAACAGAGTTTATATATCAAATCTATCACCTCTTTTTCAGAAGGTGGGGTAACATGCCTTATCATCCATATTTTGAAATTCTGGTTGGTCATTAAATTGATGAAAATTATTAAATCTTCTAAACTTGTTTTTTATACCATGTTGATATTGTATGAATTGCTTTTTTTTTTGTTTGTTTGTTTTGAGTAGTTTTTATCTATAACCACTTGAAAGAGTTCAATTTAGGGCACATTGTTCTCACAAATAGTTAAAGCCATTAGCAGAACTAGGGACTAGAAGAGAAGCTCAAAGTATATCTGTATTTATAAACTTGATTGTGCTTTTGAGAGAGATGGTCATTGCCTTTAAATAACAAAAACAAAAAGATAAAGATTCCAGATCTGATTGGGTGGCTGAATTTTTTAGTGATGGGCAGAAAGGCCAGTACAATTGTTTTTAAATGCCACATACTTGAAAATGTCCTGTCATACCCATCCAGAAAGCACACTGGTGACAGATAATTTGAAATGTCCAGTAGGCAATTGGAGATACAGAGTTGGAGTTAAAAAGAGAGACTAAGGCTGAATATGTAGCTATCCATCAGAAGTGATGAGATCTCCTAGAGTGCAGAGCAAAGGGTCTGTAAAATTGGATATGTGGATTTTTTTTTCAGTATCTTGATAGTTGCATTTTTAATATAATTGGTTTACCTCATAATCTTTGAGGTTCTTAACGTTTTTGTATGTCATGCAGCATTTGCTATTTGGTGAAGTAAACCTCGAAGAAGATGGCAACTATTACAAGTCCTGACAGGTTCAGAAAGGGGAGAGAAGGAGAGAGAGAGAGAAAGAGAGAGAGAGAGAGAGAGAGAGAGAGAGAGAGAGAGAGAGAGAGAGAGAGAGAGAGAGAGAGATTTCATCTATGTCTGCGGGGGATACTCAGAAATGGGTTATATGACAGTGAGAGGCTTAGTCCAAGGAAATTGAAGACAGTGCTGATTACCCGGGTGGGGGGGGAAGGTCATTTAGAAAGTATTATGGGTAGAATCCATAGTATGGTAGTTGAGAATGGATTTGAAACATTGCAAGAATAGGAGATCCTTTAATTTTCAGTGAGTTTTTGTAATTAAGAGAAAGAGTTCAACCTAGGTCTGCAGTTGGAAGTTAAATGAACTATGAAGAAAGGCCAAGAAATAGTGAGTCAATTGAGCTGTGTAAAAGCAGCATAAGGAACAAACAAACATAGAAGAGACTCTTTTAAACCTATGGCAAATTAACAGATAAGTTGAATGCTTATAGATTAACTGAAAAACTGGTGAATTAAAAGAGAACAAGCCTGAGAATTTAAAAACAAGAATTCAGAAAGCCTGGGTTTGAGACCTGACTTGACCCATTCTCCTACCTTTATGTCCTTGAGTAAGTTACTTCATCTTTGTAAGCCTCTATTTTCCCATCTATAAAATGAAGGGGTTGGATTAGATGTTTTTCAAATTCCCCTCTTGCTTCAAACCCTGTGAGTACTATATTTATGCCCAAGATTTCTTTCACATTATAAGATAAACAATTTTGTATTTGATTGAACTACACTGTTCTTCAATGGACACGATGGAGGTGGGATAAGGTCATTATATAGAAAATTTGGAATCTTCTGCAGACTGTTGTCAAATCATGATGTTTGGTCTTGTTCAACTTCTCAGCTTATTTCAGGACAATTTATAACATGATGGAGTGGAAAGAGGCATAGACTTGGAGTCAAGAGAAACTTGGGTTTTGAATAATGATTCCTATACTTTGTAACGAGGAAGGTATAGCCTTTCTGAACCTCAGTTTAATTATCAGCAAAATGAGAATTATACCTGCAATATTTACCTCTCATGTATATTGACAGCATCAGTGAGTTTATGTAAAGTGTTTTGCAAACCTTAAATAATGTTAGCAACTCAGAGTTTCTACTTTTTAATTACTTAAAAGATCTATAATTTCATCTGGGTAGGTACTATTTATGGAAAGATATAACAACTGGTGACAATTTAGTTAATGCATGCAAAAGTGAAGGTGATTACTAATGCAATATCTCTATCCGCCTCCCCTCCTCTCAGTCCTTCATTGGCCAGGTTGGTGGTGAACCATTTAGAATGTATAGTGTTTGCTAGGCTTCAGATTGGTGATCAGATTGGTTTAAGAGGCAATGTGACCAAATTTCCATCTTAAAAAAAATCCCTTGAAGAGTGGCTGTGAGTGTACTGATTGTAAGCTATTCAAGAGCAAGGGTTAAGTCTTTTTTCTTCTGTAAATGATCTCCAAACCTTTAGAGGACCATTATGCCTATTAGTGTGCACTTAAAATGCATACTTAAGGGGGATTTCCTTAGTTCTTCAATTATTACTTCACTAAATTGTGCAATTAGTTTTTTTTTTAAAGGATACTTTCTTTTGTGTTGATATTTATGAGTATCTTTTGAAAATGTAGTTTCCTAAGAGTTTCCTTGGTCTGCAGTTCTGTAGAGAAGAAATTCACAATAGCAAATGCCTGAAAGTACAAAATTTGGAGAAACTGGAGAATCAAGAAAGTGATTTTCTTAGGATTGAGTAAATGTATTATTTAAGCCAGTGATAGTGGATTTGTCAAGTGCAGAGATTAGGGATTTGAATTATTTATGTACTTTTAAGGCATATTCTATGGAATATCAAAGTAGATGAACATTTTTTTTATTTCTATTTTATTCATTCCCAATTATGAACAAATGAGTTTTTCCTTTACTTCGAGCCAGTCAAACTCATTTCCATTAAACTTAGAGTAAAAAAAAATACAAATATTTATTGCTCTGTATAGTCTCAAGGATTATAATGGTAGAGGACAGTGGTTTTTATAGTAACCAGTTACTCAAGACCTATGGCGATTTATCTGGAAAAAAATTATATTTAGAACTGAGATCATAAATGAAGTTACAGATCAAGAATTCCCAATTTTGGGGAAAGTTCAATAACCTATTTAGTTTCATGACACAGATACCTCTCCAAATCTAATCAAATGCATTTTTACTGTTTATAATATTTAATACACATGACTGACATTTAACTTTTCCAAACTATGAAATTAAATTAATTTTTATTGACAAGTTCCATGAGAATTCATTAGATTACTGGAGATACCTTGGGATTACTTTTAATATAGGTTATCTTTAAATATAAGAAATATATTTAAACATATAAATTCATAATAATATAATACAAATTTAGATATATTTATTATTTAGTATGTATTTAAATATAAATATATACACACAATACATACACACACATATATATGCATATGCATGGTGTGTGTGTGTTTTCTATAACATGCAAACTCTTTGAGAATAGGAGCCTTTTTTTTTTGGTCTTTATTTCACATAGTGCCTAGCTATATAGCATTCCCTTACTAATTATCTTTGATTGGTTATTTTGTTATCTGCGCACCTTCTGGAATATCTCTTATTCCATGTGGCCTTCTCCCCCTAGAAAATGTTTCTGCCCCCATAACTTCATTCTCTCATTGGGCAGCTCCCCTCAGAAGTTCCATTTTGAGGAGAAGAGCCCTCTGTCCACATTCTTTCTTCCTCCTCTGGCTTTGCTTTAGAATCTCTGGACTAAATATGCCATGCATCTTCCTAACACTCCTCTCTTCTAGTTTTAAGCTCCCCTTATGTGTCTTCCTTGATTAGAACAGAAGCTCCTAGAATATAGGAATTACCCTTTTTGTTCATATTTGTATCTCCAGCATTTAACACAGTACTTGGCACATAGGAAGCCCTTAATAAATAATTGCCACTTGCAGCTATCACACATAAATATAATGACTACATTCAACTGATGCTGTAAGATTCTTCCCAAAAGGCAATTCTGTATTTTCAAAATACTGAGAACCTTAAACTAAGCTTTCATATATCTCTGTAATGAAAAAAAAAAGTATAACATTTCTTGAAATTGTCAATAAAATCTGTATACTATCCTTTTCAGTAGCTAAGAAAATGCTCATAAACTATAGTTTAAATGATTTGCTGGGATGGAGTAAATGCCTTGGAGTTTACATAAAAGATTAAATGAGGTCACTCTGTTAGACAGTTTTATACTTTGCTTTGAATCCAGTATATTCATTGGTTAAACCTATTTTTTGGGGGGTGGGATTTTTCTTTTCTTGGAATATTCATTTTTAGTTTCCCTTCTAGGGGAAGGAGAGACATTTGGAGAACAAAAAAAAAACATAAATTCATGAACTGAGTTAATTTTATTTGTTTTGACTGTTGATCACTAAATATTAGTAATGATTCATTAGTGTCTTTTGTTGGTGAATTGCCAATATGATGAGAGTTATTGCAGCCTTCTAGAAATAATGTGGTGTCAGGTAAAATAGAAATTGTTTTGTATCTTTTATGTAGTTCACAGTTCAAAGGAGAGAAGAGATATATCAGTATCTTATTTTAATAGATCACATAATGAAAACTAAAATATTAGATGAATTTATATTTGTAAAGACATTTGATGCCTCTTTTATGTTTTAAAGAATGTTCTATGCTCTTTAATGTGACCTCATTGGTGCAGGCAGTCACTCTACTACACTAGATCATAATCCATCCATATCTTCCCAACGTGTGTAGCTACTGTCCATGTTTTCTTGTAAATCTTCCAGCCTTATGAGGTCCTGCCTTTATATGAATTTATTTACTTCTGTGTGTTCTGCTATTCCACATTTAGTTTTCTTGCGCATAGTATTAAGTTTATGTGTCTCGGAAAATATTTTGTGGCAGTAGTGTTACCCTCATATGAAATAATAATAATGTCTAAAGGAGGACATCTGAAGGATTTCTTGATGGAATTCTAATGTGCAAGATTCATTTTCTTCTATATTTTACTGGTGTCATTTACACAAATAGCTAAAACCTTGCAGGGTTTGTTATTTACAAGGATGGCTTTGGGATGCTCCACTTGACAAGATGAGGAAAGCTGCTTCAATGTGCTGCTTCTGTTGTAACTCAGACCACCAATTCTCACTGCAAATATAATTCTTCAGAAACCATTTTCAAAAGAGAGAGAGTATTTTTTTTTTGTGGGAGTGGGAGGTCTATAACATGCTATAGGCTTTTTCTATAAACTCATTTATTGACTGCAACATGCCATGGGGGTTTCTCTTTATGAATTTAGATAGTCCTTATTATCTACACAAAATATTTGATATCTGTCATATGCTATTGTATATTTTTAGTTTAATTATTTTTTACACAGATAGAAAACTGGTGTCAGAACCAGTAAGACATGGCTAGATTCAAAGCCATGACACAAACTCTGACACAAACTGATCATGTGACACAGATCAGGTCACCTAACCTCATATTATTCTCAGCAAATTTCTAAGACTATAAATTATAGAAAAGGTGTCAATTTTCATTGGTAGAGGTAATTTCTTTATCTAGGAGTTTCCTATATCATTAAAATCAAAGATCCAGTCTATTTTCCTAGTTTTTCATATTTGTGAAAATAATTGCCTGTGCCTTCCTTTTAAATATCAATTTTCTTTTGGTATTACTATATAACAAATCAATAAACAATTATTTTTAATATTTTATTTTTCTCCAATCACATTAAAAACTATTTTAACATTTGTAAAAGTTTTTTTTTTTAATTTTTGAGTTCATAGTCTGTCTCTCCCTCCCTTTCCTCCTCCCCTGAGATGATAAGCAATCTAATACAGGTTATACGTGTGTAATCATGTAAAGCATTTCAATATTAATCATTTTATGGAAGAAAACTCAAACTGAAAGGAAAGAAGGAAGGAAGGAAGGAAGGAAGGAAGTTAGGAAGGAAGAAAGGAAGGAAGGAAGGAAGGAAGGAAGGAAGGAAGGAAGGAAGGAAGGAAGGAAGGAAGGAAGGAAGGAAGAGAAAAACATTATTATTTGGTCTGTATTCTAACTCCATCGATTCTTTCTCTGGAGATGGATAGCATTTTTCATTATTCATTCTTTGAGATTATCTTGGATCGCTGTGTTGCTGAGAATATCTAAGTCATTCATACTTCATCATATATTGTTGCTGTTACTATGTATGATGTTCTGCTTCTACTCACTTCACTTTGTGTCAATTCATGTAAATCTTTCCAGGTTATTCTGAAAGTATCCTGCTTGTCATTTCTTACAGCACAATAACATTTCATTACAATCACATACCATTTATTAATAAACATTTATGAGGCATCTACTATGTGTCAGGCACTCTGCTACATTCTGAGGATACTAAAAGAGACAAAAGATAATCCCTGCCTTCAAGGAACTCACAATCTAGTGGTGGGGAATCTATGTGACTGAGAATCAAGGAATGCAATGATCACTGGAGAATGTGAAATACAAATGATCCAAAGAGAAATGTTGGGTGTGCATAAGCAACACTAGCTATCAATGATGGCTTGAACCTAAGTAGTAGTATAAAAGACATCAACAAGAATATATGATTAGAGGAAATATGATCAATCATTTATGTGGTTGTGAGAGAGAGTTAATAGATACCAGAACAAGTAATATACTGGTACCCATAACATATTCAAAGCTCCAAAAAGCGGCCACCAGTGTATTGAGTATTTCAGATGAATTTTTAGAAAGACATAGACAGAAATCATATGGAATGAAAAGATACAGATTAATAGTTGCCTCTACCAGTGAATAAAAGTACCCTACCTAACAACTTAGGGATGCACTGAAACCCTATTACGCATTAATGAAGTACCTCTTGCTTCCCCAACCTCTGTACCCCCAAGGATTGTGTAAGCTATTAGAGGGCAATTTTTTGTACCCCATGGTGCTTTGTATATAACAATTGTGCAACACACATATACATATACATATGTATATATATTTTAAATTTTATCTAATCACATTGTTTTCATATATATGAAGATGGAAATTTTAAAAGGGAGATTTCATTGTCTTCCATAAGCTATAATATTTAAAAGAAAAATTCAATTCTGTTTATTTTTTTTCTTCTTGGAAGTAGCATCATTTGAACATGCTACTTGAAATTGCTAGGAGATCAATTTTCATGCTTTTCAGTAAAAGAGCAAAACTAGCTTTCTTTAGACCAATTCTTAACCTTTTTTTTTAATTTAATAGACCCCTCTGACAGTCTAGCAAAATACTCGGACTCCTCAGAATGATGTTTTTAAAGGCATAAAATAAAATACATAGAATTGCAATAGAAACTGATCATACTGAAACACAGTTATCACATTAAAAAATTTTAAAAAGTGCAGTGACTCCAAATTTAAGACCCCTGGTTAGAGACACTATTAGTATACATTATACATTATTACACATTATTAGTTATCCATTATTAGTATAAAACTCTTTTCCACAAATGTGAATCAGAGAACTTGAAATATCATGAATGTTTTATTGTTTTTTTACTGTTGAAAATCAGAAGAGGTGTGTAGGAAGCTTGTATGGATCACTTATAGAGGTGGCCTTCATCTCAGACCCTAGGCCTATAATAAAGGACAAGAATAATTTGAAGTATAGCATCATTGCCTTGGCCTTATTGTTGTTGTTGTTTGTCCTTCGTTCTCGAAGAGGACCATGACATCAGATGATGCCATGACTTAGAAGTGAGTTGGATTTAAGTGAGGGAGGGCTGTGCAAAGTCTCCAGCCTCACTTTCTCTTCTAGAGCCATCTGGATCCAATGACAAGATATAGGTCAGAATGACTGGAGATGGCCCTGGATGCAATGGGAGACCTTGACCTTTTTAAGCTAAGGCCTTTAATGGGCCTCAGTTTGACCGATGCAACACCCATTCAGTGATTAAGGCTCACCTTCTACCTTCACATGGAAGGAAGCTGGCAACAATGGGCCAAATTCCTAACTTTTCTGTTTCTTTCATGTGAATATTCTTTGCACCTCGGAAAACACAATATAAACACAGCTTTACTGAGTTTTAAATCCCAGTATTTTGACATCAGACACAGACAAGATTATTTGCAAAAACTTTTGAGGATGAGAAAGATTAGTTTCATAATCCATACTTTAAGATGAGGAAACTGGGACTTGTCCAGCTAGCTCAAAGGGGGAAAACCTAAAAACCTTTGCAACAAAAATGACTCACTTGAACTTTTATGTAATTTCCCAAACTTAAGTGGGGTTAAGAACCTTGGTGACATTTTTTGCCTATACCATTTATTTGGTGCTTGCTATTTACTTCTCTCTTTTGTTAATTGTCTCTTTGAGGTTATAATCTTAATAATTATTGTGTTCAATCTTTACAGTCACGTCCAACTCTTCCTGACCCCATTTGAGGTTTTGTTCTCAAAGATACTGGAGTGGTTTGCCATTTCCTTCTCCAGCTCATTTTACAGATGAGGAAACTGAGGCAAACATGGTTAAGCAATTTGACCAGGGTCGCATAATAAGTGTCTGAGGGTGGATTTAGATGCATTTTTTAAGCCAGGGTACTTTACTCCAGGACCATGGGTACAAAGACGAGTAGATGCACCATCTAAAAAATGTTTACTTTGCCTAAGTATGCATTTTCTCAATTGATAAATTAACTTTTTGGTGGGTTCTAAAAGTTTAGAATAATGATTGAGAAGAGATATATAAGTATGTATATATATGAATGTGTGTGTGTGTATGTGAAAGAGAGAGTGACTCACACATATATGTATATATGTATGTTATATAATATGTAACTTAAACCACAGTACATGCTTAATCTAAAATTCCAAAACTGGTTAAATTAGTCTCAATGCACAATACTGTCACATCAAACTCTCTTATTTGGAATTCTGTTAATGCAAACCTTCTAAATTACAAAGGAACTTGATATATATTTTTATGTGCAGTAGGCTCATTGATCGGATGAAGAAATGGAGACATCTTCTGTATGACTATAATAAATCCAGAAGTAGTGATTCAGAGGCAATGTAAGATCCAAAAGAACCTTATGTTCAAAATAACACAATGTTAGCATGTTGCATTCAAATAAGGGGAAAAGCTTGTGTATTAATATCTCTCCCTTAAAAGAGAGCATTGGTGTATGAGGCAGCTAAGTTGCCCACTGGAGAGAGTAAGACTTAACCAAAGACAACAAGGTATAAGTTCAAGTCTGGCTTCAGTCACTTACTAGTTGTGAGACACTGGGCAAGTAAATTAAACTGTCTGAACCTCAGTTTCCTTATCAATAAAATGTTGATATCATAACTACCTCAGAGGGTTGTTGTAAGAATAATATGAGAAAACATCAGTAAAGCACTTTACAAAAACCTCAAAGCACCAGCTAGTTATTGGCATGATACAGTGGAAAGAACACTTACTATTTGTGTGACCCTGGGGACATTATTGACCCTCTCTTGGCCCCAGTTTCCTTGTGTATAAAACCAGAAGTTTGGCATAGTTGACCTCTAAGATCCCCTTCCAACTCTAAATTTATAGTGCCACAATACTACTCCATTCTCTTCCCACAAGAGATGAGAATTCATTAATAACATAAAATCACATGCAATGAGCATCCCATTCACTGGGGTTATGTGTCTAATATAGGCATCACAATTAAATTTTAAAAGCTGGCTAATGTCCACAGTGGGGAATGACAGTTCACAAAATTGTAAATGACTCTTTGGCCAACACCTCACTTGAGGTGTTAATTCTTCTTTTAGCAAACACAGTGGCTTCCATTTACGGGTTGAAGTTGTGCAAAATCTTGAGTGTTATAGATCATTCATATAATACCCAGGAAGCTCAGTTCAGTTGACACTTTGATCTGCTAATGTAATACTTATTTTGGTTAAACTAAGGATTTAGAAGTAAAATATGAACATATGAGGCAATGAAGTAGTGCCATGGATAGAGTGGTGAACCTGGATTCTAAAAAACCTGATTTTAAATCCAGACTTCAACATTTAGCTGTGTGATCCTAGGCAAGTCACTTAACCTCTCTCTGCCTCAGTTTTCTCATCTGATAATGATAGTACCTACCTCTCAGTAGGCTAAAACAACATGATATTAGAAAGATGCTTTACCAAATTTTGAAGAATTCAGCATCAATGTCATTATAAAGGTATATATTTGGCAAAGGTTCTTTCAATGAGGCAGTTGGTGATGCAGTGGATAATAATTATGATAATAATAAATAACATTTATGTAGCCCTTACTATATGCCAGACACTTTGCTAAATTCTTTACAAATATTACATTATTTGATTCTCACGACAATTCTGAGAGGTAGGTGCTAATATTCCCATTTTACAGATGAGGAAACTAAGACTGAGAAAGGTTAAGTGATTTGCATGGAATCACATAGTTGAAGTCAAATTTGAACTCAGTTCTTCTCTGACTGCAGAACTGGTGCTCTATCTACTACTCCATTTAGCTTTCTTATTGCTGTTCTTGTTATTCATTCATTCAGTCACGCCCAACTCTTTGTAACCCCATGGACCATAGCACATCAGGTCCTTCTATCCTCCGTTATCTCTCAAAGTCTATCCAAGTTTATGTTCATTGTTTCCATGATACTTTTTATCCATCTCATCCTCTGCCTTCTATCTTTCCCAACATCAAGGTCTTTTCCAGTGACACTTATCTTCTCAATATGGTGCCAAAGTATTCAAGCTTCAGTTTTAGTATTTGACCTTCCAGCTTGAATTAATTTATTGAAGTATTGACTGATTTGATCTCCTTACTATCCAAGGAGTTCTCAAAAGTCTTCTCCAGCACCAAAATTTGAAAGCATTGATTCTGTGGCTCTCAGCTTTCCTTATAGTCCAGTTCTCACAGCATACATTACTACTGGAAAAACCACATCTTTGACTATGGACCTTTGTCAGCAAGGTGCTATCTCAGCTTCTTAGTATGCTGTCCAGATTTGCCAAAGCTTTCCTTCCAAGGAACAAGGATCTTTTCATTTCATGGTACCTATCACCATCTGCAGTGATCTTTAAACCCAAGAATATAAAATCTGACACTACTTGCATTTCTTATCTTTTTGTTTGCCAAGAAGTGATAGGACCAATTGCCAAGATCTTAATTTTTTTGATGTTATGATTCAAACGAGCTTTTACACTCTCCTCTTTAACGCTCATCAAGAGACTTCTTAATTCTTCTTCACTATCTGCCACCAGAGTGGTATCCTCTGCATTTCTGAGATTGTTGAGATTTCTCCTGGCAATCTTCATTCTAGTTTTTGATTCATCCAGCTTGGCATTTCACATGATGTACTCAGATGGTCAATACAGAAATCAGATTGATTATATACTATGCAACCAAAGGTGGAGAGGCTCCATACAGTCAGTTAAAACAAGACCTGGACCTGACCTGTGGATCAGATAATGAGATTCTTATTGCAAAAATCAGACTTAAATTGAAGAAAATAGGGAAAACCATAATGGGTATAACCTAAATAATATCCCTTATGACTTTATATTAGAGGTGATGAATAGATTTAATAGATTAGATCTGGTAGATTGAGTGCCTGAAGAACTATGGATGGAGGTTACAATATTGTGCAGGAAGCAGCAATGAAAAACATTCCAAAAAAAACAAAATGACTGTCTTGAGGAAGCTTTACAAATAATTGAGTAAAAAAAAAAAAGAAAGCTTTCTTATATGTTTTTATTTTAAATATATATATGCACACATATATACATATACATATGTGTGTGTGTGTGTGTGTGTGTGTGTGTGTGTGTGTATGAATAGCTAGATAGATATAGGAAGTCTTGAGTTCAGATTGGGCCTGAGATATGCATTAGCTACGTGACACTGGGAAAGTCCTTTAACGTCTGTTTGTCTCATTTTCCCCAACTATAAAATGGCATATTAATAGTACTTTCCCAGAGTTGTTGTGAGGATCAAATGAGATAATAGTTATAAAAAGCACTTAGCACAGTGCTTGGCACATAGTAGGAGTCTATGTTAATACTTATTCTCTTCTGTCATTATCATCCATTATTTTTGTATTTGGCAGTGGGATAGTCGTAATTTATTGTTACTTTAATTGAATATAGTATTGTATACTTCTCAATCAATATTATACCCTCTTGATCATTTAGCCTACTATAAAAGACCCAGGGAATTAGGCAAGGCAGGCAATGTTATCCCCATTTTACAGAGTTAACATGTGATAAATGGAATCATTTTCTGTTATGGGTCAATTGAAATGTTCTCTGTAAGCCCTCTCAACTCTAAGATTTTGTGATAATAACAGAATGGCTTTTCTTTTCAATGAGTCAGTTTTGAGTAAATCTCAGTAAGTACTCCATATAAGTACTCTTATACTCTATAAGAACACCTACTATGTACCTAGAATTATGGGGCAATTATTTTGTGTATTTGTGTTTCTCTTTAATACAATGAATATTGACTGACTTCTGCTTTGTGCTCCATCTTTGAAAAACAAAACATTCTGTAGCATGGTTCTTCAGTGACAGATACTGGTCCTGTGATATCATTACTGTAAAGAACTCCCTGATAAGCAAATTCCAGATACCAGTGTAGGTTGGCACCTTCTTTACAGCTTAAAGTTTTAGTGAGGTTCCTGGAACACTATGATATTAAGTGACTTGCCTAGGGTAACTAGAGGCAGGATACCAAACCAGATATTTCTGAGCCTTAGGGCAACTCTCTATCTATTACATTGAGAAGACAGGACCTAAAATAAATGAGAGCAAGACATATAGAATATTAAATTGCATATTGTGTATTATAAACAAGACATGCAAATGGGGGGTGAGAAAGGAAAAAATAATGCACAATGGAATAATTCCTGATGGTTTTATGAACAGTAGGTATTATACTCATCTTTGTTTCTCCCAGTTCTGAACATGGTACCTTGCACACCATGAGAATTTAATAAATATATGTTGAATTTAATTGGATTGAGGTGGAATTTTAGATAGGCCTGAAAGAAAAATAGGGTACATATTCTACTTGGTGGAGTAGCAAAGCAGAGAGATTAATAATGACAAGGGATGTGTGTGTGTTGGTGTGTATGAGAAAGGGAGAAAGTGAGAGGGAGAAAAAGGAGAGAGAGAGAGAGAGAGAGAGAGAGAGAGAGAGAGAGAGAGAG